>NW_020837946.1:23484406-24084406 GCF_003676395.1 Aethalodelphis obliquidens | reverse complement strand
AAACTGTCACTGTTTGCAGATGACATGATACTATACATAGAAAATCCTAAAGATGCCACCAGAAAACTAATAGAACTAATCAATGAATTTGGTAAGGTTGCAGGATACAAAATTAATGCACAGAAATCTCTGGCATTCCTATATAGTAACAATGAAAAATCAGAAAGAGAAATTAAGGAAACAATCCCATTCACCATCGCAACAAAAAGAATAAAATACCTAGGAATAAACCAACCTAAGGAGGCAAAAGATCTGTACTCAGAAAACTATAAAACACTGGTGAAAGAAATCAAAGATGACATAAACAGATGGAGAACTATACCATGTTCTTGAATTGGAAGAATCAATGTTGTGAAAATGACTACACTACCCAAAGCAATCTACAGATTCAATGCAATCTCTATCAAACTAGCAATGTCATTCTTCACAGAATTAGAACAAAAAATTTTACAATTCATACAGAAACACAAAAGACTGTGAATAGCCAAGTCAATCTTGAAAAAGAAAAATGGAGCTGGAGGAATCAGGCTCCCCAACTTCAAACTATACTACAAAGCTACAGTAATCAAGACAGTATGGTACTGGCACAAAAACAGAAATATAGATCAATGGCACAGGATAGAAAGCCTAGAGATAGACCCACGCACCTATCATCACGTAATTTACAACAAAGGAGGCAAGAACATACAATGGAGAGAAGACAGCCTCTTCAATAAGTGGTGCTGGGAAAACTGGACAGCTACATGTAAAAGAATGAAATTAGAACACTACCTAACACCATATACAAAAATAAACTACAAATGGATTAAAGACCTAAATGGAAGGCCAGACACTATGAAACTCTTAGAGGAAAACATGGGAAAAACACTCTTTGACATAAACCACAGCAAGATATTTTTTGACCCACCTCCTAGAGTAATGAAAATAAAAACAAACAAATGGGACCTAATGAAACTTAAAAGCTTTTGTACAGCAAAGGAAACCATAAACAAGACAAAAAGACAACCCTCAGAATGGGAGAAAATATTTGCAAATGAAACAATGGACAAAGAACTAATCTCCAAAATATACAAATAGCTCATGGAGCTCAATATCAAAAAAAAATGAACAATCCAATTAGATAAATTTCTAACAGACATAAGTCACTGCCCTTGCTGCCACGAAGTTCCAGAGACAAGACACATACATAAAAATGCAAATAAAAAATGTTATTGTGTTTGTACTGCATACAAGACATCATGTGAAGCCTTTGTAGAGGATACAAAAAAAATGAGATTAACATGATCACTACCCTTAAGTTTTTATAGTTTAATAAAAAGGTAAATATGAAAACTATGTTCATGGTTTTGCAGAAGTGCCAGGTACGTGGAAGTAAGTGTAAGGCCAGGTCTAAAATGACAGAACTGTGAACAGCTAGGAAACTACAATGGCACTTAGATCACATTGGCAAACAGTACTTAAACACAGGGTTAATCATTTCAAGCACATGTTTCCTTCATGAAAAGAAAAGTTCTGCTAATAGCAGATTGATACCTGAAAAGATTGCCCATTTAGTTAAGCAGTAATGGAAGCTAGAGCTGTTGACTTATCACTTCAGCCACACCTACATCAAGAAACATGACACCTGAGCACAAAGTGTGTGTGTGTGTGTGTGTGTGTGTGTGTGTGTGTGTGAGAGAGAGAGAGAGAGAGAGAGAATTCTTAAAACTTGACAGTCTTCCTTAAATACTTCCATTCCTGTTCTCATTATCCAAGAGAGATTTTCTTAACCTCTAATTTAAAGACATACAGTCAGTTACTGTACGTTTGCTCCCATTTACTTTCTTTTTTTTCTTTTTCCAGAATGGAAAAAAATTTTACCTGAAGATTCACAAGTTAGTTTTCTTTGCCACTTCTCTCCCTTCCACCAAGAAACTATCTTTGTGTTCGTAAGCAAAGTATAAATATAAAATGCCAATGAAACTCAGATGGACCATCTGAAAATCAAAAATTGAATCTACATAAAGCATAATTTCTAAACAGAAATTGTGCTTTCCTACTAGTTTTATACTGTACTAGTGTCAACATATACTAAAGAAAGAGTGGAAACTTGGTCAATGTGATTTTATATTAAAAATTCTAATTAAGTAGTTGAAAAACTGGTTCTGAAGTATGTCCTAAAGGAATTGGTTTAACCATAGAATCTCTAAAGACTTCAAGTTCAGCTGTTCAAGAAAGTCAATACTCTCATGAATCGGAAATTATGGGTGCGGTAATGGAGAATTATAAAAATTGGAAAGAAAGAAAAATTATTTCAGAACACATAATTATATAACTGAAAAATGCAAGCAAATCAACTTAAAAACTTCTATGGATGGAAAACGGAAAGGGAGTTAGGACTCACATACCTGCTGTAGTAACTGAAAAAAAAGTTCAAGAATTGTCAAGTGAGCCTGTGTGGCTTATGTGGAGGTCTGATACCATGTCCACAGATCTTCACCTGGTCAGTTCATTAGTTCCTTGCCATGGTCATATTGACCATTTTACGCTTTTTGAATTGATTTTATTCTTAGCCATATATTAATTAACATATTCATGATGGATTGTGTATTAAAAACAGGAAACATGAATGTTGAAACACAACCTCTTTTTTGAAGGTTGTAGAAAATTTGGTATTTTTGCCCATCTACTTAAGATAATTCATTCATTTATCAACAAATACAGAGTGAATGACTTCTATATATCAAGTATTGTGGTAAATTTGGGGCCTAAAATGAACAAAACAAAGATACTCTCATGGATTTTATAGTTTAGTTGGTGAGGAAGAAAAAAAAGGAATAAATATATAATTATAAACTCTTATGAGCACTATGAAGAAAATGAGTAAGGTACAATAAGAACATAACCTAAATTGGAAGTCAAATAAGATGTCTCAGGGCTTCCTTGGTGGTGCAGTGGTTGAGAGTACGCCTGCCGATGCAAGGGACACGGGTTCATGCCCCAGTCCAGGAAGATCCCACATGCCGCGGAGCGGCTAGGTCCGTGAGCCATGGCTGCTGAGTCTGCATGTCTGGAGCCTGTGCTCCGCAAAGGGAGAGGCCGCAGAGTGAGAGGCCCGCATACCGCAAAAAAAAAAAAAAAGATATCTCTTGATGAGTCTGGCTAATAGTTTATCAATTTTGTTTATCTTCTCAAAGAACCAGCTTTTAGTTTTATTGATCTTTGCTATTGTTTCCTTCATTTCTTTTTCATTTGTTTCTGATTTGATCTTTATGATTTCTTTCCTTTTGCTAACTTTGGGGGATTTTTTGTTCTTCTTTCTCTAATTGCTTTAGGTGTAAGGTTAGGTTGTTTATCTGAGATGTTTCTTGAGGTAGGATTGTATTGCTATAAACTTCCCTCTTAGAACTGCTTTTGCTGCATCCCATAGGTTTTGGGTCGTCATGTTTTCATTGTCATTTGTTTCTAGGTATATTTTGATTTCCTCTATGTATAGCTGATTCACTTTGTTATAAAGCAGAAACTAACACACCATTGTAAAGCAATTATACTCCAATAAAGATGTTTAAATAAATTAATTAAATAATAAAATAAAAAATAAATTGCAAGTAAGATATCTCTGAAAAAAATAAATATTTAAGATGAGATGAGAATGATGGAAATTTGGAGGCTCTGGAAAAAGGAAATGGAAAAGAGGTTGGCACAATTGGGTAACAAAACAATACCACTGGGGCTAGAGTGTGGTATCCAGATGAAACTTGCACTTAGAGAGTTAGGCAGTAGAAGATCTTTATTGTCCCTAGTAAGTAAATGAACTTTTATTCTGAGTATACTTGGAACCATTAAGCAGTGGAATGATGTGATTTGCATTGTCAATGATTATTATAACTTCTATGTAGAACTGGCTAATGGAGTGGCAAGGATGGAAGGATGAATAACACATAGGAGGCTACTGCTGTATTCCAGGGAAGAATTTACTTTGGTAAGTGCAATAGGCAAGTCCACAGAGTGACTTGGACTATGGTGGGGTCAGTGGGGATAGAGAGAACTGGATATATTTGAGAAAGTTTTGGCAGTGGACTGAACAGGATTTAATGATGGATTTTGCAAATGGACAATAAGAAAAATGAAGAGGTAAAGTTTATCTTTTGTTGAATGTCCAACACCTAGAATAATACCTGGCACAAAATGCTTAAAAATTATTTGTTGAATGAATGTATGAAGTTCTTGTCCTGTACAACTAAATCAATGCAGGTGTTATTTACTAAAATGAAAAACACTGGAGAAGTTTTTTGACAGACAATGAGTTTGATATGTCTGTGAGAATTCAGAGTGGACCATTAGAAATATATCTGGAGCTAAGAAAAGAGATCAGAATCCAAGGTATGAGTTTTGGGAGTCACAGATATAATGATGGTATTTAAAGCCAGTGAGCACACACAATGAGAAAAGCAGAGGACTCTAGATTGAGCCTTGAAAAAGTCCAATATTTAGAGGATGGGCAAAGAAAGAGGAGTTTATAAAGAAGACTGACGAGGAGTACCCAAGTAGGGAGGCAACATCCTGGATAGTGCAACATCAAGGATGCGAAGACAGACAGTGATTTAAAAAGGATGGAGTAGTCAACTCTGCTAAGACATTTAGTTATACGAAAAATTTAACGTCCATTAGATTTTTGCAACACTGAAATCCTTGATAACCCCTGTGAGAGCAAGGTTTATGAATGATAGAGGCTGAATAGTGAAGGAGGGGTAAGGAAGTGGGAACCACATAAGTGGCAACTCAATTATGTTACATTTATCTGATTCAGACTCTTACCTAGCATATGCAAATGTTTCTAGAACTCTAGAAACTTAATGTAATGAGATAATATAAGAATGATTATGTGTAGCTTTTATTTATTGGGAAGAACAGCTATCCACATTTAAAAACCGTTTTTATTTTATTATTTAAAATCAAATCTCAAGAAAAATAAGGATCAATTTATGTTCTAAAACAAAATTTCAGATTTTAAAATATCAATCACGAATGCTATTTTTGTCTATTTTTGATGTTGTAACTTATAGAAAATAATAAAGCGTTAGGGGGTGGAGGAGTAAAAATAGAATGACTGTGGAGCAGAGCACGGCTGCTTATTAGAATGCTTGGCTCAGACTATCACATATGAGAGACATACACTTACTGAATTTTAAAGCTTTCTTCATAGTCACTGAGACTACGACAACTAATACACTGACCTCAAAATAAAATACTTCTTACTTAAACCATTTGCTTATCATATAAAGTGCAAAAATAATTTGAACTTTTTTTTAATTCTAGAGTTTCTGAGATTTATTTCACCATGAACTGGTTCAATCAATGGTTGGGAAACTTAACTCTGGAGGAAAAGCTACAATTTTCTACTGCTGAGATTCTAGGAGATGCCCTGGTTCCTATCCTTTCTGTGACCTCTCCTCTCCCTCAAGTCTGTCCCCCTATTTTTTCCACATAAGCTAACTTGTGTTGGCTCCTTGCACTGCCAAAAATTTAACGAATGAATTGTTTTTAGAAGCAGCCAAGAGAAGAAAAACAGAGAGGCTGCATTCTTTAATACTAGCATTTGGGAAAAGGAATCCTAAGAGACTAAGTGACAACATTTGTGTTAAGGTCTAAAATTCCTCACACATACACACCAGATGGAGAGCATGAGAAAATGATCAGGAACTGTGGTGACACTGAAAATGAATTAGTTGAATTGATCTTCATGATAGTAAACTGATATTTACTTCCCTCAATTTAGTTAACTTGTTTAATGACTTCTTAATCCACACTTCTAGTTTAAATTTTCATTTAAATGGAAAGATAAATTTTAAAACCAAACTGTTTCCTCTTAGCCTTATCTTGTGGCGTTTTAGTTCAAGTAAAGGCACATCTATAAATAAGAACAGACAAAACAGAATACACTAAAAAAATCCCTTCAACCATGGTTTCTTCAAACAACATCAAAGAATAGTTAAGGGTTACTGAATCAAAACAACTTTTTTTCTGAAGTTCTACAACAGGAGAAAAATGAATTACCTGAAAGAATTAACCACTCTATTTTACATTCTGCTTGGGTGCAAACACAAACACACATACACATAACTATCCACGCAAACACACACTCACACATCACACTATTTTAAAGTTTTATTAAAAAATGATTGTGAATAGTCCAACCTTTCTTTCACTTTAATTCAAAAGATTAGGTTGCTTAAACACAGATGGTAAGAGCAGTACTTCACCAAGATCAGACCACACTTGGAATATTTTGCCTAGTTCTGGACTCCAAAATTTGGGCAGACATTGACAAAATACACATGGTTGACGGATTATGTCATGTAAGAACTGATTGATGGGACTAGTGCCATTTAGTCTAAAGAGGGGATATAATAACTATCCTCAAACATGTGTGAGGCCATCATCTGAAAGGTGTCCAGCCTCTCCGGCCCCACAACAGGTACCCCAGGGAAGTGAGGTCCGAGTACACTATTAGGGCCCTCAGATTCTGGAAACACTTGTTTTAAGACTGCAGCACTTAGAGCTGACGGAGACAAATCAAAACTTGTCAAAGCTTGGACCAGTGCTGGTGGCCATCCAAACAAGGCGTTAATCTGAATAGACTACAAGTAAGAATAAATTGAACACAAATGTTGGAGCTCAAATGAGGTCAAAGTTTAAAGTTAAGACAGAGGTGGAGGCCTGGCTTAAAATCGGCTCGATATTTAGAACCAATTATCACTTTGCTGAAATTTGATTTTTATGGTTTCAGAAAGAGGTGGTGAGGGAAATCCCCAAGGTCTTAAAGGAATGCTTGGGCTTTGATGGAATAAACTCAACACTTTTTATAAGTTACTAATTACCAGGCATTTTACATGTATTACTTCATTTAACCCACACCACCATTTTAAGGTCACTTGCACTATTATGACTGTCATCCTCATTCTACAGATGAGGCTTAGCTACTACACCACGCTACCTCTCTACAAGGGACTGAGTGATTACATACGACACATGTGAGGAGAACCAGGGCCCTATCCACAGCAGTACAGAAAGAGGCAAGTTTTAAATAACTGTAATTCTCTGTAGAACTTTCTGAAAATGGAAGAAGCTGCCTCAGGATGGAATGAGGTTCCCATCATTTAGTGGGTTCAAGAAGAGCTAAGAGATATGCAGAGAAGTTATGCATTAGGTTAAATAAGAAAGTCTTTAAGGTTTCTTCCCATTTGAAGATTCTAATTCTACAAATGGAGTAAAAGGAGTTAAGTGTTTAATTATTTTAAGCAAAGGAATTAGGTTAAGGTAACCTGGATCCAAATCTTAGGCAGTCTATCCACTGCCAGCTGTTTGATTTTGATCGAGTTACATAACATTCTTAAGCACCAGTGTCCTATCTTTACTGATGGAGAGAACAGTATTGACCTCACAAAGGTGTATATAGAACTATGAGAGACAGTATAGGTAACATGCTAAGCACAGTGTCTGACACACAATGAGCATCACTAAATGGTAGCTGGAGTTCATACAGTTCAACAAATTACACATGGTTTAAATTTTGTCAACAAACAAGAACTTTCATGACTTTTTCATGATTAAGGAGATGTAAACTCTGGCTTCAGAGTGTCTAATTCATCATAAAAGTTGAACTTGAAGAGATCTGGGGTAACGAGGGGAAGAAAGAAGAAAGAAAATAATAAAAGACAGTAGGCCTTTGTGAATCTTCCCATCACCCATCTTGTTCAGATTCCCTGAGTTACCTAAATGGTAGTTTTCACTGATAAGGTAATCAGATGACACAAAACAATGTGAAACAATGTGGAAGCACCACAATGAGAACCAGAATTCTTCCAGCCAGAAATTAACTATCAGGACTGATACTATATGACAGCAAGATATTTTCAATTTTTTAATAAAAATCGTGTTCCAGGAAGAAATCATCTTATTATTCTATATCAATTTTTATCATCCCTTTTTTAATTTCCTCTCTTTTTTCTTTCCAGGATATCTGTAATCACAGAATCAGCCTTTGCCCTGAATTTTTTTTTTTTTAAAATTGCAACTTGAGGGAAGGGAGCTATAGAGATCTGATACGCAGGAAATATGAAGTAAAACACTTCATTATTAAATACCATAAAAAAAAAAGAGGGCTTCCCTGGTGGTGCAGTGGTTGAGAGTCCGCCTGCCGATGCAGGGGACACGGGTTCGTGCCCCGGTCCGGGAAGATCCCACATACCGCGGAGCGGCTGGGCCCGTGAGCCATGGCCGCTGAGCCTGCGCATCCGGAGCCTGTACTCCGCAACAGGAGAGGCCACAGCAGTGAGAGGCCCGCGTACCGCAAAAAAAAAAAAAAAAAAAAAGAATTACAAAGGAAACAATACAGCAAGCAATTAATCCACTGATGTTAAAGAATTCCAAAAATGCCTGTCTTTGTAGATATTTAAACAAAATCAAATATAATAAGGAAACCCAAGCATCCAGCTGAGAATAAATGTTTAATTTGGAAAGGGGAGCTGGGTAGCAAGTAGTTTTCAGCTACAACTCATTTTAATATGTACCCTAAGATCTCTGGAAAAGATCTAAAGGTGCATCCTTGGAATTATACAAAAAGAGTTCAATTTATTCTGTTTGACCATAGTGAACAAATCCAATTCTCAAGCACAGAGGGGCCTCATTCTGATAGGCCTCCAGGGTAGTAGTATGGTCACTGACTTAAGAGGTCTACTTGTGTTGGAATTTTAGGAGAGATGAACAGTTTAGAAACCCTCTTTGGGTGGCTTTAATAGAGTTTATGACTTTAGAGGCTCTCAGTTCAATGGAGATACTATAACAATCCATTATAGTTCATTGAACCTCCTCTGCTCTGTACGTACACTTGGTTATTGTTGAGTTTCTCAAATGAGTGTCCCCAGGGACACTAGCTGGCCCTGCAGACCATTCTCACTGGCCCTGGTCTATACTGACAGGACATAGTTTACTTTTGACAATTTAAAAATCATTATTTAGGGGCTTCCCTGGTGGCACAGTGGTTGAGAATCCGCCTGCCAATGCAGGGGGCCACGGGCTCAAGCCCTGGTCTGGGAAGATCCCACATGCTATGGAGCAACTAAGCCCGTGCACCACAGCTACTGAGCCTGTGCTCTAGAGCCCGCGAGCCACAACTACTGTGGCCCGTGCCCCTAGAGCCTGTTCTCCACAACAAGAGAAGCCACGGCAATGCAAAGCCCACGCACCACAATGAAGAGTGGCACCTGCTCACTGCAACTACAGAAAGCCCACGTGCAGCAACAAAGACCATTGGCCAAAAATAAATAAATAAATAAAAATCATTATTTAATCAAATTGAAAAATTCATAACATTGAAAGAAAACGATAAAAAAAGTATCAAATAGGAATGTGTTTACTTGTAAATACCAAAAATTAATAATAGTAAGTATAGGGACTATAGAAAAAGGAGGGTGTTATTTATCTCACAATCAGAAGGTCTTACCTAGGTATCTAGGGCTAGCGTAGCAGCTAAATGATGGCATCAGGAATCTCGGCTCTTTAAAGTTTTTACAATCCTTAAAAAGTGGCTTCTGAAAAAGGGAACCTTCTGGTACTTGCTTTAGGACTCAACCTAATGATACTAAGATTGATGTACAAAGTTGCTGTGTATTAAGTGGTTTTCACTTTTATATAGTAAAATGAATATACCACTATTTATTTATTCATTCACATATTAATGAGTATTGGGGCTGTTTCCAGTTTTTATATTACCAACAGTGCTGCCATGAACATTCTTTTCCATGTCTCATATTGTTCTTAAGGACAATTATAGTATTTGTTCATCTTTATCCTCATTATCCAAGGTTTTGTCACCTAGTGGAAACTCAGAGAGGAAAAAAGTATATATTTCCATTTACTTCCAACTTAAAAGAAAATAAAACTATGGGGTAAAAAAAGATGCTGTATTCATGGAAACTCTGACATGGTACCAATAAAAAGAAAGACTAATGGAAGCCTGAAAAGTGAAAAAAATCAATCAAGGTAATCTGTGTTCTTGTCTTGTGGTTGTTAAGATACAGTCCCATGCTAAATAAATAACCTTATACATAAATATTCTCATAAATATATGAGAATAACCTTGAAATCTTTTCAAACATTTCCTTCTCATTAACTTCTAAGAGTCTTTGGCATTAATGCAAATATGAAGGACTGTCACATTCCCATGCCTGTTCTGCACTTACTGTACAAGTACATCCAGGAGGTCATAGAAACTTGGAAAGTACTTTATTAAACCATAGGAAAACCCTCTTGTTAATCCTAATACAATTTAATGTGCTGCCACTGGTCTTCATTTAATTCAATTTTTTTCTTCACTGATTTTTGTTCTATACCATCTACAGTTTTATGAACCTCTGTCATGTGAAATAATTTACATCTGAATTCTCAGCAAGCTCACAGTGAAAGCTTTTCACTTTTATACCTTCCTCCTTAGAGACTGAACAATAAATTAGCTTCCTTAAAGTACCTATGTCCTTAAAGTACCTTGTTTCTTTTTCTGCGGTACGCGGGCCTCTCACTGCTGTGGCCTCTCCCGTTGTGGAGCACAGGCTCCGGATGCGCAGGCTCAGCGGCCATGGCTCATGGGCCCAGCTGCTCCGCGGCATGTGGGATCCTCCTGGACCGGGGCACAAACCCATGTCCCCTGCAACAGCAGGCAGACTCTCAACCACTGCGCCACCAGGGAAGCCCGCACACATATTCTTGATTGAATCATTTAGTGGCCTAACCCATTAGAAAACATGGAATTCTTTTTTCCCAATATACAACATTTCCAATCATGTTAGGTTAACAGGAAGGAAGAACCATGTGACTGAATGCCACCAGTATATTGCTAGGGAAAGGGAAACTACTTCTAAGTTGTTGGCATTTAAAAATGTATATTTTCAACAACTGTTAAAAATAAAAGCTAACTTGGGAATTCAAATGTCAAGGCTCCAAGAATGATGCCGCGAGGGAACACAGTAACTCTGTTTTCATTACCTTCAGTAGATGTTCTCTCAGTCTCTAAAAAGAAACAAGGTTAGATACCTCAATTTTAGGTAAGACTTAAAAAACTATTGCCTTTTGTTACATTAATTTATACCTACCAGTTGGAAGCAAATTGTGTCAGATGTACTTCAGAAAATCCCATTTCTTTTCATCAAATGTTCATCTTACTGTAAAGGGAAATCACTTACTGTAAAGGGAAATCAAGAAACTTCTATATATTCATTTTTAAAACACAGCATCCTTTTGAAATTGGGCAATAAGAAAACCAGACATAAACATTCTGAGAGAATTAAATTACCCACTTGTACTGCCTAGTACAAAGTTTTTTGGGGTTTTTTTTTGCGGTACATGGGCCTCTCACTGTTGTGGCCTCTCCCGTTGTGGAGCACAGGCTCCGGACGCGCAGGCTCAGCGGCCATGGCTCACGGGCCCAGCCACTCCGCAGCATGTGGGATCTTCCCGGACCAGGGCACGAACCCGTGTCCCCTGCATCGGCAGGCGGACTCTCAACCACTGCGCCACCATGGAAGCCCCTAGTACAAAGTTTTTAATCTTTAATGCTGACATACAGATGGTATTCTCTTCTGTTTTCTTAAGGGTCAGCAACGTAGGTATAATTCTTCCTAAGAACGATATTAAGTTATAAACTTTTGTGATACTCAAAAGTCTTGTACTTGTAATAAGCCTTGCCAAAAAAATAAACACAAAAACAAACCAAACAACCAACCACAAACAGACAACCAGGAAAAAGAAAGGAACATTCACATTTGAGTCCTATTAGAGGGATTTAAACTTTTTTAACTTCATAGTGTTTTGCAGTAGCTAGTGTCCCTCCATTTGATTATCTGAGATAATGTGTAGATAGGAATTGCCTGTCTCCTAATAATCACTCATTAAATGACAGGTATTGTTACCATTTGTTGAGTACTTATAATGTACATTATAATTTAAATTTGTCTTTCCAGATACGACTATAGGACACGCCTATTATATCTTAATTATATAAAACAAGAAACTGAGGCTCAGAGACATACACTGCCCAAAGCCTCACAGCCTATAAGTGGCCCAAAGTCATAGTAAAAACTCTAGAGCCCTAACACAAAAGAGATTTTAGTGCTTTCCCTATACACATCCATGATACGCTGAAAACTAAAATTCTAGGCTATAAAATAAGTGTTCGTTCAAAAAAATCTTACGTTTTCAAGATGATTTTTTTCCCTTAAATATCAAATTCTTTCATCTGGGAGGTGAGATTGAGTCTGGACTTTGGATTCAGATGCTTGAGTCTAAATTCCTGCTCTGCTGCTTCCACTTACTCATTCCGTGACTTGGACAAGAAAAAACCTCTCGGTACCTTTGTTTCCTGAGGGTAACAATAGTATATGTTTATAGGACTTCTGGGAAGGTTAAAAGAGTTAACCTATATATCAAGTGCTTAGAGTGGTACCAGGCACATGGTAAGCCTTGAATAAGCATTAGCTATTATTAGGAATTTTTACACTTCGTCTGATGTTTGAGGGACCCAGCTTTTCCCATGCCCCTAACCAGGTGCCTGGTCTGCCTGTTTATAATCCACCTGGAGCACCGATCTTGCATGCAGCCATTTGGTCTTAGCTGATCTACTAGTAGCTGAATATTTTGAGACACAGGAACTCAGGGGCTGTGGAAGATTCATCGTCATATTTCAGGAAACTACAGACTAAAGGTGAGATTAGGAAGTGAAAGAAGACAGGAGTTGGGTTGAGGTTGACACTTTCCCAGGGTGGAGAGAAGCAACAGGTGAGGACACGATAAAGAAGGACTTTCAAGACATTTCCTTGAACCTGAGAGTTCCAATGTGACTTTTCACATCCATCCTGAAATTTAGATCCTCTGATACCAAACCTTCCATAGGTGTCTAGTTGTTCGAGCTCTGGAACAAATTCTCATAAAAGTAAAACATTTAATTTATGGTGAAGGAAAAGATTAGGATAAACAAGGAGATGAGGGTGAAAGATGCTAACTTGTTCAATTCATCTGTTCAATCTGTCTGGTAGAACTACGAACCCCTTACCCCCCCACCCCTGTACCCACCCCTCAGGCCACTGTATACAATTAGAAGTAGACTACGGTGGGGGAAAGAACAAAATAATAAGAGGCTTCCTTTAGCTTCTTCAAGGCTGAGTTAGATAGTATCTGTAGGCATTCAAATTTATTTTTCAAGTCAGGTCAGTGGACCAGTGAAGGTAGAAGGTAGATGAAGAGTTAAATTATATAACTTTTCCACTAGCTCTCCATGTCAGGCACCCTGACCTCCAACAGCATCTCTCCAAAACACTACTCTTAAAGCACAGGCTCCAATTACTTATTACTTCTGAGAGCTCTAACTCATGGGAGTGATGGACCAACAGAACAAACTGCAAAGGGACACTCTTGCTTGAATTTCTGTTAAGAGACGTGTAAACATCTATGTATCTTGGGAAGAAATACCCTGACTCTGGGTATGTGTAATAAAGCACACATAAGTTCCCAGCTACAGAATCAGAACTATATGTGGGGATGGAGGGGTATTGGTGCAAAGGGACAGGATGGTAAAACCCACTGAGAGAAGAAAGAGGCCTTTAGAACTCACAGGAGTTACCTTTCTAGCTGAAGACATCAGAGCACGAGGCCTTCTGAATAAAATAAAGCCTTCTTCTGTTATCTATAAAACCATGATGTTAGTGGCATTGTAAGGAGAATATTTTGCTTCAGCACTGCTGATATCAGAATATTTATTACCTTTCTATTATTTATTGACTGACCCATTTGCTATATATGCTTGTATATTGGAGGAATACAAGTTGATCCAATAGAAATAATTTTCCAAATTATTGGTACAGCTAAACCCAGGAATGATACAGTATAAAATGATATTAGGAAAACACTCGATTACTGGTATCAAACACTCCCTCTAGCAAGCTTGTAGAAAAAGGGACATTCTATTCAGCGAACACAGAAGTGCTTCAGACTATCCACAGATAGAATAAAAACTAATCTCAATTAGAGACTTGAATGAGAAAATGGAAAATTCTCAGGAATCCAAGAAGTATGTCTTTCTTTTACTACAACTGGTTGATTCTTTTCTCTCTAAACCTTGACTGCCTTTGCCTCTCTAATTATTTGGTGTAACGTCTGTCTTGCATTTGCAAGTTTCCATGTTCCAGATCCACAGAGAGTGAACAGCTCTCTCTTAGTCCCAACTCCAGCTTCTGGAAACAGAATATGGACATCCCAGCTTGAATCTGATGTGACCTCTGGTCCAGTAGGTTACGGACTGAGAGGAGAAAGTGTTGAAATCACACACATACATGATATCTCTCTGACTTAGGAAAGTGTGCCTTAGAAAAGAGAGGGGGAAATAAATAACTCATTGGCAAAACAGACCAGCTAATATTGTTAGCAATGACGGTAATGATGTTGTTGTTGGTGGTGGTGATGATGATGATGACATGACGTTTAAGAATTCAAGCGCTCAATAAAGTTTCACAAACATATTACCCCTTAACCCTGCAATTTAACTCCTGAGTTTCTATTCAAGACAAATGAATGGACATTCTACCAAAAGACATAAACAAGAATGTTCACAGCAGTTCTATTTATAAACGATGAAACCTGGAAGCAACCCAAATGTCCTTCAACAATACACTGAATAAATTGTGATATAATCACAACGGATGTCTGAAGACATTTAAGAACACCTCTGAAACTATAGGACAATGTCTTTAATCTCAACAATGAATTGGAGGGAAAAAGTTTTCTAAATAATATAAAAGTAATTGATAGTACTTTTCCTCTCTGCCTGGCTCGAAACGTTTTACATTTATTTAGACCTCACAACAGTTTTCACAGAAATTCCATTTTATAGATGAGAAAACTGAGGCACTAATTACTTGCACAAATAAGTAGTGGGACCAGTATCTGAATCCAGTTGAGACTCAGTCAGAGTTGGGATGAGTTTGGAAGATTTCTACTTTGTACTTCCATCTACAGTTATGGTTTCATCTAGTAGTATGTGACATCATGTGGAATAAAGAGTTCTTATTTTAATACATAAAAAAATCCAAAAGACAGCCAGTAATAACTGGTCTCTCTTTTCCCAAATTATTCCAGACTCAACATAATGCTTTCCTTTCAAGGACTGTATGCAGGGTCTTAGGACACAAATGTTTAGGAACAGATAATGTCTCACCCAGAGTCATGGGGTGATGACTGCTATGCCTGGTGGCCACAGGGTGTACCAAGCTGCAATATTCTAGATGCATGAAAACTTATGCATCCTGTCCATTCTACTAGGGACAGATATAATTAAGGAACTAATTAAAGTGCATAAATATAATCATTCTGCTTATTTTAAATTTTCAGATAATAAATATATGGTTTTTCATCAACATACAAAAATATGTATATTATATTTCAGAAAATTTTTTATTTTTGAAAATAGTTTGTGATGTAACTATACATACTTTAAAAATCTGTCAGGAAATAAGGAAATATTTCAAGAAATTGTGTGACGCTACTGATGCTTAGCACTCTCTTTGGGGCAATGCACTGTGCAGTTTCCTACCTGTAATTCTGCACTGCTTTACCATCCACCTCAGGCCCACTCATCTTTCTCTCAGCCTCACACTGACTTAGGCATTCAGCTCCTTTTAGTTGCACTTGAATTGAACTTGGGCTTTTTAGGTCAAAAGACCCACAGGGCATTTAGACCCTTGATGTTGCCAAGATCCTGGGACAGTTTTATGTTAAAAAAGTTGGCATCTCTTCCTCCGCCTTTATGAGCACTACCAAAGGGTCTTTGGGGCTTTCTCCTGGTCCCAGGAGATGGAGGAGAAAATAATCTATCCAACATATACAGACAGGTGAATAGACACAGCTTCATATACATCATGTTTAATGTATTATCAATCACTTTACTTCAAACATTATTGTAAAAGATTGTGCTTAAATAAATTTCAAAATATACACAAAACTGTTATCTATAAACTTATCACCTCTACTTTGGTAAATGTGCCTTCCACTCTCTCTTGCCTCATTCAAAATGTTTCATGTCAAGATACTTCAAAAATATTTGACATCTCTTTTAATTCTGTGTGGTCACTAAATTGAGCAATATTCCATTTCACTTAAGCCCCAAATACTGACCTCTCCAGCCATTATCTTGGAGGGAAGCCACTCAAATGGAATTTTCAAACGTGTGTGCATTGTTAGAAGCCATGCTTTTGCTTCTCACTCATCATTTTAGCCCTCTGGACCATGCACACAATACAAGAAAAACAGGAAAGTCTGCATAAGGCTCGATCAAGCACAACATGTCAGTGGAAATATTTTCAAATTCAAACTACCAATCACTGCTGGATATGACTTGTTGACACCCAGTACCATCCCTGCCTTCTGAGCTCTCCTCCTGAGCTTGCAAGGAGTATAAAGCCTGCAAACTACATTTCCAGATTCTTTTGCCAGCAAGGATCCAGGGAGAGTCCTTCAGTGAGAGAAGCTTGTGTGAGAGCTGGAAGGCAGAAAAGAAAGAGAAACCCTTGTTCTCAGGTCGCAGTTGGGGCAGGTGTGGTCTGGTCAGAGGGCTCAGGAGCTTTTGCCCAAGGCTTTGGGTCATTTCCTGAGATGTACGCGTGTTCGTTGCTACAGGTATCTGAGACTGTTGGCCCAGCTCCTCTCAAGTTCCGCCCTTTCAGATTCCCTACATTACACCTCCTTTCTATAGTAAAGACCTAGGGTGGTTTTTACTTTCCTGACCCAAATCACTTACACATCAAACAAATACACAAACGTTCAAACAACAATTCAAATTATGATTTTCCTTTCACATAGACGGTACTGCACTGCTACAGAATTACACTCACCGTGCTGTACATAAGATCCTCAGGACTTACCTTTCTTCCAACTAAAAATCTGAGCCCTTTGATCTGCATCACCCCACTTCCCCTGCCCCCCAGGCCCTGGCAACCATCATTCTGTTCTCTGTTTCTATAAAATCAGCTTTTTTTTTTAAGAGTCCACATATAAGTGATACCATACATATTTTCCTTTCTCTTTCTGGCCTATTTCACTTAGCATAATGCGCTCCAGATTAATCCGTGTAGTTAATAATATATTATATACTTGAAAGTTGCTGAGAGTAGATCTTAAGCATTCTCATCACACACACACACACACACACACACACACGAAAAAGAGTTAGCTATATTAACTACATGAGGTATGGATGTGTTTATTATCTTGATCTTGGTAATCATTCTGTAATGTGTGTGTGTCTGTGTATAAAATCATTATGTTGTATACTTTAAATATATGCAATTATATTTGTGATTATTCCTCAAAAAAGTTAAAAAATAACTTTCAGTTCACAGATTTCACAACACGTCTTCATCCAACCTCACAACAATCTTACAAAATTCATGTAGTTGGTATTAGTGGTCTTATTAGTGGTCTTACATGAGGAAACTTAGACACTTCTAGGCCACACTGAATGCGTGCTTCTCTCCTTTTTCAATGCCTAACCAGATTAAATGATAAAGTATATAAGATGCAATGCAAGGATCCACCTGCAATTTCATCTAAGCTCTAACTTTTAACCTTGTCTTTGTGAGCATTCCCCATAAGGTAGAAGCCCTCTTAACTGACCTTCCTTTAAGTGGCCCACTGGGTTCACATTAATTAACAATTTCCATTTCCATCAGTAGTGTCTGATATGATTGCACACTGAGTGATCCCAGCTAGTACGAATCCCACAAGTTAAGTTTATCAACAATCAGTTGTGTTTATTCCCAACCTTGTTTTACCAGCTGCACCCGCTATTAGACTTATGCAATTCAATAAATATTACATAAATAATTACATTGTTAGCAAATATTTATAGAGAAGTTCCTATGCTCCTGGCACTGTTCTATATACTTTATATAAATTAATCCACTTAACAACCATCCTATGTAGTAGACATTATTATCTCCCTCTTAGAGGTGAGAAAACTGAGGCCCAAAGAATCTAGGAAACTTTTCCAAAGTCATACAGATAGTAAGTTGCAGATTTAAACACAAACAATCTAACTTTAGAATCCACGCTTGCTCTTAACCGCTATGCAAATAAGAGTTCAAAAGGAAAGAGTTATTTCTATTAAGACTAAACCACAAAAGCTCATAAAGAAATGTTCATAGCAAAATTATTTATAATTGTCAAAAGTGGAAACAGTTCAAAACACCATCAACTAATGAATGGATAACAAAGTATGGCTTATCTGTACAATGAAATATTATTCATCCATAAAGGTGCAGGCAATACAGACACATGTTACAATATGGATGAATCTTGAAAACATGCTAAGTGGAAAAGCCAGGCACAAACTCCAATCATATAAAAGTTATGACTCCATTTATTCAAAATGTTCAAAATAAGCAAATCCATAGAGGTAGAAAATAGACGGGTGGTTGCCTAGGGCTAGGGATTTAGGGACAAATGGAGAGTGGTTGCTAATGGATATGGGAATTCCTTTTTGAAGTAATGCATATCTTCTAAAATTGACTGTGGTAATGGATGTATAATTCTTTGAATATACTAAAAACTACTGTATTAGGGGGAAAAAACCCAATTAATTGCTTTGGAAAGGCTTTAAATAAAGGTGACCTGCTAAGAGAAATATCAATACAGTGGAAATACAATGCAAAAAAGACTTGGGAAAAAAAACATAAAAAATCTATAAGGACTCTGCCACTGGAATATTTCAAAAGTATTCTTACCTCTTGCTTCATTTTAAAGAAGCTAAAACTGGAAATAATAAACATTGTATTACAGATGTGGGTAATACAAAAAATTAAAGTCAAGTCCTAAAAAGCAATGCATGAAGGACTGGGGGAGCCCTGAAATGGGGAAGCATGGGAAATCAGGAAAGGTTTCACAGAAGGGGTGACACTGAATGTCTTCTAAACAGTGTTCACGAAACCCTGAAAAGTGCAGATGGTTTTTCAAACAGGAGCATGAAAGTCATGTGATCAGAATATGGTTAAAAGCTCTTATGTGCCTGGAACACGAGGCAGGTGCAAGAGAAGGAAAGAGGAAGGAAATGCAAATGGAGAGGTAAGTCAGGGCAAAGATGTCTTACTAAGGATTATACACCTTATTTTGTCAGTCCAGGAGATCTAACAAAGAGGTTTAAGTGAGGATCAAGCAGTGATGCAAACCTGCATGCATTAAAGAAACAGGAGGTTCTGTCAGCAATGCGGACTGATTGGAGGGAAAACAATGGAGGCACAGAAACCAACTTTGTGGCTATTCACTATCAAAGCAGGAAATGCTGAGACCCAAACCACAGCAGTGACTATGAAGACAGAGAAGAGAGGATGTGTTGGTATCTTTATATAGAATAGAAAGAGCTGAGTGACAAGAACAGAGGATAAACTCCATGAGGACAGGAAGCAGGTGGTTTTGCTAACAATTTTACCCCCAGAGCCACAAGTGTTCAATATTTATGAAGTAAATAAGTGACTTCTGAATATGAAGGGGGGAAAGAGAAGGATGATCATTTTCTTCATTTTCTAGTATTATTTTCTAGGTTTGATGATGAGATCTTCAAATGGAAATGAAGATTGCAAGAGAGAGATCTCAAAGGGGAAATGGTAAGTCTGGTGGGACGGTTTGGGATTGAAGTACCTGAAAATAAGAAACTGGTGAACATGTACAACATACAACTAACTGAAAATATGGGACTACAGTTCCAGAAAGAAAGGAGGGCTGGTGGATATAAATCTCAGGAGGCCTTGAGGTAAATGACAGATAAAACTGAGAGAATGAATGAGCTCGAACCAGCTAAGTCTTCAATGAGAGAGAACGTTAGGGGTGGTAGCTTGAAAAGCTAAGGAACAGAAGACCAACCAAGGCATGTAACCAAAAGTGGGGTCTGGCTGCTCACTGCTCAAAAGCCAATAAAGAGACCAGGTGGTGGAAAGGAAAGTTTGCTTTATTTTGGAAGCTGACAACCGGGGCAGGGGGGGCGCTGATGCCTACCCCCGACCCCCGCCCGGACAATCAAGGGGCAAGAGCTTTTATAGACAGAGGGAGGGGGCCGCATGCAGAAACAATACAGTCAGCTCTGACAGTCATCTTGAAATTGGTCATCGGTGGTCTGACCAGCATCATCTTGATCGTTTTAGGTACAGTTAGTCTTCAGTTCCAGGGTCAGTTTGTTCCCATTTCTTTGAAGCCAATTCTCAGAATTGTGGCAGCCTATGTCATGGCTACAGCCTGGTCATCATGTAGTTAACTTCTTCTACCTGGTGGGAGTTTCAGTATCCATAAGACAGCTCACAGGATATGGCTTAGAATATTATCTACTGCCCTTAAGGAGGAACTAAAGGTCCTTGACTATGCTCAATGACTAAACTATTATTATTTGGTCTCTTTTGACTGTTTTCCTGTTTCTGCATTTTCTCACTTCTCTGATTAAACTTATTCTTTGGCTAAAGTTTTTCCACAGACAAAAGCAGGCTGAGGACATGGGGCTGGGGGGGTAGGACCATAGGGTCCTGCTCCGTTTCAGGCAGACTGTAGAGGAATGCTCACTGAATTAGTGCGGGATGATGTGAGAAATTTTGAGAAGAGTGTTAATATTGGGGTTTCTAATCCTGAATGCAAAATTAGGATTCTCTGCATCCACTCAAATCTACATGGTAGAAAAAAGACTTGTATTTATTTATCATTCCAATCATGACAACTCATTACCAAATATCAGGGTTAATCCAATTCTTGGATTTGAGAACGCACTGAATAAATTCCGAGTCATCATCCATCAGGAGTATCCTCAGCTAAACGGTTAGATTTTTTTTTTCTTTCCAGATGATAAGTTTCTGACCTTATATTAAAACAGTGCCTACCGTAAAGCATCATTTTTTGAGATTTTCATGTTAAGTTAGAAAACAATTCAGTAAAAAGACTAGCCTCTTTGCAAATTAAATCATGATGACCAGCATGTATCCACAGAAACAAGAATATAACTGCAGTAAAGAAACACACTGTCAGACATGTTTCAACAGAAGGAGATAAAGATGGGCTCAGAGAATGGAAGCTAGAAAAGGGAGGACCAAAGGACAATGAAGTTCAGCTTCTCTCTAGGCCAGGCCTAAGGGAAAGTCCATTGCTTCCAGGTATCCATTCTCATCCTATAGACAGAAATAGTTTTGAGGTAGGGAGGAATAATTCATCACAATGCCTACAATTGCGCTCAAGATCATGCAATTTCCTTCATTATTATTTGATGGCTTCCAGCCAAGTTCTTTACCTGTAATTGTTTCTGGAAGGACCTGCCCATGTCTGGTAAGTTTCTGGTGAGGCTCTGCAGCATCAACCATAATCTCCTTCTCTAACTTTAACATCTTTCCATAGGAATACACAAATCTAAAAGCAGCTGCACTCCACCTCATGTCCAAGTTGAGTCATCTGTTCTCAACATCAGTAGCCTAAGAGAAGAGTCATTCATCAAACAATTTTCTTGCCTGTCTACTATGTGTTAGGCATTGTGTCAAGTGCTTTGGATACTGGATACATCAGAGATTAAAAAAGAAATCGCTCCTCCCTCATGGAGATCAGTGAGAAAGAGAGACAAGGGGGGAAAAAGGATTAATTAACTTTCATATTGTGGTAAGTGTCGAATCAAAAGCTGAATCCACTCCACACTCACTGGCCCTTCACTGTTCCTCAAACATACCAGGCACATGCCCACCTCAGAGCCTTTGCATTTACAGTTTCCCTGCCACTGTCTGGAATAATCTTCCCCCAGTTATCTGTATCACTCCCTTTCTTCCTTCACATCTTTATACAAATGTCATCATATCAGGGAGGACTTTTCTTACCATACTACTTAAAATTGCAATTTTCACTCCTGAACTTTTCAACCCTATTCTCTGCTTTATTTTTCTGCAAAGCATCTACCACCTTCTAGCATACTATACAATTTATTTTATTTTCTATACTAGAATGTAAACTACTTTTGATTAGAGATATTTGTCTGTCATATGAATTGATTTATCCCATGTCTAGAATAGCTGCTGGCACATAATCGATGCTCTTTCTAAGACAGATAAAGTGAGAGTAAAGAAGGAACAACTAGATTGGGGTGAGGATCAGAAGGCTTTGCTGAGAAAGTGATATAAAGAATAAAAAAGAGCTAGCTATGCAAAAAGAAGCGGTAGTGCTTTCAAGGCAAAGGCCCTGAGGCAGGGAGAGGTCAACAAGGTGAGGACCTGAAAAAAGGCCAATGTGAAAAAGTATAACGGGAGAGGGGCTGGTGGTCTGGGGCAGGGTCCTAGAAGTAAGCAAGGGACAGATGATGCAATACCTTGAAGGTCAGGATAAGGAAAATAGATGTGCAAAGAGAAGGATTGCAGGGAGAAAGGAACGGAAGTAGACAAACCCTGACTGTACTATGAAAGCACAGATTGGAGGAGGCAAGAATGAAAGGATAGAGGGCCAGTTAGGAGACTGTTGAAAATTCTAGGCTCAAGATGAAGGTGACCTAGACAAGCACACACCAGTGGAGATGAGAGAACTAGAAGAATTTAAGAAATGTTTGGGAGATATAATTGACCACATTTGCTGATGGATTCTACCAAGGCATAAAGAAGAGTGTGGAATCGAGAATGACTCCTGGGTTTCTAACTTACGAATCAGATTTTAGCATCAGCATCTAGAGATTCCAGCAAGAATAAATTGCTCTGACTGTCCTGTAAAATGAAAGGGACATAAACGAGATCAACCATTTGTTAAATGTATTGAACGTCTTCGAAGTCTACTGTCTAACTTCATTAAGTCTAAGTTAACTTGCGTTTCTATTTTAATCTAAAGATTTCATTGAGTTTAAGCTCATAGCCCATACATAGTGTAGTCTGTCAATGTCTTTTATTCTACTGAAAGGAAAGATTAAACGTTCAATATGTGTTCCTTGCTTCCTCTTTTATTTTGTATACACTCGTTGCTTTACTGATGCTATTTCATTCTTCCTTCTCAGCAACCCTGTTGTGTCTATATTATTATTACTTAAGAGAAAACCAAGGCTCTAATATTTGCCAAATATCACTGAGCTAGTAAGGGTTGGAATCAGGATTCAAATCCAGGCATGCTCATTCCCAAACTGCTTTTTCTTTATACTATGCTACTTCTGATGGTTTGAATTATTTGAAATTCAAAACAGCAATTCATCCCCACATTCCTGCCATTTTACCTTCAAATGCATTATTTCATTATTTTCACAGTACTTTTATTCACATTTAGATTAAGATTAAAATAGTTGTTGGGTTTTCCTGGGGGAATGCCACCTGGACTAGGTGGAAAAGCAGCAGAAAGCTAAGGATAAACCTACCCTGAGATTAAAGATTGACTCTGAGTCTGACGATCCTTTTATAAAAAAATCTAGAACAGACTGTGGCTTATTTATTAATCAAATCACATAGGATAGTACCATCTTATTAAAGAATTTTCTCCCATGATCTGATTATAAAAGAGGATCTCTCTATTGTCATTTAAATAGGGCACTTTAATTAGGAGCAAATGATATTTTATCACCTTATTTTCATCTCTAATGTCTAAATGTCTATAAAAAGATATCTGATTGGAATATAATAGCTCTTAGCCGCGGGAGCATTCGCTGTTTATAGGGTTATTATAGCTTACACATACGAAATAAAGGAGAAAAGAGTTCCTTTCTTCATTTGACTTGGGATATAGTGTCATCTGATTCCATCCCTTTAGATTTAAATGAAAATGTTCAAATTCAGAAACACATGGTGTAATAACAATGTCTGTCATTAACATAATGCATATCTTAATTCTTTACCTAAATTCTATAAATGTTTAGTCTGACCAAAATGAAGCAAAATTAATAGAAAACTGTGTCTTGAGCTGTCTCCAAATTTGAAAGTTCCATCAATCAGTTAACATTTCACTTTCTTTTTACATGCTTGTATTATGAATGGTATAGAGAACCTTAATACACATATTTATTAATTTTTAAAATGCATATTAATATTAAAACAAAAACACCTGGAACCCTGGATACTGATCATAATATGCATTATTCATTGAACATAAAAGATTATATGTGAAATAATTTATGCTTGTGTTGTCTTAAATGACACCTGAACTAACATCCCTTTCACAAGTGCAGGCTGGGGGGAGGGCAGGAAAGATTACTTTATTATCATTATTTTTTAAATGACAAGTAGTACTTAAATTACCAAAATAAAATAAGGCATACAAGCATATAATATTGTTTTGGGGCATCATAAATGTATCTTAATTATAACATAATAACTAAGAAAACATAACAATGGGCTTCTAGTAGTTTAAAATTATATTGCTATTCTAATTCATCTGATTCTTCTAAATAAAATTTAAATATGTGAAAAAATTGCTTCACGTTCCTAAAAGACGTGCAAGTATATATTATTCCACAAGGTGGTGCAAGCATGCCACGCGTTGTTCTTTTGTTCTGGCTCAAAACGTGCTTTACTTTTTAATCCTCTTTATTCCGTGATCATGGTGTTTTCTGTTATAAAGAGTTCACACTTCAAAGTGCCATCTTTTTCTTAGGCAGTGCTTGCTGGTACACAAGCTATTCATGTTACATGCAAAAGGACAATGGAATCAGAGCAATTTTAAGCAAATAAAATTGCAAACCTATTCAATAACCTCTTCTGAGAGACTACAGTTATCGCTTTGACTTTATTGTTCTGGACTCTCTCTGAATCCCAGTGCAGCAAATGGTTTGCATTTGCAGTTTTAAAACATATTCTACCAAAGGTATTTAGAATATTCTCCTTCACTTGTGTCTCAGGTTAATATCGATTATGTTTCCTAATAACTACAAACCACAGGTCCTCAGAGGCATTGTGATTTGAAGTGACCAGAAGAAAGCTACTTTTCTCTACTGTCAAAAAACCCATGTTTGTCCCAGCTAAGGGGGATAAAGTGCCTAACATCCCTCTTTTAGAGAGTGATTCTTTTTTTTTTTTTTTTTTTTTCGGTACGCGGGTCTCTCACTGTTGTGGCCTCTCCCGTTGCGGAGCACAGGCTCCGGACGCGCAGGCTCAGTGCCCATGGCTCATGGGCCCAGCCTCTCCGCGGCATGTGGGATCCTCCCAGACCGGGGCACGAACCCGTGTCCCCTGCATCGGCAGGCAGACGACTCTCAACCACTGCGCCACCAGGGAAGCCCCAAGAGTGATTCTTTTAGGTAAAATATTACCTTCTGTACTCGCTCTTCTTTAAAAACACAAACCCTTCTGTTAGGGTAACACTAAATCTCTAGCATCCCCCACTCACCAGCTGTGTGACACTAGGTGAATTACTTAAACTCTCTGTGTTTCAATTTTCCCATATGAGAAACAGAGGAAATAGTAGAAGCTATCTCATACAGTTGTTCTGAAAATGCATGTATGAATAATTCACATAAAACATCTTGCTCAGGACCTGGCATACAGCAAGGACCCAACAAACAGTAGCTATTGTGATCATGGCATTTTTCTTAAGAGATCTTTTGTTCAGTGACTGCAATAGGGCAATGGAAGATGAGAGAGAGGCAGTAGAAGACTGAAAAGTAAATTCTGTGTGGCAGTTTTGTTCAGTAGTGACCTGTGTGCTATGATGTTCCTACATTGCTATGACTTCCGAAAATCTCAGTGAAGGCCCTCTTAAACTCCCATTTTGAGGTCGGTTAAGTTTCCTCTCTTCAGATCCTACCTGCACCTACTCAGTAAGAAGCCTGAACTCATCTAGAAGAACCCTGTCTTTCTATTCTTTCTATGACCCCTCTCCCCAATCTAAAATTCAACCAACAGCCTCAAAGGTCTCTGAATTCTGCAGGCACTCAGTAAATGCCTGCCAGCTCAGGCATTTCTATTCAACATGCACCAATAGCTAAGAAGGCTTTTGTCTCCCAGTCTCTGCATATATCCAAACCAGTATATAACGTCAATCCTAGCAGATCGTCTGTATGCTCACATCTCAGTATTAGTTCTGTCTCACTGGGTGCTAGCTGTTAACTTTACCAAATAGGGGCCATTGATTAGCCTTATTAAGAAGCCAGCTGTATCCTCCAGAGCTACAATAACTTGGAAACTTGGATTTACTATATTGTTACTCTTTTAAATAGGGGCAATATGTTACAGTACCAAGGAAGGGGGATTTCATTTTCATGTCTTTATAAGATACTTCATATAATTAAGCTAAACAAATAAGCAAAAGAAATAAACCTATGTTAGACTCAGCCTCCTGATTTTTGAGCAAGAAAATAAATTCATAATGTTATTTCTTCCATGATAATTTTAAAAACATGTAAGAACAATGGTAGAAGAAATTTAACTGCTGATGTTACATAATTAAAGTGGTGACACTACTGTAATCTGAGATGAAACCTGCCCAGTGAGACTGACCATTACACGTGCTATTTCAGGGCTCTGGATAGGGAACTGGTGCAAGTCTTGCCAACGTAAGTGGTAAAACACTCTAGACCTGCACACAGTTCTCAAAGTATGATCCACGGACCTTTGGAGTCCCCAAGACTGTTTAGGGGGTTCACAAGATGAAAGTTATTTTCATAATATAAAGACATCGTTTGCCCTTTTCATTCTCACCTTGTCACAAATGTACTGTGGAATTTTCTAGAAACTATCATATGAGTAATGGCATCACTCTGACAGTTAACGACTGTGCTTGTGTATTCTCACATTTTAAAAAGTTTTCAGGGCTTCCTTGGTGGCGCAGTGGTTGAGAATCCGCCTGCCGATGCAGGGGACGCAGGTTCGTGCCCCGGTCCGGGAGGATCCCACATGCCGCGGAGCGGCTGGGCCTGTGAGCCATGGCCGCTGGGCCTGCGCGTCCGGAGCCTGTGCTGTGCAGCGGGAGAGGCCCCAGCAGTGAGAGGCCCGCGTACTGCAAAAACAAACAAACAACCCACCCCCCCCCCAAAAAAAAAAAGTTTTCAGTTTTAATTTCTAATATGGTAAATATTGCTAGACATAATTTATATAAACTACAAAAATCTACATAATCTTCATAATCTATATGAAGTTCTTTGAGGTCTTCAATAATTTTTTCATGTTCCTTTTTTTCTGCTAAACAGTAAATTTTTTCTCTACTTTCTGTACTTACATAATTAACATCTGTCTTGCTAAATTTCCTTCAAAGAAGCTTCTACCTCATAGTATTCTATAAGATCCATCATTTTACATCATTCCCATATTGACAGTTGTTTCTAATATCTGCTATTTTCAATAACAGTAAACATTCATATTTACATGCTTATTTCCCTAGGATAAATTCCACTAAGTAAAATTTTTTAGGGCAGAGAAATGAATTTAGTTAAGCTTCTTGCTATAAATCAGAAAATGGATTTCCAGAACGAGTGTACCAGCTTCACTCTCTCCACCATCAATACAGGACAATTCTGTCAGACTACACTCTCAGCAGTTCTAAGAATCTACCTATTTTCTTGTCATTCCAGTTTGATCAGAAAAGTATGGAATGGGAATTCCCTGGAGGTCCAGTGGTTAGGACTCTGCACTCTCACTGCCAACGGCCCGGCTGGGGGACTAAGATACCATAAGCCGCGCGGCGCAGCCGAAGAATAAAAAATTAAAATAAAAATAAAGCATTTAGGGCTTCCCTGGTGGCGCAGTGGTTGAGAGTCTGCCTGCCGATGCAGGGGACACGGGTTTGTGCCCCGGTCTGTGAAGATCCCACATGCCGCGGCGCGGCTGGGCCCGTGAGCCATGGCCGCTGAGCCTGCGCGTCCGGAGCCCGTGCTCCGCAACGGGAGAGGCCACAGCAGTGAGAGGCCCGCGTACCGCAAAAAATAAATAAATAAAATAAAGCATTTAGCACAGTGCCCAATTCATAATAACTGGTTAATAAATAGCAACAACTACCATTATTATTTTTAAAAAAGGAAAAAAAAAAGCATGGGATCACATTGGTTTTCTCAATTTTTATTTCTTTGATTACTAATGAGGTCAAACGTTTCTTCATATTTTTATTAGCCATCTGAATATCTCTTCTTGTGAACTGTCTGAACATGACTTCACGCCATGTTACTCTTAACACAACATGTCAAGACATTTTTATAAGCAGAGCATTCTGGTGTAGTAAAGAAAAGGGTGTTTTCAATTAGCCAAATATAAACTATGAAGATGAATACCGTTTATGTAACCCAAATTTTAGACAAAAGCTTTATCTCCAAATTTGGAAATAAAGTAAAAAAAAAAAAAATCTTAAACACTTTATGCTGATCATTCTCCATTTGCCCCCAGATCTATTCTCTGTCCATCTCAGCCCTGCTCCGTGCCCTGGGAGGCTGACCTCTACAAAACGCATCACCTACTCTCCCTGGCTCTCATGCTCCTGATTGGGTCTGGCCAAGAATGTTACCAACAGGAGGTCATAGTGCAGGAAGAGAGAGGTTAAAGTATTCAGTCCTGTCACCTCTTTCCTGCTTTCACTCAGTTCTGGTGTGGCTACTTAGACCACAGCTTCTGTTAGCACCTCCTCTTGCTGGTTCCAGCTCTCAGCTGGGCTCAGTAACTCTTGTTTCTGCCCCTGACCCCTTGGCCTGCACAGGTAATGGCTTCCTCTTCTTGTTAGTCCAAAGGTGCCTCAACCACACTTGGGTCTTTTAAATCTGGCTGCACTTCTCTAAAGAGTAACTGCATTAAAACATTTCTTAAACAGCACCACTGAATGTGTTTGGTTTTTGCTGGAACTCTGAAAGATACACTAATTAAATTCACTATTCAATTTATATTTAGGACTGTCTCTGATATTTCATTTATCAGAAACATCTTATTCGGTGTTAGCTGAGTATTTACTTTGAATTTGGCCCGGTGGTAGGGTCTGAAGTCACATAATTCACATAAACGTGCCCTTCCTAATTTGGGCACGTTTTTTGTTTAAAAGTTAAAACCGTTAACATTCTCCAATTTCCACAGCATCAAATGAGATGACATTTAAACTCTCCATAACCTACCTCTTTCTTACCTATCTGATCTGAATCTCCAGCTCCTTAATCGTGCCTGTCTACCTCATAGAACCCGTCTCTGTCTACTGAATATGTCAAATTTCTTCCCCACCTTCAAAGCATGTTCATGAAGTTCTTTTTTTCAGTTGCTAGGACAATTTCACATTTTTTTCTCCCTAAACTGACCTAATGTTTAAAATACTATTCTTTTCCTACCTTCTCTTTTAAGTTTTAAACATGCAATGGTGGTTTTTCTCTTATATTTTTCATCTCTAGCTTTAATCTGGCCTTAATCAAGTGCAGTAACATGTTTCATGCTTATATCTTGGGTGTCTTTAAAGTTAGAGAATGAGTTTTTTTTTTATATGCTTTACCAAATTTGGTATGATATTGAGCATATAACAATTGTTCACAAAGACCTTTTTAGCTATTGTGAGAAAGGAGTTAGTCAATATATAAAATAATAAAATAGGAATAGAAAATGTAAATTATAAGAATAAATCAGTATTCAGCAGAGAATTTAAGGGAGTAAATTCTGACTTAGTGTAGTATAATATCAAGTATATGATTTAATTTTCAAAGATACATGAGCTGATAATTTAAAATAATTGATAAAAGGGAAATTCTCCAGTCCCCAAATACAGTTAGAATCACACAGGTTATGGATGTGGTTATTCATATGGAAATTGACTAACATAATCTGGAGGCTATTTTAATAGAATTATGATTTTGAGACTTAAGTGAGACGCATCATGAAACTACAGTAGCTAACATATCACAAGAAACCTAGGCCTAAGATTTTTCCTTCAAATTCCAGAGCACACATCTGTGTGTGCTCAGAATATGGAGGTTACAAGAGTCACACAGTCACCACTGAATCCTGACTCAGGTCAGATTCCAGAAGATGCTACAACCAGAGGCCTCTGCAGCTGCCTCCTAACAATTTCCTAAGCAGCTCTCACAGCTGCATAGTAAAATGTTGGAGGGTTCAGGGGAAGCACAGCTGTGCTCCCAGACACAGCTGTGCACCAGAAAAATTACTGGGTGGGGCTATACTTAGCAAATGCCACCCATTGTTATAGACCCCAACTAATGGGACCTGGTAACTTTGGTTTGCACGAGCACAAATATACCTTTGAGGTTAGTAGCAAAGGGCGTAAACCCACAAAGTTGTATTATGAGCTACTGTTTTGTTCAGCTTCAGAATAGAGAATTAAGTGCATTTTCTCTTTCCCAAACAATACCACACACACACACACACACATGCTCTATTTTGTTTTGTTTCTTTGTGGAGTTAATCTCACTGGATTATCACTTGAAATGACACTAGTTTGAGTCTGCATTGACCCTGAAGGAAGCTTTACACATTGATCAGTTCTATCAAAAAAAAGTGGGGGGGGGGGAGGAAGAAAGCTTAATCCTTCCATGTATGTAGCCAAGAAAGCACAATCTAAAATTGTGCAGATAATAACCACTAACTCGGCCTTTAAGTAACAGCTAACTTTTCTGGAGAACTCTTGAATCAACACTGATTCAGCAAAATATTTATTGTGTGTCTACAATGTACAAGGCACTCAGAAACAAGTCCTAGATTTTTTTTTTTCCCATTGATGAAAAGAAAGAGCACTAAAAAGAAGACTGGTAAAAATACTTCTCTTACATTAGTGAATTTAAAAGCTCAATCTGTGAATTTTATGAAAAGATACCTTCCAGATTAATTTTTACATGTTTTAGCTATTTAGGCTTTCAGTTAACAAACTTCCAGTTCATATCTGTGCTGCTACTAGTGCCAAAAAAAAAAATCATATATGGTATACCTGAAGTTTTGGAAAGTTTAAAAGAAATACTTACAGATTTAATTTATTCTGGAGCCTGCACTTTTAAAAGCAGTAAAACAACTAGTGTTTCCTTCATGAAAGAATCCCAAACATGTGACGAATGTTAATTATTTTTTTCAAAATCTATTTGATGTGACAACTTTAATCACTAATTAATACGTGTGTAAAATATATATAAGTCAAAGGATATAAATGTTGAAAAAGTAAATGGAATACTGGATTAATAAGATTTAATAATAAAAGCAAAATAACATTTACCTTTTTTCTATCTGGTAACTATTCCCCATCGTTTCCTAAAATGCTATTTGGCATTGACCTTGCCTAAAATTAGTGTCATGACAGTTATTGGATTTATCATGCTGATCTGTGTACCGATGCCTCATTTGGTCTTTATGCAAGGTGCATGAATAGTGCTAGGTAGGAAGCTGGCTATGTGAGACTGCAGAAGAGGTCTATGTCAGGATTAACCTATCAGTAGCTGTGCAAAAAATTATGCAGAGGGTCTTGCAGATCAAAGCAATTTTTTAAAAAGATTGATAGTAACTAGTAAAAACTCCGGTTATACACCCAAAGAAAGCATTCATTTGGCAATGCCTACATTTTATATATCTCAATTGACATTAGCATTTTTTCTCTATTCTGTACCCACTTTAGGTAGTGCTGTCATTATGAGTTCATCAGCCATTACATTAACAAAAATATTCTTTCCTGCTTTTTCCTGGCATAGGCTTCTTCCTCCTCCCTTCCCACATATGCACTCTTCCAGTAACTAATCTCTACAACCCTGGCAGTAAGAATCTGAAATGTTTAGTGGGAGATTTAAAAGAAAGATGGGAGCATAAGTGCCAGTGTTTTAGCTCTAAAGTACAGAATTAAAATCATATATCACTCTCTCCCACAAAAGTCTTTACTCATTAAATTTATTTTAAACATATCTGTTCTAGAAATAACCATGTTGCCATGCATCAGAATGTAGATGAGATTTGAAGAGCAGACTCATATAACTTTAGCAACAACTTGAACTGCACACTGCTCTATGAATGAGAGCATTACAGGGATGACTGTTTTGACACAATTGAAATAAAAAACTTTGAACTTTTGCCCCTCTCTCAAACTGATGATCATGCAAGAGGAGATTATGATGGTCAGAAAGAAAAACAGATGTCTATAACTAGATCTTGATTTCAATGGAAGGCCACAAGAACATTTGAAACCAACATTGGGATTGATATATATACACTAACATGTATAAAATGGCTAACTAATAAGAACCTGCTGTATAAAAAATAATAATAAAATTCAAAAAAATAAATGAATAAAACTAACACTCATCACCTGGAGAACAGTGACTTAATGAAATAATTAAATCCAGTGCAGAATCCATGTTTGGCTTCCAGTGCAGTATTAGGTGCTCTCCTGTAATGACTATAGGATGCTCCGGGTGTGCGCAGAGTGGAAACCTAAGGCTTTAGTTCAGTGAATTTCTATAATAAACACAAATAGTAACATAACTTGCTGAAAGAAGAAAGGGAATAGAAAAGACATAAAATGACCATTAGCAAATGAGGCAAGTAAAGAAAGCATCAACTGACATAATGGCCTAGAAGAGAGAAGGCTTGAAATTTTTAATTACCCTTTTCACTTAGATGGAGATTTAGAACACACATTCTTTATGTCTTTTAATGCTCTTTTGCTTCATCAATGGAAAAAGACACTTACCCTAATATATATATTATATATAGTTTATATATATAATATATATAAAATAGTATATATGTATATACACACATCTATATGCATATATACTACCTATATGTATGTATGTATATATTATATAGATAACTTAGTATGTATGTATATATACTTTGCTAAAAGAAAACCTTCCCTATTGGTTATGACTGTTAAGTACTAAGAATGTATTACCATAAGGGGTGGTCAAAATTTATTTTTAGTATCCTTTTTTTAGTTTCTTATCTGACTGAATATATTGAGATCCAAAGAGAGGGATGAAATGGTTAAACTTCGGTGTTTTCGGTTAAATTATTAGGGGTATAATGATGTTCTGAATCATAAGATCCTGAAGGTACATGTTACCATGAGCCCCCAGTCCAGACAGGAAAGCAGTCACCTATTGGGCCAGAAGACAATTTAATCCACATGACGTGGTCACTTAATGAGTTACTTTCCACACTTTATAAAAAAGAACCAGAATAGACTCAAGTAATTGCATTAATGTGCTGGGACATTTTGGGGCCAAAATCAACATACACAAATGTCCCGCTGCATTAAAAAATAATAATAACTCTTTAAATGGTTAAGGGTAGCTTATAGGTCTGAAAGTTTCCAACCAATTCTTTGTGTCTTTCACCCTAATTCATCACTAGTTTGCCAACCACTATTAAAACACTTTCACATCTAAACGTAAAGGCCCATATCCTGACATTGATCCAAGTGCAGAACTCCCATTGAAGTCGATGAGAATGTTGCATAGAAATCAATGACAGGATATGGACCTCAAGGCTGGACCATCTCTCCCCTGGAACCTTTTTTTTCATTGACACTCGGAAATTTGAGAGTATTACAAGAAACAAGACACGTAAAGCAGAGCATTTGCGGATGGGCTCCAAGGTTCTCTGTTCCTTCCCTCGCAGAGTTTATTGTGGGCCAGATGCCAATTGTATTTTTAAAAAGGGGGGACTGTAAAAGTGTCAACTTCAGCGGCAGTGATGTGCTTAACTAGAATTTCATCTCTCACTATGCAGGTGAGCAGGCCTTGTTTTAATCACAGCCTCTGTTTTGGCAAAGACACTACCTTACAAACTAAATGAGTTCTTTTCCAGCTCTGATGTCTGAATTGGCAATCATAAAATTTTTTACAAAGTATACTTCCTATTCAAAACTTGAATAATATTGAACATTTTATAGTCTAATTTCCAATAACAAACTATATGAATTATTCTGCCGTGCCATAAACACTAGAAATAATCCTTCAGATTTAGACTGAGTCTTTCTTCCAGTAAAAATGCAAAGCATTTCAGGCATATTGAAGGTTATTCTTTCATTTTTTCAGTCTTGAACACGGTTTTCAAAGATCTTCAAGAAAATGCAAACATCTTAAAATAAACTCAAAAGTCATTCCTTCCTTACCACCACTATAATATCCTCATTCTCTTTACCTACAAATATGAAGGGAATAGAAAATTACAATATATGTTTGGTCTAGTTCAAGTTTTAAACAAGTCAGGAAGTAGTTTTCTAAAAGGACAGCTTTGATTTATGTTGTTGCTCATAATATTAACTCATATTTAAAGTGAACAAGCCAATTACTCACCTTGGCCTTGATTCCCCTCTAGGTTAAAAATTGGATAGATTGTCTGGAATCAGTGGTTCTCAAATTTTAGCTCCCTTTAGAATCAACTGGACCCCACCCCAGCAGTTTCTGATTCAGTAGGTCTTGGGACAGATGGATAATTTGCATTTCTAACAATTCCCCTGAGGATACAGATTCTGCTGGTCTAAAACTACAATTTTAGCCTTTAGTAGGTGTAAGAATCAGCTGGGAAGCTTGTTAAAATTGCACTGCCCATCTCCCTTCACCCCTAATTTAGACTGAACCCCTAATTTAGACTGAACCCCTAATTTAGACTGAACTGGTATGGAGGCGGGGAGTCTGGGTATTCTCTCCGTAAGGGGCAGCCACAGCTAATTCGGATGTGGTTGATCTCAGAATACTCAGAAAAAAACTACCCTCTAAGTCCCTTCAAGCTGCGACCAAGTATGACGTTTTTTGTAAGTCAAATTAGGAAGACTAAAACAAATAGCCTAGGGACAGAAAACAAACACCAGAGACAAAGACATCACAGAGGTAATGCCATAAGAGGCTCTACACAGGTAATCTTTTAGATTCTTTATTTAGTGGCAAAAACCAATGACCAGACCATCTTCCATTCTAAGCTTATCCTTTGTAGCATTTTATGCATTTGTAGTTATATAACTGCCTATTTACAAGAAGGTATATAATGTCTATCTTGTCAATGGCAATAAGATGACCAGGTTCCATCATTTTTTAAATTTGCCATTATATCTATTAGGTCTGACATATGGTGATACATTTTGGTTGGGACTACTTTCTTTGGTATGGGAACAGTGAACACCTTTCTTGCTACTATATGGAGAAATCCTATAGACAGAAAGAGAACTCAGCAGGATTTATAAAATTACTTTTGAGTAAGCTGAGTATCTACTTAGCAAGGTATAATGCAACTATATACTTCATTAACAATATTCCATACACGTTAGGATTATAGAAATCTAATGCTCCTAATTATCATCTATTACATTGAAAAAAGTTAGTCCACATGAAAAACAGAAATACTTTGCCTCACTGAGAGCTCTTGTTTGAGGAACTAGAGAACTGTTCAATACCCCTGGCCACCTTAGTTCTTCATAAGAGCACCATTTGTCAGGATCATTGTTTTTGACTTAATGGTGAAATAAAGGGTTCCTTCCAAATTCAGGGCACTCATTCTTCTGGTAAGTCACTGAACACTGAGAAAATAACAAAATTTTCTGTAATTCAGCTCTTTATTTGCAAAGGGGAAATGTTTTTGGATTAGGAGGTTTCTAGGGAAGGCCTCTTCCAGTTCCAAATTTTTTATGGTTTATGAGTTAGAACTACAAAGTGGACCCAAATGTCTATCACGTCAAAAATTCCATAATGATACATGGTTTATATTTAGTGTTAAATTTCTTTTTTTTTTTTTAAGCTGGAAAAGCAATAACTCAGACCCTTATTTATTTGTTCAAGTCCGATGTGAGCAACTACATAGATTTGATTCCTGATTTTGAAATTCAGTCTACACAGCAGAATATGAGAAAACAACATATATTTAGTGTTAAATTGATATTATAAATTATTTCATTCTCACTCAGCCTTCTAAATTCTTTCATATTTCTTTTTATCTGAAATTAAATTATTTCTCTATGGGTAGATCTCCTGTTAAGTGTTCTTACCACAATACAAACAAATGATAATAAAAAATAATGTTTCTCTTTGAAACAAAAAAAAAAGAAGTGGTCCTCTTTTTCAACCACTTATTAGCATTCTTCACATTATGGTTACCTAGTAATTAGTTTTTTTTTTTTTTAATTAACCAGAATAACTGGGTATAGGAAACTAATTTCTCTGATTTTTTGTATATTTTTCATATACTACGTAAGTCCCTGTGCTATAATTGTAACCCTTTATAATTGGCAGACATTAATTACTGAAATTGTACTAGAATTTCCATATAATTTTATACCAGAGCCACATGAATACTGAATACATTCATCATGTTTAGAATACCAATGGGAGAAATTAATCTCCAATTATTAAGGTATGCAAGGACTTGTATGAATATGATAAGGATGAGATACGCATATTCCTGAGTCCTATGTCACAAGTAATGTGTCTGCGTATGTTCAAGTGTATTAAATCTAGAGCAGTGGTTCTCCACTCACTAAAATTAATCCAATCCTCTCTTGCTAGAGGGTTCAGACGAGTAGAAGGCGGCGAGAAACAAACCATGAAACAGCTCCCAAGAGTGGAGGGTACAGAGTAAGAGGTGATCACAGCTGTCCTCAAGAAACTCACCTTACAGATATCCCGACTTTTGCAGTTCTCCCAAAGAGCCAAGCTTATTACCTCAGAGGCATTTTCAACTCCCTACTCCATGGCACACATGCTATAGATTCAACCTCCATAATCTCTTTTTAGATCAGGATTTCTTACCTTGAGGTCCATGAATTGCCTCACAATGTCTGTAAACCTACTGGAATTACATGCAAAACTGCACACCCATGTATGGACACCCTTTCTGAGTGACGCGTCTACAGCTTTTATCAGATTCTCAAAGAGGGCTGTCACGCAAAACATTCAAGGGCCACTGGGCTAAACTGTTTCATCCTTTTTCAATTCCACTGCCACCAAGCAAAGCCAGGTCCAGGGCTCCCTCTTCTGAATATCAGGGTTCCTCCCATCCAGTCTCCTGGCTCGTTTCTTGTCATCTTACACATGGTGCTTTCAAAGTCACCTTCCTGAAGCGTATGATCAGTCATGATCAGTAAGCTCATGATTACTCCTGTTCACTAATTTTCAGGGCTCCCCGCTGCCCACTGAATAATGTCTGAATTCCTGGGTGCAGACACCATGTCTTATTCATCTCTGTTATCTTCTGTATCTAGCTAGCCCAAGAGATTCATGTTTTCAAGTTCTCCTGAAGTCAGAAACCTTCTGTGTCCCAGCCCCTACCTCTCTACTGTGTTACCTGCCCCCATTTCCTTTCATGAAGTCTATGCTACAACCAATTCAATCATCTGACCTCCTGTCAGTTCTCTGAACATAATCCACGTTTTCTCTCTCTCCCTGCATCTTTTAATCATGTTGGGTATTTTTTTCCCTTTGATTGGGGTGCTTTCCTGACCTCTCCACACCCAGATCACTTCTATCTGATGAAATCTCATGCATCCTTCAGTGCTTAAAAAAATGCTTCTCCATGAAGCCTTCTAAGCTCTGTCTCCCTCGTGAGAAATTATCGCTTTCCTCTCTAACCTCTTTGAGCATTTCTTAGGACTTTACTTTTATTAAGCACACAGAACTCAAATTTTAATATTGAATAAATCATTTATATAGTTTATATATTACAAGACACTGTATACTCCTTAAAGGCAAGGCTGTATTTTTTTTCTCTTTCCCACAATACCTAGCATTGACTCACACACCATAATATGTATTTCAAGAATATTTGCTGAAGAAATAAATGAAAGAATAAATAAACACAAAGTCATTGATTTTTCAGATGCTTCAGATGTTGATGAGAGGTCAGCACTGGTTTTACTGATGAAGAACATGAGGTTCAGAGAGGCAGAGAGAGCAGCACAAGATCACACAGCAGTCACATAGTGACTGGCCAGTTTGGGCCGGTGCTCAGATCAGATATTTGAATTTGATCTAAGTCTCTGCCCACCACACAAGGATGTCCCTTTTCTGGACAAGAAAATGCACTTAGATATTTTATTTTTAAGCAACTACAATCCTGTAGACTTTATAATTCTAATTATTGGCTTTACCATTTATTACCTGTGTGACAGTATTTTACTTAGTTTTCTCATCTATAAATTGAGGGTCTAAATTTCACGCTCTCTGTGCTTCCTTCCAGCTGTGAAGTTTGAACTGCTTCTGTCACCTCACCCTTCTTTCTCCAGCAAAGAAGGTAACTTACCAGGTTTTCCCAAGTTTCAAGGTGCTCCACCTTCCATTCTGTGTTCTAAGTGACATCTGGTTATCAGTAGATGGTAATGACAAATACAATGCAAGGGAATAAAGAATTCATATGCAAAAATTAGGCTCGATAAAGGTAAGAGCTTAAAGAAGTTTTTTTGTTTGTTTTTTTTTTTTGTTTTTTTTTTTGCGGTACGCGGGCCTCTCACTGTTGTGGCTTCTCCCGTTGCGGAGCACAGGCTCCCGACGCGCAGGCTCAGCTGCTATGGCTCACGGGCCCAGCCGCTCCGCGGCATGTGGGATCTTCCCAGACCGGGGCACGAACCCGTGTCCCCTGCATCGGCAGGTGGACTCTCAACCACTGAACCACCAGGGAAGCCCAGAAGTTTTTTTTTTTTTTTTTAATAAAAGATCCTTTAAGATATTTAAAAATTCAAATAACTAGGTAAAAGAAAGGATAGTTCCACAGATCTGATACTTAACCTATAAGGTTCTACTATGCGAAGCTCCCATATGTTTCTTCATTGTGACAAATACGAATAGCAAAATAAGGTTTAAATCTGAATGGCTCTGAGTGCTGCCCCAACAATCAAAAGTGAAACTATTTTTCTTTCATTCTTAATATTCCAAATATTTTCACTTTGTTTCCCACACACGGCATTGTTGTTTCTTCCAATTTATATATTCTACCCTAAAAGGCATTCTCACCCCTCTCAATTCCAACACAAAGTCTTGGGCAAAATCTGGCATTACCACCAAGTTCTGTAATTCCCTATCCTGTCTTTCTTCTAGTAAATCTTATGTGAAAGACTTTAACAGTGCCTGCATTTGTTCCTTGATAATATGAATGTTTGTCATACATATAGTCTCCAAAAGAACATGCTTTGTCTTCTTTAAGTGCAACATACACTGGAGGGAACAGTATAATCCGTGTTCCAAAAAGAGGGTCTCAGAATCCGATGAGGAGAAATTACTAGATGAGATAAGCATTATAGAGAAACAAATTGGCCCACTTATTAGTCAAGAGACCAAGCGAATCCCTTTAAGGCCTCTAGATTTAGCAGAGGGCACAAAATCTCATGCTTTCTAAATTTGCTTCACAAATTTATTACTTTCTCTCAGGATACGTTGATTTTCAGTTGACTTGATACCAGAGTCTTTAACTCAAATCTAACTTATTGTATTTTTCTGTCATACAGAAACCTGAGCAAAACAATAACAGGTGATAGTAAGGGAAATTAATCTTCAGAGTCATTTTAAAATAAATGGCCTTATAACTCAAAACGCTACCCCATTCATAGTAGCTATTTTGCCATTATATTCTCCCAGAGGAGCAAATAATAATGAAGATAACGTGACAATGTATTACGATAACATGGTGCCTATGCACACACAGGTAGCTTAGGGTATTACATATGGGTATTTTGGATATTCTTCACCCTCTTTAAAGTACATATATATGCATATATGTATATTTATGTTATATATTATTTATAAATTTGCATAAACACACATACTCCATAGAGTGAACAGAAGAGGATAACTATGTTTCAAACTGTGATAAGCCCTATGCCAACCAATGGTGTTCAATTCTTGTTAAGCCCTGTAACACAGGTTAACTCCTTGTTACTTTCTTACAGTTGTTGCTACATAGTTGCAGTACTGCCACTCAATTTTGATTTGTACTAGAAATTGTACTAGAAGTTGAGATATTGGGGCCAGGTGACCTTGTGCATTAAAGGTAGTTGTGGCAATGATATACAGTAACTCCTGGAGTTTTGGGGTGATGATGTTGAGGTACAAGAAACTTAGTAAGTCCCACGTAGGCTATAGAAGACCTCGTAGGACCTCACCCCAGACAGGTGAAATGCCCTGCCCACAACCCAAGCCCCCTCCCTGAGGACACGACGGACACTTGAGATTCCCACTCTCTGAACTTCCCCAACCTTATGTCCTCTGCATTCTTTCAGCTTTGCATTGTACAAATAACGTATAGAAAGCTATGTGTTGACACACCCACTTTTGTCAAGCCTCTGCAGGGCTAATTCACTACTGGTTTTAATTAAGAACACACTGCTAAAAAAGAAAAAAAAAAAGAACCAAAATATCATCCGTTCAATAAGTCAGCAAGGATTATGCATTTTACAGCTCTAAGATACTTCTAACATTTGAGGTATAATTTATATTATATAAAAATGGGCAGTTTAGTTTAATTCTATTAAGTTTTCAGCTGGGTCCATCATATATATATATTTTTTTTCTCCTTCTACAAGGAAATATGATTCTCGCCTTAAGATTAAAGCAAGTTAGGCAGCGAGTATGACAAAATGGTTCAAATCATCCAAATTACAGCTTTTAATGAATGCAATGTTTATGTAAACTCTGAGAAACACAGCTGAAAGGAAACTGTAGGGAGATGTGAGGAACCCAGTGCCACATCAGCTGACTTGAAGCAGTTAAAGGGCCTTCACTGCAAACAGAATTCAAAGACAGGAGCCTTGGCCTTGGGTTGGTTATAGATCTGAACCTTGAGAGACAGTTGGAACTGGGAGGTAAGTTAAAAGGTAAAGGAGAAAGTCCAAGCAAAGGATTGAAGACAAAAAAACAACCATACTGCACAGAAAATCCCAGAATGTCCAGGCTAAGGAGTTTGGATTTTAATCAATCGTAAATGCGGAGCTATTGAATGTTTCTCAGCAGAAGGGGGGATATATTCCGTTATAAAGGAATCTTAGAAAACATATAGAATGAATTAGCAGGGAGAAGGTTAAAGACCAGGAGGCTGCTACACTTATCCAAGTGTAAGGAAACAAGAGCCGAACCTGAACCATGGCAGCAGGAAGCAATACACGTTGATGAATCAAAGAACAAAGAATGTGAGTCAGTGTTCATGAGTTCACTCCAGGAGGGCTGTAAACTTAACCTGTACCTCCCATAAAGGAACTATAAATTGGAAATTCTAGGGGATTTTGGACTGAGTGTATTTGATATGAAATTTTGACTTCAGTTAATAAACATGTCTCAAAGAGAGAAATACCTATGAGATTTTATGTTATAACAAATTCTATTACAATTTCATATTGGACCCATATAATATCACAAGAATTACACTGAGATGGGACTGGGCTAAGTTCTCTGTACCTCCTTACATACAAAATGCAAAAGCTGTACAAAATAATCACTGTATCAGTTAAGGATTGTGTTCAGTGGCTAACAACCAAGATACAACCAAAAGAGAAGTTAATTTTGTCTCATGAAAAAGAAGTCTGGTGCACGTATTACAGTTTTACAGTATTCCTGGTGTCCCACAGTCCTTATTCTTCTGTTTCATCATCCTTGTTGTGTACCTTGAATCTTCATGGATGTAAAATAACGACTGACATTCTGGCCAGCTTATCTGTGTTCCAGGTGGAAGGAAGGCACCGCCCTCTTCCCAATGACTTCTACTTAAGATTCATTGGTTGCGCCTGTCTGCAAGGGAAGGGTGGACAGTATATTCTTTCACCTGGGTATATCGCCACCATGACTGAAACTGGGTTCTGTTAGTAAGGCAGAATGGGGGTATTGGGTGGGTCACTAGCAGTCCCTCCCACAGTCACAGAAATTCCTCCCAGCTCTAGAATTTTGTGATTACAACTCCACACAGAACTCATGCACAAAGAAATAGCTACTAATTTTTTTCTAGTGTCTTCTTTGAAACATTAGCCTTCTTTTTTCCTACTGAATTATGGAAAATAAGTCTGTTGTACTCTAAACATTAAGCCGAAAGAAATTCCACATACCACATTCTACCTCCTAACGTGGGATTTTTTTTTTTTTTTTTTCACTTATGGGCAAGCCACTCTGCCCACAGATAAAAGACTGCCGCTTTTCTAAACTGTGCTGGACACTGATACATTATGATACAATGCAAATGTACTGTGAAAGCTGTCAGGGAATATCCATTATTTGCACGTGGCAAATTTGGAACTAACTATATAGTTTTTCAGCATCAAAAGCCAAGGTCTTTGAGTTAAAGTCATCTATTTAGGAACTTCAGGTTCCTGTCAACTTGCATATCTCTAAGGTCTCTTGTCATCTGAGATCACCATTGCCTTTAATATTTAAATAGAATGCATGACTACCCACCTCAGAGTTTGTGGGAAACCTGTCCTCCCTCACTGCATACACAAACCTATAGAGTTTGTCGAAATGCTTATCATCTCCTGGTCACCTCTTGATCTGATTTTTTGCTTTCATTCAGTTATCAATGTCCTCTGTTTCCTGTACTTTTGTGTCCCCTATCGCATTCCTTTGCAGCTTTACCCCATGTGGACACTGCCTCTATTCATTAAATCCCCCAAAGTACTATTCACAAAATGCTGTCACTGGTAACCAATTTTTCCTAATGATTTTGGGTAGCAGAGAGATGTTAGAGTGCAGGACGGTACAGATACCAACTGAATGTTTGACAACATTGTGCTAACAATGCATCAGATTTTCCCTGGGTGAAGAGAGATTTCTTTTTGACTCAGTCCATCTTTCTACCTTGCTCATTGCCCACATCTCTTTGGCTCTCTAGACCCTTCATTTCCCCTTCTCCTCAGCCTCCCTATTCTCTCTACTCTCTTACGCAAAGGAATTTAGGTTTCACTCCCTGCCTTCTTAAAAAAAAAAAAAAAAACAGAAAAAACCCAGTAGCATGGTCTATATCTGCAGACTGAAAACCTTGTTAAGATGCTCTGCTAAGTACAGGACCATTGATGCCAGGTCTCTCCTCTTTTGATATAATAGCAGACATTTTGAAATTATCAGCTTATGTTTCTTTTGTATAACCACAATAAAATCAGAGACTGACATAGCACAGCCTAGGACAAACCCAAGTTCTGAGAATTGGACCAACAACAAAAAGTAGTTCTAAAAGCATTAAGACTTTTATTTTCATCACTCAAAAACCATCATTGTGAATCTAACTCATAACTCATAGCACTATCTCACCAAACCCTCTATTTTCCTTCTCTCCAAATCTATTATACCCCAGAGATGTATTTGGGTCTTTTACAATTTAAATTCCAAAGTCTCTCCCAGAAACTCCGTTCCTGGTAAACTTCCTATCACTTTCTTTCCCTTTTTCCTTCCTCCTGCTTCTCCAGTTCTGCCCCTCTACCTATTCTTCCAATTGTGCATCACAAGCCCCCCAAAACTGGACAGAAACAAGTGAAAGAAGTTGACAACCACACCTACCCCTGAAACAGGTAGTCACTAGCTAGAAATATCTCAGTATAACACTGATGTGCCCAGAGCCACCTAAGAAAGTGACCGATCCTTAGAAAGAAGGCCAAGAATGAATAGAAACCCACTGGTAAAGAGGAAATGACAGAGGACCATTCAAGAAGTACTCATGGCCAGCAGAGAAAGCACATAAAACTTATTAGACCCAGTTATAGTCCAGCTTTAAGCCATGAAAAGTCCAAGGGACAACAAAGGTAGCAGGAGAGTTTAGAACTATTCTTCAGTTCTTGATTGTTGGCTTTGGTAATCACAAAATCAAATAAACAAAACAAACCTAAGAATAGGTTGGGTAGAAATTTTCCTATTGCCCAGGAACTGGCAAATAATTTGGTTTGTCTTTTTGTTTGTTTTTTTCGGTACACCGGCCTCTCACTGTTGTGGCCTCTCCCGTTGCGGAGCACAGGCTCCAGACGCGCAGGCTCAGCGGCCATGGCTCACGGGCCCAGCCGCCCTACGGCATGTGGGCTCTTCCCGGACCGGGGCACGAACCCATGTCCCCTGCATCGGCAGGCGGACTCTCAACCGCTGTGCCACCAGGGAAGCCCCTGGCAAATAATTTAAAACAACAGATTCAGTATACTCCCACATTCTAAAGAGAGCAGTCAGCAGTTGACTGTCATGTCCCAGTCAACACCTATGAGCTGTTATGAGAAAGAGTAGAATCAGCCCTACTAAAATCAACTACTGCCCTGTCCTCCCTCTCCTCATCCATAATATATAAGAGGGAATAAAGAGGGCAACTGAGAAATGAAGTCTGGGTAGAAGTTATTAGCCTATACAAAATGCAGTGATCACTGTTAGAGGCCAAGTGAGGTGGGAGCCTCAAAGAGAATCATTTTTAGCATCCGGGGGAGGGGCCTATAAGAATGGGAGAATGCGAGAATGCATCTTTTTCTCCAACTGAATGCTTGCTGGAGGCCCTCTAGGGGCTGCCTTCAGAGGAGAGTGTAAGGAGGGCGCTCTTAGAAGAGCATGTCAGATTCCCAAATTTGTCATGTGTACATTTCCATAGACAATGGAGCTTCCACTTCTAAGGAGAGCAGGCTTGCTGCAGTAGCCATGTGGAAAAGAGCTACTAGTTCTGCGACACAGGTTGCCTATGAAAAAAATGGGGTAATCCTGAACGTTGTTCTATTTTTCTGCAACTCTCAGAGGACAGCAGTTCCAGCGGTTTCACTTCAATTAAAGAACACACGAGAATTGGAGCCAGTAGACCAAGCAACCCTACATCTACATTTTCAAATGCCTTTTTTCTAGATTTTTCTAATTTTCTCCATCTTTCTTTTTTATCTTTCATCTTGGCTCTGATACGTCCGCTTAAATGTGCTAGAACCCATGCTCAGGTGGTCTGCTAGGTAATCCAGCATGGCTTCCTTCAGCATTTTGCTTCTTGAGATCACAGATGCAAAACTGGCCCCCATATGTGTCTACTTGTATCCAACTCCACCTTGGCCTAGATCATCACCATCTCTTACCTGGAGTTCTTCAACAGTCTCCAAAACAGCCTTCCTGCTTCTAGTCTTGCCCGTTCTCCTCCACCTCCTCTCCATGTTGCAGTAGAAGTAATTTTCTTACAACACAAAATGGATCTTGGCCTTGCTTTGGGCATAGAATAAAATCCAAACTCCTCATTTTGCCTTATATACCTAGCATGATCTGGCTTCTGCATTCCTCTCTGACCTCATCTCCTTGACCAAATGGCTTATTGGGTGACCTTCTAACTCTTCCTGTGCCACTCTCCAGCCACAACTGTCTTCTAGGAGCTGTCATATGTGAACTTCGTTCCTACCTCAGAGCCTTGATTCAGTCTGTTTCTTCCAGTTCTCTCTTTCTCTCTCTCTCTCTCTCTCTCTGCATAACTGACTCTGCTTTTGGAAGGTCTTAGGGTCTTTGGAAGACCCTTTGGAAGGGTCTTCTTCTCAGACCACCCAATCAACAGTAAGCTCCTCCTGCTATCCTCTGCCATAAAATCATGGAGTCAGTGGAGAGAGGATTGTTCATATTATTCATCACAATTTTTAAATAAATTTTAGAACATATATATTTATTTTCTCATCTTTTATTTCTCATCCCTAATAGATTATAAATGAAATTGAAGATTTTTGAAAATTTGAAAGTATGGGAAAAAGAGAATGGTGATGGATTTGCTGACTGATGGAAGAAGGTCTCTGAGAAATAGGTGAGATCACCAGAAGAGTTCTTCAACATGAGTAAAGAAAACGAAAAAAGAAAAACAATGCTTTAGATGTAAATATGCCTTTCAATGAGGGTGCTGGGGAAAGAGAAATGATTAGTATGGATGATTGCCAGCTGACAACTTCTATCTTCAGTGAGGGAGGAAATAAGAGTGAGCATCAAAATCGCAAAGCACTGGGCTTCAGAAGGATGAAAAAGGCTAAAAATAGCTGCTGAAGTAAATGGGACAGAAAGCTGATCAGGGACGTTGCAAATGGATTTGTAGTGCCACCAAGTCTTCATTAAGTTATCCACTCAATAAATATACAGCGGGTTCCAATTCAGTACCGGGCACTGTACTTGTTTCTAGCATCGCAAAGACAAATAGGCACCACCTTGTGAAAATTTCTCTGGATTTGAATTAGAGGATGCTAATTGTGTAGCCTCCAAAAGGTCCAAACAGCCAGCCATCTCACTTGGTTCCCCTTGGCTCTGGTCAGAAATGAGGCATTGGTCACTGACCTGCCCTTGCTCAAGGTGGGCTCTTGCATTTCATGAAAGTCTTTATTGTATGGAACTTACTCTATGGAATTTACAAATCCTTCAATATTGGAGCTTGTGATTTTTGAGGATTTTGCAAAATATCCCCATTCCTCCTTCACAGACCTACCTCTCCCACCATTTCCATGGGACACAGGGGCCTTTTGGTTCATGCCATCCAAGGAAGAGGAACAACTTAGGTGACCTCACAGTTTTCTAAGAGAGATATCTAAACTAAATTACAATAGCAATATTCAATTCATAAAAGTAAAACAATTATGCATATTACACTTTAATATAATTTTTTTAAAATAGGTAACACTGACACAAATCCTTCTATAATCTGGCCATCACTTCACCTTTTCAATGGATCTTAGCTTTGCTGCAGCTCAGGTTAACTCCTCCTAGACTCTTGAACAAGCCAAACCATTCTTGTGGCTGACTAGGGCCATATGACACCAGCTGGGAATTCTCTCTTCCTCTTCTCCTTTGCAAAGCCTCCTTTTACTTAAGTTTGATCTCAAGTGCTACATTTTTGAGATTCCAAACAGTTCTGGATTATTTGATAATCGTAGAATATCCAAAATTGTTTAACATCTCTTTTAATAATTAAATTTTGAATTGATGGTCCCAAGCTTAAAAGATAACCCACGCCCCCGGAACCTCACAAAATAATAAACCTACATAAACAATTAAAATACACAATCCCTTGAAAATTTAAGGCTGCAGATATCTGGGTAAGTAGTCTCAGATCGAGATTTAAAAATAAAAAAATAGAATTCAGAAGACCAAAAGCACCTAAAGTTAAAAAGGGGGATATGTCTAGATCTTATGGCTAGAACTTAAAGAAACATTATAATTATGTTACTAGGTTTAATAAGTACTTAAGAAAATTCATCAAAAAGGCCACACTGATGTTTAGAAATAGCTGAGGCTCTGTTGACTCAGATGGCTTATTCCATCTCTCAGGAATGTAAGTTGTTAATGGCAGCATGAGAGATGAGGTGATCTACCCATAAACACAGGGCTCTGATTCAGCCTGAATGCTAGTGATTTTAATGCCAGACACATCCACTTTCAGCTGGAGGGTATTTGTTGAGAGCTGCCGTGGAGAATGGCCACACTTAGAAAAAAATGCACACCCTTAGCAACCACTAATGAATAAAATACAAACCTACTGATCAGAATTTGGAAGTTGCAAAATACAATATGATTAGGTATTCTGAAGTAATAATTCGGGTATATAAACAAAAATAGATCTGGCAATATAGGTTGGGTTCTACAGGTGTTACTCAAGCTACCCTTCGTGATCCTCGGAAATTTTTTCCCAAATAAACTCTGGAAATTAAAATCTTATTTTTTCAAAATCCCTGGAGTGTCTTCCTCAAACCATGTGAACAGCATTTAACAGTGGGAATGTCTTTGGGTTGGCGTATTGAGAGCCCTTTGTCGTGCCAACTGATATCTGTCTGTGCAAAGAAGATACACACCTCCGAGAAACACATATAGGAAAATGAGACACCAGTTTGGTGTCTGTCCCAGTATTTCTGACCACTTCCACCTGCTCACCCACCCTAGATATTGGCCCAAATAACTATTTCATGGAGATACCAGGGACTGCTGTTAAAGAAAAAATGAGAGAAAGTGCCCTGCCGTTAAATTATAAGCAGAAGTCGTGGTATCCACTTCCATTTCCACCTCTTAAAATGCCTGTGACAGGGGGTGGGTAAATCAGGTAACCTGAGTCTCACTTTCCCGACTGCTGAAGCAGGGACTCAAATGTTGCTTTAGTCAACATCTGCTGAGCATTTACTATGCGCCACAGACAGTAGTAGGTGGTGTGCTAGGTACAGCCACTATTTTCAGGCAGCTTACCATCTATTTAGAAAGGAAGACAAACGTCTAAACATACACATAATATGCACACTACTACACGATACACTACATTTCTAAAAATTACCATGAAGAAAAAGCAAGGAGTACAAATTAAAAATAAATAAATAACACAGAAATGTAGCTTAATCTGGGAGGTCAGAGAATATCTCCTTAGGGAATGATATTTATGCTAAGACGGTGGGAAGGTAGGGGGGTGGAGAGAACATCCCAAGACAAGGGAATAACATACGCCAAGGCCCCAGGCAAGGAGGAGTTTGAAGTGGTCCAAGAACAGCAAGAAGACTCCTGTGGCTACACTGAAGGGGAGAGTGGCAGGAGATAAGGCTCTTTGTGTTGTTATAAGAACCAAAGAGAAATGTGTGTGAACATGCTTTGCAGAGTGCAAAGCCCAGCCCAGTACCACTGTGAGAATGAACACAGTCATCAGTGTTCCAGAAGTCCTGTTCTCAGCAGCAGAAGCAGCAGGTCAAAAAGAAGGAAACACCTGAACATAAGTTTTACCTCTTCTTCCATCCTTCCTAAATTGACTATTTCATCTTTGCCATCAACCGAAGTGTTAAGTAGATTTTCGATTTGCATTATCAGAAGTCTTAAAACAAGACCTAAATTTCTCTCCTTCATGTACCCAACTGGGCTTCTTTAAAGCCGGAAGACAAAATTACTGAAGGTTTTTTATATCTGGGCAACAGAAAGCAGAGAGAGAACCTTAAAAATCCAGGATTCCTTTATATTTCCATTTGTGCCACATGGTGACATACAGGAAACAAAACAAACCAATGGAGAAGAACAGGACACTTCCTCTAACCCGTGTCTCCATCTCTGCCACTCATTTTCCAGTGGAATTTATTTATTTATTTACTTACTTACTTATTTATTTATTGGCTGTGCCTCGAGGCTTGCAGGATGTTAGGTCCCTGACCACAGGGATTGAACCCAGGCCCAAGGCAGTGAAAGTGTGGAGTGCTAAACACTGGACCGCCAGGGAACTCCCTCCAGTGGAATTTAAAAAATGGAATGTGGGAGGAAGAATGGTGGGGATTATTTCCAGCAAACTCATTCATCCATCCATTCGTTCATTCAATCAGCACATATTTATTGAGTATCCATCAATCTCTGTGATGTTGTATATAGGAATTCTCAGAATTGAATTTTATTATACTGATTAAGTTTCACAATTACCCAGAGACATCAAGGATCTGGGGGAAGATTCCCATTTAAGTTATGACCTTATCTCCTTTACACAAATATACTGTTAACCCGTAAGGATAATGTGGACTCCGGCTTCCTGGACAAGGCATCAGAAAGGGACTCTGGCATCAAGATGGCATAAAAGCCAAGGGTCAATAATGGAGGGAGGAGAGGAGGAGAGACAGACAGACACCAGAGGGGAGCAGTGACAGGACCCTGGTGTGGGCGTGGGGATGGGCATTGATGTGTACAGATGGCATACTGATGACAGTGTGCGTGGACAGTGTACTTGAATGTGAGCTCACTTCTCTTCTCCGAAAACTGTATCAGGAGGCAGCTTTGTTTGGAAGAGTTTTTTTTTTTAATATATATATATTTTGTCTGCATTGGGTCTTTGTTGCCATGCGTGGACTTTCTCTAATTGCAGCGAGCTGGGGCTACTCTTTGTTGCAGTGCACAGGCTTCTCATTGTGGTGGCTTCTCTTATTGCGGAGCATGGGCTCTAGGTGCGTGGGCTTCAGTAATTGTGGCACGTGGACTCAGTAGTTGTGGCTCGCAGGCTCAGTAGTTGTGGCTCACAGGCTCTAGAGCACAGGCTCAGTAGCTGTGGCACACGGGCTTAGTTACTCTGGGGCATGTGGGATCTTCCCGGACCAGGGCTCAAACCCATGTCCCCTGCATTGGCAGGTGGATTCTATTTTTTCTTTTTTGCAGTACACGAGCCTCCCACTGCTGTGGCCTCTCCCGTCGCGGAGCACAGGCCCCGGACGCGCAGGCTCAGCGGCCATGGCTCACGGGCCCAGCCGCTCCGCGGCATGTGGGATCTTCCCGGACCGAGGCATGAACCCGCATCCCCGGCATCGGCAGGCGGACTCCCAACCACTGCGCCACCAGGGAAGCCCAAGCAGGCGGATTCTTAACCACTGTGCCACCAGAGAAGTCCTGGAAGAGATTCTTAAACCAAAGTCATCACTAAAGCTTGTGCCTACTTCAATAAGTGCTGTCTCCAGAATGTTTCGTCTTCTGTCTCCCATACACTGAATACCTTGGGAAAACTGAGCTGACAGTGATGCATAACAAAATATCAGGCAATTGCTGCAATGAGAAACAAAATAAAAGGATTGCTTCTGGGAAGTCGCATATAAGAAAGGATACAGAATGAAGTAGAGAGGAATTATCATGAATGTGGTTGAGGGAAACTAAGAATGGGGTGCTGTTCCTAGAGAAGAAGTATAAAATCATTTGAAGATGCTTAGCTGTAGATGATAAACCTGACTTTTAATTGAACTGTCTAGAAACCAACCAGAAGCACAGAGATATAGAAGAGTTAATACATCCCAGAAGAACTTCTCAGAAAATCAGAAAAAATCACTTTTTATAAGGCATCAAGGCATTTTATCAGCCAATCAGTTTTTGTTCATATATGCAGCTGGAATTAGTGGGGGAGGGAGAAGTTAGTAGATACAGAATCGGACATTTTTTGTTAAGTTTTTCCAGAAAGAAAAACAAACAAGGTGAAACATGGCAACTGGGAAAAACTGTTCAAGGGGAATGTCAAGAGCTAAGCTAGCTAGAAATTTGCTCTTATAAAGGGGGTAGTCTCATATTCCCTACAATATCAGGAACAAAAATTCAGATATAATAACACATTTTTAAAGGAGACACAAAAAGTGCTTTGCTAATAAACACATCACATATACTTTACAGAGCTCCTTTCCTGAACACAGTGGGAAGAATACAATAGAAAATCTGAAAGAAGGATTGCTCTTCCTCTGATTTCTTTCTTGCTTTGTCATTTTTGACATTTCAAACACCAGTTACTCTCCTTTTAGTTATACAGCCACTGTAAATAGTGCGGAGGTCTTTACAGGACTCCATCACAGTTATTTCACAATCTGTTCCAAATTATAATTTTGACTCTTTAAAGCTTAAAACAATTAGATTAAATGTTCCCCGAAAACAACCACCACTAGCATTACCAACACAACCACCATTCGTGCCCAAAATGCTTTCAATAAAATTTACCAAGTCAGTGTTAAAATGAGATTAAACCCATGTGAAAGACCCAAGTCCTTGCCACTTGAAGGGAACTGACATCCTCGGTCTCTTTTGGACACACATTAAATATGCATCTAGTTGGAAAAGCCAGTTGTAAGGAAAAAAAGGTCCAGCTGTAGATGTAGCAAATTTAAAAAGTCAAACTCTTTCGTATTTAAATGTTCATTTTTATCTCACCAGCTAATAGAATTGAGGACTCACTCTCAGATATGTCTATAAAGCAGTTTCAGGTGCTAGTTCTAGGTCACCCTGGGTTGTGGATAGAAGAAGAATCATTTATGAACATACATACATATAAATGGTGCCCTTATACCAAGACAGTACTTTGCTGGAAGCATCTACCTATTGCCCAGATACATTTAAAGCACAGAAAGCAACTGTGTGACGATTTCCCACCAATTTTTGAATTGTTTATTCAACTCAATCTCATAATGGAAACAAAGGCTTTTTAAAAATTTTGATAGCAATTTATTAATGATGAAATATAATCCTGGCCTCTCTCATCAAAACCTAACTTCTCCAATCAAAAGGCACATTACCATTCCCTAGTTCCAGGCTCCATTCTCTCTGGTTTAGACAATTTAAATAATCTCTTAATTGGTCTCTCTTCCTCTAATCTCTCCCAACTTAATCCAGTCCTCACAGTGTCAGGATACCTACCTTCCTAAAAAAAAAAAAAAAAAAAAATCTAATTAAATTTCTTTTCCTCCCTATTCATGCTAGAGGATAAAATCCAACTCATCAACATAACATTTTACTACAAACCTATCCCAACCTGCCTGGCCATCCCATTACCATTTCTTGTCTCTGACCACTCAACCCTCTAGAATACTCATTCGCTTCCAAATGTCCCCACCTCCGCTCTTGCATTCCCTGCCTGGAATACCCTTCTCCTCACTGCACCTGTCAAAACCTTACTCCTTCATGACCAAAGTATTTGAACAATCTCTCTCACCCTCAGAGCTTATAAAATGTCATTTCCTTTTGTACCCTTTGTCTTTAAATGTTTGGGGTTTTGTTATTGCTGAGGGATATGCCAGGTAAGCCTTTAGGTTGAGCGTGCCATATAACGACGAGCCCCAAAGCCCCTTCTGCACACCTCACATAAGGTGCATTCTGTTGGGTTTTTACATCGCTTCTATCTACCATTTGTCCCCCAGGGAGGCTTTCTGACACAGAAAGTCATCCCTTCTGTGTCAACCCCAGTGCTTGAAAAAGCATAAGCATTCAAGTGTTTGTTGGATTTTACTGATGTGGAAACATCTGCATTGGTAGGTTGGCCAAATTCAAGCTGATTCACAGTCATAGGAGGCGCCCATAGAACAATTTTTGAAGACCATTCAGTCTAACGGTTTTTAAGCATTTTCTGTTTCTTTGTTTTTTTGGCTTGCTTTTAGTAGAGCAATCCTGTTTTCAACAAGGGTTTATCTGAAAGCCCAAGATGCAGAACAGATAAGAACCATTCATGTTAAAGCCTGAGGAAGCACAACCACAAACTTCCCCCTCCCATCCCCTGCTATTAAAGGGAGTCTGAAGAACATAGTTTAAAATCTACTTCACAAGTTAAAAAGTACGGAGGAGGAAGATACCCCAAATTCTAATACCCAGATCTTACATTATTTCTAAGTTTTATCAGAAGCAGACATTGTACACTTCATATTGTCAAGTGAAATAAGTTCTTAAGAGTATGAGAAGTACCTTATGGCTTTCCAGAGAAGTTACATGGTTTCTAGTAACACCCAGTCTCTAATATGCCTATTTTTCAAGTTATTCTGGAAAGTGACTTGCTTAAAGGCAACACATTGCAGTGTTTATGTGTTGGCCTTTTTGCATGAGCTCATTTTCTGGGGTGGGAGTGAAGCTAGGAGGTCCCAAGATGGGGAAATGCTAGACTGCTAGATGGTAAAAATCTCTCAGTTTAGTAAAAATATAGCCGTGTTCCTTGGCTGGATGTAAGGCTGAATGATCCAATGAACTATGGGGTTATGGGCCAGGGTACTTAGGAAGAAAAGCAATAGTAGAATTAGACAAAATAGTATGTCTCAGCCCCGCTGAGAGAGACAGCATTCTTCCCATTTCTCTTCAGACCACACTATGACACTGAAGCAGTTAAGACCTGCAAAGAATAAAGCAAGTTCTTAGGATCCCCAAGGATGTTCATCTTTAGAGGCACAGGAAGACATTAGGCTGGCATGCTCCTTGAATGGCAGTGGTGGACACCAAATATTTGTACGTGACTTTGTTGGTGATGGCACTAACGTGGCCACCAAACTATGTGAACAGACTTGTTCTTGGACATAGTGGAGACTCAAGGCTGACGTCCTCTGATGGATGGGAACAACAAGCTGGTGACAGAAACAGCAAGCTACTCACAGAATGTGGGAATGTTAATGGTTCACTTTCATATTTTCATCAATTATGAGAATTAGGGAATGAAAATAAAGCTGGTAAGTACTCTCTGTAAAACTCATCTCGTTTGAAGGAAAAGTTTTTCTACCTCAGCAGTCTCAACCTTTTAGCTTTTGTCAAAAGTTGGTCTGAAGCAATTAATCATGGCGAGGGGCTTCCCTGGTGGCGCAGTGGTTGAGAGTCCGCCTGCCCATGCAGGGGACACGGGTTCGTGCCCCGGTCCGGGAAGATCCCACATGCTGCGGAGCAGCTGGGCCCGTGAGCCATGGCCGCTGAGCCTGTGCGTCCGGAGCCTGTGCTCCGCAACGGGAGAGGCCACAACAGTGAGAGGCCCGCGTACCACAAAAAAAAAATAAAAAAATAGAAAATAATGGTGAGGAACAGTCTACGGTGCATGCTAAACACCTATCAACATATTGTCTCAAAGTTTTGCCCTTGAGATAACCAGAGGGTGCCATCTTGAAGTAACTCACTCTAACTCCCCCACAGAAATGACTTCACAGAGAGCTACTTTAATTTTGTACCCTCGTTTTTTCTTTTCTTTTTTTTTTTTTTTGCGGTACGCGGGCCTCTCACTGTTGTGGCCTCTCCCGTTGCGAAGCACAGGCTCTGGACGTGCAGGCTCATTGGCCATGGCTCACGGGCCCAGCTGCTCTGCGGCATGTGGGATCCTCCCAGACCGGAGCACGAACCCGTGTCCCCTGCATTGGCAGGCGGACTCTCAACCACTGCGCCACCAGGGAAGCCCTCGTTTTTTCTTAATCAAGTGTTGATGTCGATGACAACATGCCTACTAAAATGTTGATCACTAACTTTTATATAAAAACTTTGCAATAAATTCACCTTAGAGTTTAGAAACATGGTAGGAGGTAAATGATTTTACTGAAAACATCCATGCATTGTATCTTTTTTGGTTTCATTGTATTCTTCACCAGATGTTCATGAGGAGGGAAGTATCCATTTTACAGATAAACAGAGCAGAGCTCAAGTATGTTACAATTTGTCCAAAGTAAATGATGAGTGAAAGGCAGGACAGAGATCAGAACTGACCTCTGTCTACCCTCACTGTCCATTCTACTCTCCCATTGCCTCTTGACAAAATGTTAATTTCTCCTGTACAGATTCTGAAAACAATGGGAATCTACTGGATTTCTCTTTTTATATGTCTTCTAGAGAATTCTTAAGTGCCATAGCTCTGGGGTTCTAATATAAGTTTTTACCCTTATTCTATTAGCTAAATTGTTCTTGTAGCTTTTCACATCGTTCCTAAAATATTTTTGGAAAGTAGGAGGACATAAGTAACCAATTTACTAAGCATTTACCCTGGAAAATTCTATTTTTAACCTTATGATTCAAACTAGAAAGTAGGAGCTTTATATATAGTAGATAATATTGGAAGTCACTTTAAAGTCAGAATTTTTAATATACATTTTACGTTTGTCATTTTTATCCATCTTTACTAAGAATGGTACTACATATGCAACTTAATGTAGGCATTTTTTAAAAATCTGGAGGAATAAGCAGAGGTGGAGGCCAGTCAGAATCCATCTCAAACCAACACGTCTGCTTGCTCACAAAAACTTACCCAGGAATCCTGCTTGGTGTCCTGGTTATCACACAGCTATCCTTCAGTAAGAGAAAGTAGAATGTTCCCCACCAGACTGCAGTTTTCATTGCATCATATTTTGAAATGAGTCCATGTACAATACGAAAGACATCTGCGCTGACAGTTGTGAAACACTCAGAATCCCATAGGCATACACTGAGAGTTCTATAAGAGAGGGACACGGCTGACTAATGGACAATGTCAGAGCCATTCAGCCTCTGCACTTGCTTAGCTGAGTAATGAGTCAGGAACAGTTAAGCTGGTCTGTTAGCAAAGGTGGACAAACCAGTCTCAAAACACCAAAGACGCATCATCTAGGAATCTGGACTCAGCGGATTGCTGAATACCAGTTGCTGCCTATAAAAACTGAGTCATCCTGAGAAGTTGTCCAGGGAGTGTATTGTCTAAGGGGAGCTTGAACCTGAAATGCCATAAAAAGTTTGGCAAAATTCATCTGACCCAAAGATTACACTCTAGTTACATGTGTGCTAAAGAGATTTCATCAGCATCCATAAAGATGAGTGGTTCTAACACCTACAAGGTCTGAGATGACATTCTGGAAATTACCCTTGTAGAGGAACGGCTTCTATGTGTAAGACATATATAAAGTGGGTGTTATCCAAAAGAATGTTTCAGGAGACTCAACAGGATAATTTCTTTTGTTTGTTTAACGAACCAGGATTCTTCAAAGCAGAAGTAGTATCTAACACAAATAAACATTTATATGTATTTAAAAGCCTTGGTATTTTAAAAGTTATACCCCAGTCTAATAAAAGGAACTGATTTTAAAACAAAACCCAAACAATTCTTTAAAGACAGAGCTTATCATTTGGTATAGGTTAAGAATGAAATATATTATTTTTATTTCTAAATTTTGATTTCAATAAACATGTGTTCCTTTCTTGGGCAAGAGTTTTGCTTAGGAAAATACAAGTTCAATAGCCTTTTCTTCATTATTCTAATCAAGACATTGCCAAGGGTAGAACCTTTAGGAAATGCAAAAAAGAAAAAAGAAGAAAACAAATTTTTTTTTTAAAAGGCTGAAAGAGAAAAGTGAATCCATAGGCTTATGTTACAAAACCACAGACATAACTGGGGAGAAAACTTGGGGACAACAGAGTGCCTTCTGGATTCTCTCTCTCTCCCACGTGCCTGCCTTGCTCTGGGTCAGCTTTAGTCCCTCAGCCTGGCTCTGAACGGGACACATCCGTGGGCAGCTCAGAGTTCCCAGCTCAAGAGCTTGTAACCAGAGACGATAAGAAGGCTGCACCACTAACTCTGGTTAGACAAAGTCAGGAAAGGAACCTGGGCAACTCAGCATGGGTCACATACTCATGCCTAGACCAATTGCCATAGTATACTCTGCTTAGAACAGCCAAAATCACAGCTCTCCCTGTGACCAGGGGAAGAGGTGAGTCCGATCGGCAGCCACCATCAGAACCACATCATCAGAGTTGAGCAGAAATTCTTTTGAGTAGGCAAAACAATCAATATTTACTCCCCAAAGTATTTACAGTTAACACTGCGATTACCCCAAATGTGTCCTTTATAAGTCTACATACCAGTTTTACATATCCGTGAGTGTATATGTACATATATATATACCCTAATATATATATATATATATATATATATATTCTGTGTGTAAATACATATACATCCTAAGAAGCACTCTTTATATTTCTGCACTTAAAATAAATTTTCAAATTATACACATTTAGTACAAAATGAGTTGTGAAATGTTGTGCTGGCAATCTCTCAAAGACACAATAGAAACATTTTTACGTACAGGACATTTCCTTTGGGTACAAAAATCACTGAACTTTAACATTCAAGATTTCATTCAAAGGGGAAAAATGTGAATTTGGGGAAACAGAAAGGCCACTACAATTGTCTTCGTAAACAATACAGAAAAATATGTATTTCTGGCAAATAAGTAAGGCCATACCTTCAAAATCTGCTTTAAAATATTTTGGAAAAGATTATGTTCTATAATATTCCAAACTGAATTCTAAGCTGAGGAGATAAAAAAATTATTTTAATTAAAAAAAAAAAAAACATGGGCTTCCCTGGTGGTGCAGTGGTTGAGAGTCCGCCTGCCGATGCAGGGAACGCGGGTTCGTGCCCCGGTCCGGGAGGATCCCGCATGCCGCGGAGCGGCTGGGCCCGTGGGCCGTGGCCGCAGGGCCTGCGCGTCCGGAGCCTGTGCTCCGCAGCAGGAGAGGCCACAGCAGTGAGAGGCCAGCATACCGAAAACAAAAAACAAAAAACAAAAACCAGTAGATGAATCAGTAAATCCAACTTGGGCTGTGTTGAAAGGTGTCAAATTAAGAGATTATGCACAGACTGTCATGATCTTCCACGTGGGTCAGACTGCTCACAGCAGGCATGTGGACTCTGACCAAGCCATGCTCTGGAAAGCAAGTTTCTGACCTCAACAGGAAGTATATTCTGAACTTCAGGCCAGAAGTAGGTGCAAGTAAAAACTCTAGGTAAACTAAGGGTACACCGTGAAGCCAGAGGTCAAAAAAGGGCCCTGAATTCATATCAGATAAGGTGCTTGGAGTCAGGGGCAGCCCAGACACTAGAGGTCAGTGGAGAAGGCAGCAGCCCAGAGGCCGGAACAGACCCTGTTACTGGAGAGAAGAGCAGAGAGTCCCCTGTTTGGCATACCACTCATACAATCCTAGAGATGAGCAAGTTATCATATGCATTATGCAATCAGAGTATTTATTAGAAACAAGTACAAACCTGGTGTAAGAGTTCCTTTAGTTGAAAGCTGAAGTACCTTCTAGGGGTTTTCTCATATCTTTTCTGTATCTTTTCAGATCTTCTTCTGTTTGTGTATGGACCAAGGCAACAGGGAAACTGGGAAGCAAGGCAGGGCACCAAATGGCAAAAGACGGATTAAACAACAACAGTGAAAATGCTGGCCTCTAGCCACTTGCACCTGGTAGAGGGTGTCAAGAAAAAAACCACAGATGTATGCCTTGAGCTTTTGCAAATCTAAAAAAAAAAATCTATTAATTCTTTCAACAAATATTTATTGAGTATTCATACCTGTCAGGCAGTTTGCTAGGAGGTAAGGATGCAAAGATGCAGAAGACACAGTTGCTTCCCACGAGTAGATTTCAATACCTAGGGTGAAGCCAGCAAGTAAAATGTATATTATGAGTAAATGTCTAACCAAGGTATATATTACTATAAAAACCTAAATGAGGGAGCATGTCACTCTAACTGATGAAAAAAAATCAAAAGGCTAAATTTAAGTTTAGAAACTACAAATGGATAAAGAAATCATGTCCAAACAGATTTCTTGTACATGTTGAATACTTCCTGCTTTGGGATGGGCCAGAAATATCAAGATAACAAGTTGAGTGTATTCTGCTGAAACCAGGAAGTAAAAAGGACCATGAAAAATAAACCCAAAAAAATAATGAAACGAATACTTGAAAGATTTAATACACAAAAACGGGGCTGAATTTGGAATGAGACATAGGAAGGAGACAGGCGTACTTGTTCCATAGGAAGGAGACAGGCATACTTGTTTATTTTCAAGATATCGGTTCACCAACTCAATTTAATGTTTGCTCCCTTCAGTCTAGAAATCTTCCAAAAGAGTAACAAGAGTCCTAATCTGTCCCTTATTCAGCAAGACTTGCAATACAGAGAACTACAAAAAAAAAAAATTCTTCCAGGCTCCACCCGCCCCCCTTCTTTTCTCCTTCCATGACCTCTTGTAAGTCTTTGATCATTTGAAAGGAATGTGTGGGTGGTGTGTAACCTTTAGAAACGTTTTTCTGCCAATTTACTATAGGGAAGTTTTTCTTTTTTTCCCTTTGCCCTAAGTTCTGCACAAAACCGTGCCCCACTGCATTGTGCAAAGCTGTTCAGAGTCGTCCTCGAAAGACTCCAGTGAAAAGAGAATGGAGTTGAGGCTGTGAAACCAGACAGCACCCCCTCAAAACCAGATCTTTGCGGCCTCAAACAATTCTGTCTCTTTGTGTGGGATAGCTAGTGGTTGGTGAGTCATGTTACCAGGTGTATTTATAGACCATGAATTAAAAATAAATAAATAGAAAAGCAGTTATCGCCTCTTGAGAGTCTCAGAATGAGCAAAGAGACTAGCCAAAGGAATGTCTGAAAATCCGAAGTGTCGCTATTATGAGAGAGCAGTCTAAACTCAACAGACCAGCCTAGGATAAAAGAGTTCATTCAAAAGACAGGGATTCTGGCTGAGTCCTCTGCAGAGTCCACAAGATTATTCACACAATGGCTTGCACTTGAAGGATGATCAATAAAATTTGCTGTGGAGTCACTAGCAACGAGTATCAATGAACTAGGTGGTTCTCGTTTGTTTCCTGCATCTATTTCTCCTTTAAGTTTGAAACATGCATGGTGTGTAAGAATGATATTCCTTTTCATTAAATTTTCTTTTTTTATATTCACTGCATATTTGTTTTTTAAAATTAATTTTATTTTTGGCTGCGTTGGGTCCTCGTTGCTGCACGCGGGCTTTCTCTAGTTGCGGCGAGCAGGGGCTACTCTTCATTGCAGTGCGCGGGCCTCTCACTGCGGTGGCTTCTCTTGTTGAAGATCACAGTCTCTAGGTGTGAGGGCTTCAGTAGTTGCAGCACGTGGGCTCAGTAGTTGTGGCTCGCAGGCCCTAGAGCACAGGCTCAATAGTTGTGGCACATGGGCTTAGTTGCTCTGCAGCATGTAGGATCTTCCTGGACCAGGGCTTGAACCCATGTCCCCTGCTTTGGCAGGCGGATTCTTTTTTTTTTTTTTTTTTTTTTTGCGGTACGCGGGCCTCTCACTGTTGTGGCCTCTCCCATTGCGGAGCACAGGCTCCGGACGCGCAGGCTCAGCGGCCATGGCTCACGGGCCTAGCCGCTCCGCGGCATGTGGGATCTTCCCGGACCGGGGCACGAACCCGTGTCCCCTGCATCGGCAGGGGGACTCTCAACCACTGCGCCACCAGGGAAGCCCCAGTTTCAGTTTTGAAACAAGAAAAGTTAGGCAGTGGTGGAGAGGTGGATGTAAAGCATAAATACACACTTCAGGAGAAAATGGTATCGGCCATTGAAGCCACTAGGTTTCTGCAGTCACTTAAAAGTGGTCTGTGAAGTGGGATGCACTTAGCCAAAGGATGTGCAAAATCACCCATTTTAATGAGGGAGAAAAAAATAGGAACTTAGATTTATATGTATTTTGTCTAAGAAAAGAAATTAGACTTTACTAATATTTAATATATGGATAAAAATCAACATATATAGAAAATATACACATGGTTGTGTGTTTTGTGTTCAAATATCTTTTTCTGTTTGGCTTTGGTTACTCACTGGCTTTTTGTATCATTTTGTCTGTTTCACTCATCAATGTTTCTAAAGTTTTAGAAGAGGGCTGGGATATGGAGGCATTCAAAATACTGTGTTTTCTTGAGTGAATTGGAATATATTTGATTAGAAAGACTGAAGACTACTGGGTTAAAATGGAGTGTAATAAAGGTGAGGTTTTTCAAATGATTAAATCAGATTCAAGCATCAAATAGTGCTGATGCTTTTATCAAATTGTATAGATCAGAAAGGCACCCAACAATGGCTCGCATCAGGCATCGAGTCCTTGGGATAAGGAAATGATTAAGCAAACAATTCAAGGTCCAAAACAGGCCTCTCTGCCAGCCAGAGAGGGAAGCATCTTTACCTGCAGTTGGACACCAGAGAAGACTGGGGAGGCTGAGGTGATGGAAGTGTGTCTGGGGGAGCCTGTTGATTCTAAGAGATCTGAGACCCATAAAAATCCCAACCATCATCATCAAAAAGACATTAAACTACACAAAATCCACCTTAAACCAGACTTGAAAAGTTGCCACATCTTCTCAATTTAAAAGAAAAAGGGAAAGTCTTAGACACTGGGTAAAATAAAAATAAAAACCACAGCTCCTATTAAGGAAAAAAAACCATGGATTTGCTAGTCATATACAAATACCAAGTCACCTATTTATTACCTGTATAATCTTGAGCAAACTCCTTGACTTCTCCCACCTCACTTTCCTTATGAATTAAAAAAAAATCACTAATACATCTCACAGGTCTATTGATTAAATAAATTAATGAAGCAGTCCCCAAATCTCAGTCTTTCTTATAATATTTTAAAACTTTGAATCTAACAGTAATAGTATTATTTCACTGTTATTTTTCCCTTAAACACATGTATTTAAAAAGAAAACTTTGTATTATTATACACTATCATGTATCATTAATAGTATCATAAAGATAAATCTATAGCTCCTAAAAGTAAGGGAACCACATCGTTCAGTTGCCTGAACAGTTTATTCCTGTTGTCCTGGTGTAATTATTAATACCTTTTCTTTTATTTACAAAAGTATTTCAGTCTAGATAAGAAATGATGGGGTCACTCTGCCTAAAACTATCTGTGTACCCCCAGGGGTGTACTTAGCATTGGGGAACACTGACTCACGTGTAAGACATGCCGCCCAGAGTACCTGGCATGTGGAAATCAATCAACCGTGAGAGTTTTCATCCTTCCCTAGAGTGCATGTGAGATGGGAATCATGGCCCTAATAGCTCTAGAGGCTACAGAGAGTGGTGGTGGTCACAGGGGGGACAAATGCTGTGGGAGAGCAGGGCACAGAGCCAGCAACAGCTGTGGTCACCATCCTTTCATGTCCTATCCTCCCAAGTGAGTTATGAGAAACAGATATGTATTGGATACTGGGTAATTTGTGTGTAGGTATATTAATGAGTGAGCACAATTTAGCATCTCCAAAAGTGTGAAAGTGATCTGCAACAGAACACCTGCAGACATAACAAACTTCCAGTTGTAAGATAAATAAGGATATAAAGTACAACATGATGACTGTAGTTCCCATGGCTGTATGGTATACTTGAAAGCTGTTAAGAGAGTAGATCCTAAGAGTTCTCATCACAAGGAAACAGACGTTTTTTCTTTTACTTTTTTTTTTTTGTATCTATAGGAGATGATGAATGTTAACTAAACTTACTGTGGTAATCATTTCACAATATATACTAATCAAATCATTATGCTGTACACCTTATATTTATATAGTGCTGTATGTCAATTATATCTCAATAAAACTAGAAAAAATTAAATTTAAAAAAAACACCTGAAAACATAAGACAGCAAGGTCTTTTTCTCTCTGTTTGTGTTTATATATATATATATATATATATATATATATATATATATAAAAACAAGAATTTGTGAGACACTAAAAATTGTGACGAAAATCCAGTTGTCTTCCTCTGAGCTCAGACTGAGTTAACAAATTTTGGTGGCGATTGGGGGGTTGATTTCAGATTCTCTCTTAGACTTGCTTGAATTTCATGGATGATAAGTGCACAAGAAGCAAGCATGTGTATAAAACTAAAGTTTCCTTAGCATTTGAATCGACTTACCTCGTATAGTCTAGTAAATATCTTCTGGAAATAAATGAATGATCACTGCTATTATAGTTAAAACCGAAAATATTATGACAATAATTATTGAAAGAAAAAATTGAATTGTGAGTAGGGATATAAACCAACCCTGAGAGACAGTGTTTGCATACCTCCTGTCTTCCAGTGAGAGTTGAAACCTTTACAAGTACCATCTTGATTTTGGCAGTGAGTACCAAGTACCCTAAGGCAAAAAGAATGTTTCTGAAAGTACTGAGTAAAATGAGTAAATCTTAAAATAAATCCCATGCGTCCAGGTATAGAGCTTATATTTTAAACTAGTAGGTAAATCCCTCTTCATTCAGTAACCATCTCAATTCCATGACAAAATCGATGCTGGATCGTTCTATTAATAAGGGTGCTGAGTAGCCCTTATCTACATTTAATATATATTAAAAGTGTTACAAAATTTTGTTCTAAATAAAAGCATTGTCCACGTGAACATACTAAATATCAAAAAAGGTAACAGAAATAACTAGATGATTAACAAGCAAAAGCAGATAAAGGAAAATATGAGCCCTTTAAAAGGTCAAAGAAAATTTTCTACTAGCTAGAGTTCTGTGCATTTGCCCTCGGAGGCTTTCTGAAAACTCCTTTGGGGCAAAATACCTTTCCAAGTGAAGTAGTTTTGAAAGTGGTTTCAACTCTTCTGATGTGTTACTGTCTAAATCAAGAAAACACTTCCTTTGTCTGCTTATCAGTAGGTGCTTGAGTACGCAGAAAGGATGAGGTTCCAAGTGGAAGGTACTTCCCCAATACCTTGTAACCTGTAGTTCTAAATGCTGGTCTGTTTGCACATTGAAAAGGTAGTTTTTAAAACAAGCATAGGCATTTTGTGTAAAAAGATATCCTGTGTGGTTTTTCTTTAGAATAAAGGGGAAAAGATTGTAAAACATACTTCATTATAAGCTGGGATCTTGGGTATAGAGCAGTTTTTTGTTTTGGTTATTCTCTTAGAGGAAATTTTTCTTTAAGGTTAAATTGAGGTTACCTCTAAGCAAAATAATGAAAATATGGAATGGGATGAAATTCACACTAGACTTTTGTCTGCTTTTACTGCTAAATTTCACTCATTCATACAGTCACTATAATCCTTGTAATTTGTTGTTACCTTTTCCAGAATCATTTACATTTAATTTTTTAAAAATTTTTTTAAAGTATTTTATACTAGAATACAACTTTTATTTATTTATTTGTTTTTTATATTTATTTTTGGCTGTGTTGGGTCTTCGTTTCTGTGTGAGGGCTTTCTCTAGTTGTGGCAAGCAGGGGCCACTCTTCATCACGGTGCGCAGGCCTCTCACTATCACGGGCACTCTTGTTGCGGAGCACAGGCTCCAGACACGCAGGCTCAGCAGTTGTGGCTCACGGGCCTAGCTGCTCTGCGGCATGTGGAATCTTCCCAGACCAGGGCTCGAACCCGAACCTGTGTCCCCTGCATTGGCAGGCAGATTCTCAACCACTGCGCCACCAGGGAAGCCCCATTTACATTTTAAAAGAGCATCCTTGCTCCAAATTGATCTAGAGATTTAATACAATTCTGACGAAAATTTCCAAAAGTGTTGTCAAAACTAACAAGCTGATTCTGAAAGTTATATGGAAATGCAAATGACCTAGAAATGCCAAAGCAATTTTTAACAAGAGCAAAGTTGAAAGAATTACACTACCTGATTTCAAGATTCACTATAAAGCTACGTAATCAAGACAATGTGGTAGCAAAAATTAGAGATATAGGGACTGGGATAGGAAGTCCAGAAACAGAGCCATGCATATAAGGTATTTGATTTTAAACAAGGTGCCAAAGCTAGCCTTGTTTAAATGAGAACAACTGTATGTCTGTATGAAAAACAACAACTTTGACCTTATCTCATACTATAAACAAAAATTAAATGGATTCTAGGTCTAACTGTGAAAGTTAAGCTACAAAACTTATAGAAGAAAATATATGAGAAAAATCTTTGTAACCGTGGGTTAGGCAAAGATTTTTATGTATACACACACACACACCATGAACCATAAAACAAAACAAAAAGTAAAGCCACAGATTGCTAGAATTCATTATCTAATAAAGGACTTGTATTCAGAACATACAAAGAGCTTTTACAACTCAGTAATTTTTAAAAAATGAATGGATTTATAGCCATTTCACACAAAATAATAGGAATTGCCAATATGACTGACCAATCAGTGAAAAAATATTCAACATCATTAGACATAGAAGAAACATAAATTAAAACCACAATGAGATACCACTACAAACCCACTAAAAGAGTTAATTTTAAAAGACTGATAATACCAAGTGTTGTCAAGGATGTGGAGCAACTAGAATTCTCAATGCAGTAGATGGGAATATACAATGCTACAACTATTTTGTAAAATTACGTATACATATTTCCTTGTGGGAGTAATATTATTACCTGGGTTAAATAGGCCTTTACATCTGAGGTTTCACAGGACCTTAGGCTAACTCTCTATCCAGGTCAAGTAGATGGTCATGTTTACTATGTGACTCTAAAAGACAGGGAAGACCTTTTCTCAAGTTTTGGCAACTAAATGTCTTTCTCTTTCATTTGATTTCCTGAGCTAGTGTTCTAGAAGTCATATCTAACTTTTTCTTTTCCTTCATTTCCCACCCTTTCCACACTCAACAGCCTTTCTCCTACCCATCCCCATTACTAATATCCCTGTTTTACACCAGCCCTTATCATATCATGCACAAACTTTTTACAGGTTTTTTCTTTTATAATTCTTTCCATCTTACTTTCCTTCTTATAGCATGATGTTTGACCCATACAAGATACAATATGTAACGTGTCGAAGTCTAAAGCATAATACTACGAGGAACAGCATCTAACCCAAGACTAGAACAATGGACTTGCATCATCTACCTATGTGCCCCTCTCCTGGACTATATCCTCCTTCTCCCTAGAGGTAAGAATTGTCTTGAATGTTGTACAGTATTATTTCTTTGTTCTTTTATTCTTTATAATTTTATTAGATATAGTGTTTTAACTAGACTTTCTGCTGCTAGAGCAAATTATAGCATTTCCCTGCTTCAACTCTTAACTGTCTATGTGATAAATTCAAACTCATCTGCATACAAGATTATTCACAATATTGTTTCTCTTACCTATGTAGTCTCAACTTCTGCCACACTTCCTGACCACAGCAAGTATTCTATATACTTTCATATCAGGCTTTCATTACTCACTGGAGCAACCTGTGTGTTGAAAACAAACAGCTCCCCAGCCTTACTTGCCCTGTTCTTGGCTTCATCAGAAGTGAATGTGGAAAATCAAGGACTTTTTTTAAGATGATGGGAAGATTACCAAGAAAATATATTCTGATGAAATTCTCAAAGCAAGTTCACACTTCAGTTAGCAATGTGTGTTTTGCATTCATCAGAGCTTTTGATCCCAAATCATAAAAATCTATCCTAGATATTGACACTAAGTATGGGACAACCTTCTGTACTCCTATTTCCATGTCTTAGAGTCATATGGATTAGGAAGTGTCGAGATAGACACATAGTTAACAGATTTGTCAGTTTCATTTTGTGGAAGTATCTTGAAACGAATCTTGAAGTTCAATGGAGAAGTTCGAAAATATTAGCTTTTAATTATGCTCTTCCTAACAGATAATAAACTTTGAACTTAAATCCAAGCCTAGTTATAGGCTATTTTAAGTTAGAATAACATACAGAAATTTGGCAGGTGTCAAGAAATCCTGGATTACAAATGGACAAGAAAGGATGTGTAGGTCCTTAATTATAAAAATTCCGAATTGGCATATATGCAAATCAAGCATTACACTTAACAGAAACTGATTTACCTTTCATTACCTTTTAAAAATTTTAGTTCCTCAGTCAGTAATTCATATTTTTCCTTTGTGTAGTCATTTTTATTTCTACAAGGCAAGTGAATGATAGTCACAGCAATCTTGAGGGTGTTTTAATCATCACTGTTGTTACACACTCACCCCAAACAGGGAGTACCTAATGTGTTAGTAACTCTCTGTATGTGTGACTCTTTCTAATCATATAGTGACTATTCCTATACCATTTCAGATTTATATTTAGATTAATGAGCTCATATATCAAAACGCATTTCAGGGCAACTCCTGGCATAAAATATAATAATTTGAACGCAAATAAATTGAGCTTATGTTTCATGAATTTATTCTGATTCATCTTTAACTTTTGCTGAACTTTTACTTCATACTTGATACCTAGCTAGAAACTATAAAGACTATAAAAATGAGATTCTTCAATCTTAGTTTTTAAAGAAGTTACAATCTGATTGAGAGAACCGAAGATATACACACCTAGAGGGGTGGGATAGGGAGGATGGGAGGGAGGCTCACGAGGGAGGGGATATGGGGACCTGTGCACCAGAAACTAACACAGTATTGTGAAGCAATTATACTCCAATAACGATCTATTAAAAAAAATAAAAGCAAGTAAAGGACTTGGCTACATTTAAGATAATGCAGAACAAGTGATGTACCTGAAAGAATGTGAACAAAGAAATTATCAGTGTAGAGGGAGACAGGAAAACAAAGTCTTTAGGGAAGTATGCACGAAGATCAGGAGCATTTCCTTAACTCATTCCTGGGACTTAGGCTATACTTAAGAATAAAATAGAAACACTAAATAAGAGGTCTTATTTAGTAAGGGTGGTGCCTTAATTTGAGTTGCTCTAACAAGTTACCATAGACAGGTAGCTTATACAACAAACGTCTATTTCTCAGAGTTCTAAAGGCTGGACAGTCTGAGATAGAGCAACTGGAAGATTCGGTGTCTGTTGAAGACTCACTTTCTAGTTCATAGAAGACTGTGTCCTCACATAGCGGAAAATTGAAAGAGCTCTCTGGGGTCTCTTTTATAAGGGCATGAATAGCATTCAGGAGGGCTCCACTCTCATGGCCTAATCACCTCCCAAAGGCCGCACCTCCTAATACCATCACATTGGGGGTTACAATTTCAACATATGAATTTAGGGGGATACAAATATTGTCTATAACAGTTGGTGACACAGTAAGCCTAGTATGGGGTCTGAGGTTTTAATGTAGGTAATGAAATAATTATGGGCTCTATTAACCATAAAGGGTGTCACAAAGAGTGAGTCTTTAAAAACCTGCTGAGGAAAATCGCAACGCTAGCAACTTCTTAGTTTTCGTGATATAGGAAGCAAGTTGCTCGGTAGGTGAATCCTTTGGAAGGCCTGTCTAATTAACAGATAGGACCTTTGGTGAGATTTACTCCAGAGACTAGCTGATAAACTGTGTGCTGTGTGTATATGTGTGTGTTTAATTTAATAATTTGGTTATGAATTTTAACTTAGTTCTATCAAAATGTGCTATCAAAAGTATGTCATAGTTTTAAAAAATAAAAGCTCTCCTTGCAAAGCACCTATTTACTTTCTTCTCAATCTTCAATAGGACCCACTGTGGTAGTTGGATGAGATAAGGTGACTTTATATATTGAAAACCATTTCTGGTCATGGATTTTGTCATATGGAGCCAGAACTGTTTGAAAATGAGGTGACAGTGTTGCTCTAACAGGCTCCTGAATTGTTCTATGACTGGGATTATCGCTCCTCCTGGGCAGGAAACCATGACAGGTGGCTCAACTGATTTACCAGAAGCAGTAATTGTTTAATGTGAAGGCTGTCAAGTTTCATTTTCCTGGTGCTGCTGTGCTTGCAGAAATTTGGCTAGTGAGTTAGAGAAAAAGTCAACTGGGAGAAGAAATCAATGCTGCTTGAGTGCCACTGCCTATCCTCCAAGACACCTCTTAAAATGCTCTGCCCCTTGGCTTTTGGTTATTCTCTTTAACTCCCTTCCTCAGCTGTCTTGTATTTTACAGTTTTCAATTCAAAGTCCTGCTTGAATGTCTTCAAAATGCACAGGTACCTTAACACTTCCTGACACCTACTAGATAATTCTACTTGGCTGTCCCACCGGAATCTCAATCTCAATATATCTAAAATTAAACCAATTACCTTCCCTGAAAAATCAGCACCTTTCCCTTTTTTTTTTCCCTGACTTTTATATCCCTGTTAACTGCTGAACCATATATACAACCACTCAGACATGAGCCTTCAGAATAACTTTTGACAGGATAAAGGGAACTATTTTGGTGGGAGAGTCAGGAAAACACCCAAAATGAAATTTATAGTACACAAAACATAGGTGCCTTCTACATTTTACTCTGCCTAATAAATAGATTTAAATACGTTGCTTACACCAGGCTATGCCCCAAAGTTAGTTATGAAGTTCAAGGTAATTCTCAAAAATCTTTAATTTCTTAACTATCTGAGCTATTTTCAGTGCTAGTAAATCAGAAGGTTAGAATAAAGAAACATGAGCATTAAAGAGTAAGAATTTGCCAAATTTTACAATACTGTTGATGGAAGAGGGTGCCCCAAGAGTAAATATTTGTTTTAAATATCTTGGCAGACATCCCCTGATAGTAGAGAGGGATGCATTCATCTATCATGATTTTATTATGCTAACCGTTTGGACCATCAAAACTTCTCCAATTAGTCATCTCTCTGATAATTCTTTCCACATAAACGTAATATAACAGGCAGGCATCAAAACAAATGGAGATAATGCCATACATACAGGGTATCATGAGGATTTAATCAGGGATCCTAGATGAGTTGAAGCTAAGAGCTGGATACCCCTGGTGTGTGGCATAAACAATGCCTATGCACCCTGACCACAATCAACATCTTCACCATATCTGTTTGCCAGCTCCACTGTTTCTGTGGGTGCTTGGAGTGCGGTCTGATACTGTCCAGAGGCACGCAGTGCCTTATGTCTCTATGTTTCACATTAAATTGATATCAGTTTCACATTAAATTGATATCAGCTTGAGACGTCACCCAGCAGTTTGAGAGGCAGTCAAGTAACCTTAAAATTCCTACCTCTACATCTGGATCATTGAAGTACTATGGGACTAAGCCAGTGCAAAAAGGTAATTTGGTACTTCCACTTTCAAGAGGTAGGTGCCCTGGCATCTCTCAGACTGTAGTTGCTATCACTGCCACTGTACTTTGCTGCTTCATGGGGCAGGGACTGGATGCTGGTTCTCCACTATCTGCCCAGATCTGCACTTCTGAGGCCAAGAAAAACCCTGCCCAGGCAAGCCTGGTCCTTCAAGAGAAGACTACTGCCCAGTATCCCTACTTTTTCTGAACCAAGCCTACTCACATGTAACCCATGCCCTGGCTCCCAAGGCTGCAGATCAAGGCACCCTGTCCCTTCAGTCCTGTACATAACCTTCCTCATCTCAGTCCCACCTCTCATCCAGCATAGGTGTAGACCTCTGCCCTGACTGAACCTGAAACCATTATCTCTCTTCCCAAGTTTGTGTTTCCATCCCAGGGACAAACTACTTTGCTTTTTTGCCCACCTCTTCCTTTTCTATGGTAACAATTTGAACTATCTATCAGAATCTCAAGATCTCAGCCTTCAGAAACTCAAAAGGGCCTGTATACCTTCCTTAGGGACACAAAGGACCCAGGTCTTAGACACACACATTTCTGTTTACCTTCCCATATTGAATAATTTCCATTCTTCCTAATGTGCAACCCCATCTCAAGAACAGATTGGAGGTCTTCTTCCTGCAGCAGAGATCAAACAAAACAAAACAAACAAAAGAACAATGCACACACAAGTTAATTTCTAAATGGGTCACCATGCTACAGAGATATAAGAGCATCTAATGTTAATTTCTAAATGGGTCGCACTGCTACTGGTGTGTGACAAATCTGGGGCAGGTAACAGAAGCTAAATTGCAGGGATAAAAGGAAAGTATTTGGAAATGACCCACCATGAGTTAAAAAGTCAGCTGAAGATCTGCACTTAACAGAAGAGTCGGTGGACACTGGTAGTTTGGGGGTAGTTTTTAGCTAATTTGGGCCAACCTTTTGGCTTTGCACCCTGGGAAAGAAAAAGTGTTGTGGAGCGCGTGTGGGTGGGTGGGTGTTTTGAACAAAGCAAACCATTTTAAAAAGCTTTTACCCATCAGGCCTAAGCCAACTCTAATATGGGAATGAAACACAGGGAAAGTGATAGCATTTTCCTACAGCAGGACTGAAGATAAGGTGTGGGTCCCAGAACAACCGTGAAGGTTCAGTAATAGACAGCTCGTGGCAGCAGGGGCAAGAGGTAGCAGGTAGCAGAGGCAAACCAAGGGTAGCACTCTGGTGTAGTGTGCCAGTGTCTAAGGGGGTTCTGAATGATGGAGGAGCAAACTCAGCAGGCACCGGGGCAAAGGCAATCCCGCAGGCAAATTGAAAGTGGTAGTTTGAGCAAATTCACCTCCACAGCAGCAACCAAAGAGTCTTTCCAAAGTCATACAACTGAAAACTAAGATGAAGGCTCCTGCTAACTAAGTCATGAAATAGGTTGTAGGGACTCCTAGAGAGAGGTCATAAAAGGGGAGAGACAGTAAGTGCTTGAGGTCTTGGCACCATGCAAGTGGGGGTTAAGGTTAAAGTGACACCAGTATTCTGATCAAACAATAAAATGACTTATTTGAACCCACAAATACGTGAAGGCTGGTGAGATAATTTTTACATATTTAAATATCCCTAACAAGACAGAATTTAAGCAAACTTTCGTTAGTTTACCTCCTCTGTGACATTCTTTCCTTGCAAGTTGTCAAGGGTGTGTGTGTGCATGTGCTTGTGCATGTGTGTATGAGTTTGGTTGTCAGTTGTTCTGAACTGAATTACTTCTGGCTAAACTGGTAAAATTATTAGTTTTTAGGACTTCCAGGCCTGAGAATCCAAATCTGGAGCCATTGTAAACCAAGGGCCATTCACACAGTGTGCATGAGCTATCCAGTGACTCTGCTTTCATAATTTACCTTTAATTCATTTTCTCCATGTCCTACTGTCAAAATCATAATCCAGATCCTCATTAACTCCCATTTCTCTATCCAATGAATCTCATACACTGCTTCCATTATGTCTTTTCTAGCTCCATTACGTCTACCTGGGATGCCTCTAAATCCTACCCATATTTCAAGGACCAGCTCAACTATTACTTCCTTCATGAAGATTTTCCACATCACCCACCCAGAAATTAACTACCCCTTCCAGGAAGTCTTAAGGCTGTTTATTTATGTTACATAAATGGGGCTTCTTTACCTCCTTGTTTGCCAGTTAGTGTGTATGTGTGTGTGTCTGTATATTACCTTACATGGTAATTACTTGGAAAGTTCTAAGGACAAGGACCACATCTTTACATCCTGGTACAGTGTTCCTCACTCATGTTAAACCTTCCTCCCACCCTGTTTGCCACTGATCTCAGGCTGCCAGCTGCAATTTTATTACTTTGTTTTTCTCTTAGGGCAATTCTTAATATATATGTTAGCTACATGTCATATTCATAAAAAATATGGGAGGTTTGAAAGGGAACAAGATTAGAAAAGACTATTTGGTTTGCACCAAAGCATGGGTTCCCTCACTCAGGAATGTATTTGACCCTTTAAATCCCCTAAGTTTTAATAACTTTTTTCAATTCTTTTCAAATGCCCCCCATTATCCAAAAGCCTTGGAGAAAACACAAAATAGTGATAAATGACTTTCCCCACTGGTTCCCACATTATTCTCTTTTCACCTAGACTTTCCACCTCTTGAACAATATCTGATGAACACCATGTTGATGACATACAAGTAGATAATTCAACATCAGCCAAATAAAGTCAAAACTAAACGAGTCAAGCTTTCATGTCAATGTTGCAAATTATACTATGGCTAAAAAAGTCCTTTAAGTACCAATTAGTTAAGTTAACCATTGCTTAAAGCTTAAGGAGGGCCAATCTTCACGGTCTTTCAACAGGCAGGTGCAACTGTGCCACTAACCATTCCATCGGTATTTGCACAAGTAAGGCCTCTACAGTACTGCCAAATTCAATTCTATAATTCAAGTAGACAAAAAAATAAGATAAGTGAAATTGATTTCACAAAAGGACCATATATCTCATAGGCATGGGCTCAGAAATGAAACAATTTTTATTCAAGTTTCACTCATTCAAGTTATTAGCTATTTGATCCTGAGCCATCAAAAACAGAATCTAAGGTGGCCTCACTCCAATTTCTAGTAAGCCCCACTTCCTAAGTATGTGACACTGATCATACTATACTGTGCTCTGGTTTCCTCATCTGGAGATGAAAACTATCTACCTCATAGAGTTATCTGCAGAATTAAATAAAATAATCCATATAAGGCTAAAAATGTCTAGGCCAGAGTTAGTGCTCAATAAATGTTAGCTATTATTTTTATGTGGTAACTCATACATTTATGCTAATACTGTGTCTATAACTACAAAATAAAACTGATGAAAATGAAAATATCAACTATGCATTTTATTCCAGAGACTAAACTGTGAAGAACAAAAGGATAAACCAGCATGGATCTAAAAGCCTGCAATGATTTTCTAGGAGTCAAACGTTTCAAATTTTGTGTTCACTTACTTTGGTTTAGAACATATGAATCTACTGTAAATGCTAATAGTCTGTGATCTTGAATAATATCAGCGTGTAAACATGCCTGGTGATTCTTGAGTCCCAACTAAGAAAACAATATTTGAAATTTGCACAGGGACTAAAGTCTTAGCACAGTCTCAGTTGTACATCTGTGACAAATCAAGCTAATGAAAGACAGCAGATTTTCACAGCAACTCAAATCCCTATGATCTTGCATTTGGTGCTCTCTGCTACAAACAATAACCCCAGTTCAGCCATTATAACCTCATTTTCTGGAAACTTACAAATGTATGGATGATTCACTGAATTTTTTTCATTTTCTATCTGAATATGTTGGTGTCATTCAGGGTAGACACAGAGTAAAGCTCCTAAATGACTTACTGATGGGATAAGAAGCATTTAAATAAACAATTTATATTCCAGATCGTCACATGGATACCTTTTTAAAAGAGAGCAAGTGAAAACATTAAAGAACAAAATTTCCACCTCCTATTATTAATTGAAATGCTCTTCATTAATGGTGATAGAATAAACACATTTACTAGTCAGATGGCTAAGTGTCTATTATCAAGTGCTGATAAGTTGCAAGAAATTGCCCTTCCTAGTGCAGTGTAACCTGAATGCTTTCTGCACTTCCACCAGCTCAGATAAGGTGCACCAAATTATCTTTCCAACTGCAGTTGTGTCACCTGAATGCAATTAACACCTTATTAAGTGTTAAGGCATTTCTGCAGGTAATAAATTAGTCATGGCTCAGTACCTCACAATACTTCTTTAGTACGGTACTTGATACATTCACTGTAGGCTATGGACATGCGAAAAACAAATTCTTTATAGCAATACAATTACAGGGATAATTTTATATTTGTCTTAGTGATGCTGATTGCACAAGCAGTCAGAGGGTGTAAATCAAAGATGTCTCTTTTTGTGACCACAGGGCTTCTTCTGGATTCAGGCAAAATTTAGTGCCAGAAAGCTGATAAGTGTATTTCTGGAATTTTTATTAAATTTAAGTCACTAAACCATTTCTTTATAAATTTTGTTCCCACTTTCTTTCCTACACTGAAAATCTTAAGATATAAAAAATTAACTATAATCATGCTAATTAAAAAATTGCAAGTGAATGTGGAGCAGCTCTTAATATTTAAAATACATGAGTAATTTTAAAATTTTATATCCACTTTATATAAATAAAAACTTCACTCATTTGAAAAAATCCCTCTTCCATTTTAGTTCTACAAGTTAAAGTCCACATATTAACAACCTGTTCCATGAAGAAGAATGAATGGATGAAATATCCTTATTAAAAAATAAAAATATTGATAATTAAATAGGTTTTACCCCCACACACAAAAATTTTTAGATAATCTCTTTTTGCATTTCTTCTGAGATTCATGTTTTCTACCTGTTTTCTTTCCCTTCCCCTAAAGAATCATCATCAATGATTGAAGGCCTGCACAGAATTTGTACTTTGTAACAACATCGGTTCTTCCAAGGGAACCGGAGAACCTTTCCTGGGTTCAGATGATAGAAGTTATAAGATACTTGATTTCTTCACTAAATACGAGCTCTAGTTCTACTGCTACAGAAGTGAGTTTTCAGTATATATGCACACATGAGTAAAAAATTCAAGTTATTTGCGAGTAAGCAACTCTTTGGACTTTGCCTGCAATACTGTTAAAATGTAAGCGATGATTTTTTTTTTCCTTTCCTTGTCAGGAAACTAGGCCCTAGTATTAAGTGCCACATAAATAGCTAATTGGGTGGAATGATCAGAAGATTACATAAACCACTTCTCAGGTAGGAACCTCTGAGACAAGCTACAGAGGAATGTGGGTCAAATGTTTCTTCATTCTTTTCTATGCATATGAAATTGATATTTCTTAATGAACTCCAGATTGGCAATTTTCAACTTTCCTATTAAACTACAAATCAGACCATGATCACAAAATCTATTAGAAGGTTAAGATCACTCTAGTCCACTTCCTCATAATACAGCTGAGAAATTAAAATCTAAACAGGTTAAATGACTTGCTCAAAGTCACACAGTGAGAACCCAGATCTTATGATGTCTCATCTGGAGCATTAGGGGGATGGGGGAGGTGATGCATGTACCTTCTGAAGAAACTCTGGGTGCAATGTTCCATTATTTGTTTTTAAGAGTGGAACCTGGTATATTAAAGCATATTTTTTATATACTATACACAGCATTTCCTAAGTTTAATACTGATTTTGTTTTGAGCCACATTACAGTAGCTAGAACAGTAAAAATACTTTCCCTCTATTGGGACATTTTTATTCTATATGAGCTTTCAGAATACTTCTCCATCTTTTATTTTTTATTTTTCTGATATGTCAGGAGTAAGCCAATAGATTTCTCATGAAGTTTCAGCATTATTAAAATTGTCCTTACAACTTGCAATTTTAGGTCAGTTTTGCCTCATATGATTTATCAAATCCTAAAATTAACTGAAATTAAACTACAAATGCTGTGTGTGACCCTTTCTTTTTTATCAAAATATAAAGCCTTCTGTAAAATAATATAAAGAATAGTTGAAGACATCTATGAAAACAATACATCATTTAAGTAACAGTCATAAAATACTAAGAAAAAACTTTTTTAAAAAGATTCTATAACTTTTATAGTTAAGGCTGTTTTACATTATAATTTTCTATAATGCTCAAATAATGAGGTTTAAATAGTATTTTTTAAAATAGCCCTTTAGTTGCAGTTAGTTCAAAATTGAGTTAAGGAACGCTATGCTTCAGAATTAGTATATAATTATTCCTTTGGGTCAAGGGTATGTTTCCCATAGAGCAATCACTGGTGACTACAGGAATGATTAGTTATATACTAAACAGATGCCTTTATCTATTTCTACTCTCAGTACTGTCCTTTGACTACAACTCTTAAGATTTGATAAACAACAAAGATTAAGACTGTTCTATTGAATAGCCAAGATAAGATGCCCATATTACTGCCAACATACTATTAATCAATTTATGAATGAAAATATACACTGACTACGGTTGAGGGCTATTTTTCTGTACAATGATTATCTTCCCCATTGTTGATGTAATTGCACTTCTAGAAATATATATTACGGAAATCAAGACATAGTCAAATACTAATGAAAAAAAGTCTTAAAATATTTATTGTAGCATTATCTAAAATAAGCAATAGATGGAAAAAAAAGATCCTTAGAAGTCAGAGAATTATTGACAAGTAAATCATGGCACATAGTTCTGCTTTATTACTTTTGCTTATTTTTCAATTTATCCTTAATGAATACCTATTACTTTTATCATTCTAAATGAAGGCTTTACAATATTTTTAAAATGTCATTTTGACAAAACTAAAATTTAAGGGTTCAAGAGAACCACAATACTACATGTGTCATTGCCAGAAGCTAAGTTGTGAATGTATGCTGAGACAGATTGTATTTTCCAAAGAGGGCCACTGCAATATAGCTCATGTCACATGCTCTATTACAACATGACATCTAGTAGTGAGGTCTTAGTCCCCTCCCCTTGAAACCTGGCTGACATTTGTGAGCACATCTACCAACAGAGTACACTGAAACAAGAGTACCTTAAAATCTTTGATTTCTGAGTCTAGGTCATAAATATGCCATGCGTGTCCACCTTGGCTTTTTGGTTTTTTAAGAATGATCTTTCTTCAAAGTCTGCCACCACACTATGAGGAAATACAATCTAACGCATGTGCAGATACCACATGTTTATGCCTTATTTAGATGCTCTGGCCAACAGCTCCAGCTACGGTCCCCCAAAATAGTCAACATCAACCACCAGACATGTGAATAAACAAGCCTAGAGATGAATCCATCTCCCAGCTATCGAATCATCTTTCATTGAATTTTCCCAGTTGAGGCCCCAATCTGCACCCTTTCTGAACTCTTGAAACACATAATCTGTGATCAATAAAATGGTTATTGTTTTACACCACTAAGAACAGGCTGGTTTGTTTTACATCAATAAATATTAGGAACATATGTCTCTTCCAAAGAGAAACAGTTACTTTCCACTAAAAGAGAAGAAATGAGAAATTACTAAGGCATTAAACTCTCCAAATACCCAAGACAGCAAATAAAAAGTTTGCAAACATCGCTATGAATTAATAAAAATAAAATTTGTATGCTTAAAAGAATCAAACCTTCTTGCTTTAAATGCTTAGAATCAAAATTGAATTTTCAGAAAATGCTTGAGTGTTTGTGAATTCTTTGTAAAAGAAAAGTCATCAAACTTCACTCTAAATGTTGAAGACCTTGACTTCAGCCTCAAGTACCCATAACAAAGACTAACTACCAAAATAAGAGAAAGGAGAAACACTATGTTTTCACTTTGATTGAGAATATGTACAGTAGTACATAAGAAAATGCTACAATGAAATAAAACATAAGAGTTCTTGAGAATGAAATCTACTTAAAAAAATCTTTTAAATATAAACTTAAACTACATTTCCTAAGACACCGGAGTCACAAGATGAATAAAATGCAAAAATATTTTAGTACTACCATAATGAGGAATTACAATATCTGATAATCCAGCTTCCAACAGATTAACATGGAACAGGGATATTATTTGCTATGAATGTGTCATCTGACACTCTGTAATACAATCTGAGTATAATATACTTGTTCCTTTAAGTTAGTGATTATTGTTCCATCTGGACACATAAATGTCAGAAGAAGCAGAACAGACTAATTAAATAGTTCTTTGTTATAATAGAATTCTAAGATAAAAGGTCATTAAATCATTCATTCATACAGTAAGATACATATTTAATAAAGATTAGGTACAGGGTATTAAGAGACATCTAACAAGCCTTCGGCTGGGAATAGGAGGGAAAGCTTCAGATTGGTTTCTTTTTTTAAAAAAAAACAACTTTATTGGAGTATAATTGCTTTACAATGGTGTGTTACTTTCTGCTTCATTACAAAGTGAATCACCTGTACATATACAAATATATATCCCCATATCTCCTCCCTCTTGCGTCTCCCTCCCACCCTCCATATCCCACCCCTCTAGGTGGTCACAAAGCACCGAGCTGATTTCCCTGTCCTATGCAGCTGCTTCCCACTAGCAATTTTACATTTGGTAGTGTACATATGTCCATGCCACTCTTTCATTTTGTCCCAGCTTACCCTTCCTGCTTCCTGTGTCCTCAAGTCCATTCTCTACGTCTACGTCTATATTCCTGTCCGGCCCCTAGGTTCTTCAGAACCTTTTTTTTTTTTTTTTAGATTCCATATATATGTGCTAGCATACAGTATTTGTTTTTCCCTTTCTGACTTCTTTCACTCTGTATGACAGACTCTAGGTCCATCCACCTCACTACAAATAACTCAATTTCGTTTCTTTCAATGGCAAGTAATATTCCATTGTATATATGTGCCACATCTTCTTTATCCATTCATCTGTTGATGGACACTTAGGTTGCTTCCTTGTCCTGGCTATTGCAAACAGAGCTGCAATGAACATTGTGGTAAATGACTTTTTGAGTTATGATTTTCCCAGGGTATATGGCCAGTAGTGGGATTGTGGGGTTGTATGGTAGTTCTATTTTTAGTTTTGTAAGGAACCTCCATACTGTTCTCCATAGTGGCTGTACCAATTTACATTCCCACTAACAGTGCAAGAGGGTTCCCTGTTCTCCACACCCTCTCCAGCATTATTGTTTGTAGATTTTCTGGTGATGGCCATTCTGACTGGTGTGACGTAATAACTCACTGTAGTTTTGATTTGCATTTCTCAAATGATAAGTGATGTTGAGCATCCTTTCGTGTGTTTGTTGGCAAACTGTATATCTTCTCTGGAGAAATGTCTATTTTGGTCTTCTGCCCATTTTTGGATTGGGTTGTTTGTTTTCTTACTATTGAGCTACATGAGCTGCTTGTAAATTTTGGAGATTAATGCTTTGTCATTTGCACATATTTTCTCCCATTCTGAGGGTTGTCTTTTCGTCTTGTTTATGTTTTCCTTTGCTGTGCAAAAGCTTCTAAGTTTCATTACGCCCCATTTGTTTATTTTTGTTTTTATTTCCATTTCTCTAGGAGGTGGGTCAGAAATGATCTTCCTGTGATTTATGTCATAGTGTGTTCTGCCTATGTTCTCCTCTAAGAGTTTGATAGTGTCTGGCCTTACATTTAGGTCTTTAATCCATTTTGAGTTTATTTTTGTGTACGGTGTTAGGGAGTGTTCTAATTTCATTCTTTTACACATAGCTGTCCAGTTTTCCTAGCACCACTTATTGAAGAGGCTGTCTTCTATCCACTGTATATTCTTGCCTCCTTTATCAAAAATAAGGTGACCATATGTGCATGGGTTTATCTCTGGGCTTTCTATCCTGTTCCATTGATATATATTTCTGTTTCTGTGCCAGTACCATACTATCTTGATTACTGTAGTTTTGTAGTATAGTCTGAAGTCCAGGAGCCTGATTCCTCCAGCTCTGTTTTTCTTTCTCAAAATTGCTTTGGCTATTTGGGGTCTTTTGTGTTTCCATACAAATTGTCAAATTTTTTTGTTTCAGTTCTGTGAAAAATGCCATTGGTCGTTTCATAGGGATTGCATTGACTCTGCAGATTGCTTTGGGTAGTATAGTCATTTTCACAGGGTTGATTCTTCCAACCCAAGAACATGGTCTACCTCTCCATCTGTTTGTATCATCTTTAATTTCTTTCATCAGTGTCTTATAGTTTTCTGCATACAGATCTTTTGTCTCCTTTGGTAGGTTTATTCCTAGGTATTTTATTCTTTTTGTTACAGTGGTAAATGGGAATGTTTCCTTAATTTCTCTTTCAGGTTTTTCATCATTAGTGTATAGGAATGCAAGACATTTCTGTGCATTAAAATTCTGTATCCTGCTACTTTACCAAATTCATTGATTAGCTCTACTAGTTTTCTGGTAGCATATTTAGGATTCTCTATGTATAGTATCATGTCACCTGCAAACAGTGACAATTTTACTTCATCTTTTCTGATTTGGATTCCTTTTATTTCTTTTTCTTCCCTGATTGCTGTAGCTAAAACTTCCAATACTATGTTGAATAATACTGGTGAGGGTGGGCAACCTTGTCTTGTTTCTGAGATTAGTGGAAATGGTTTCAGTTTTTCACCACTGAGAACGATGTTGGCTGTGGGTTTCTCATATACGGCCTTTATAATGTTGAGGTAAGTTCACTCCATGCCTACTTTCTGGACGGTTTTTATCATAAATGCGTGTTGAATTTTGTCAAAAGCTTTTTCTGCATCTATTGAGATGACCATATAGTTTTTCTCCTTCAATTTGTTAATATGGTGTATCACATTGATTGATTTGCATATATTGAAGAATCCTTGCATTCCTGGGATAAACCCCACTTGATCATGGTGTGTGATCCTTTTAATGTGCTGTTGGGTTCTGTTTGCTAGTATTTTGTTGAGAATTTTTGCATCTATGTTCATCAGTGATATTAGCCTGTAGTTTTCTTTCTTTGTGACATCTTTGTCTGGTTTCAGTATCAGGGTGATGGTGGCCTTGTAGAATGTGTTGGGGAGTCTTCCTCCCTCTGCTACATTTTGGAAGGGTTTGAGAAGAATAGGTGTTAGCTCTTCTGTAAATGTTTGATAGAATTCGCCTGTGAAGCCATGTAGTCCTGGGCTTTTGTTTGTTGGAAGATTTTTAATCACAGTTTCAATTTTAGCGTTTGTGATTAGTCTGTTTATGTTTTCTATTTCTTCCTGGTTCAATCTCAGAAGGTTGTGCTTTTCTAAGAATTTGTCCATTTCTTCCAGATGTCTATATTATTGGCATAGAGTTGCTTGTAGTAATCTCTCATGATCCTTTGTATTTCTGTAGTGTCAGTTGTTACTTCTTTTTTATTTCTAATTCTGTTGATTTAAGTCTTCTCCCTTTTTTTCTTGATGAGTCTGGCTAGTGGTTTATCCATTTTGTTTATCTTCTCAAAGAACCAGCTTTTAGTTTTATTGATCTTTGTTACTGTTTCCTTCATTTCTTTTTCATTTATTTCTGATCTGATCTTTATGATTTCTTTCCTTCTGCTACCTTCGGGTTTTGTTTGTTCTTCCTTCTGTAGTTCCTTTAGGTGTAAGGTTAGATTATTTATTTGAGATTTTTCTTGTTTCTTGAGGTAGGATTGTATTGCTATAAACTTCCCTCTTAGAACTGCTTTTGCTGCATCCCATAGGTTTTGGGTCATTGTGTTTTCATTGTCATTTGTTTCTACGTATTGTTTGATTTCCTCTTTGATTTCTTCAGTGATCTCTTGGTTATTTAGTAGTGTATTGTTTACCTTCCATGTGTTTTTATTTTTTACAGATTTTTTTCCTGTAATTGATATCTAGTCTCATAGCGCTGTGATTGGAAAAGATACTTATACATATTTTCTTAGATTTACCAAGGCTTGATTTGTGACCCAAGATATGATCTCTCCTGGAGAATATTCCATGAGCATTTGAGAAGAAAGTGTATTCTGTTGTTTTTGGATGAAATGTCCTATAAACATCAATTAAGTCCATCTTGTTTAATGTACCATTTAAAGCTTGTGTTTCTTTGTTTTCATTTTGGATGATCTGTCCATTGGTGAAAGTGGGGTGTTAAAGTCCCCTACTATGATTGTGTTAGTGTCGATTTCCCCTTTTATGGCTGTTAGCATTTGCCTTATGTATTGAGGTGCTCCTATGTTGGGTGCATAAATATTTACAATTGTTATATCTTCTTCTTGGGTTTATCCGTTGATCATTATGTAGTGTCCTTCTTTGTCTGTTGTAATAGTCTTTATTTTAAAGTCTATTTGTCTGATATGAGAATTGCTATTCCAGGTTTCTTTTGATTTGCATTTGCATGGAATATCGTTTTCCATCCCCTCACTTTCAGTCTGTATGTGTCCCTAAGCCTGAAGCGGGTCTCTTGTAGACAGCATATACATGGGTCTTGTTTTTGTATCCATTCAGCCAGTCTATGTCTTTTGGTTGGAGCATTTAATCCATTTATATTTAAGGTAATTATCAATATGTATGTTCCTATTATCATTTTCTTAATTGTTTTGGGTTTGTTATTGTAGGTCTTTCCCTTCTCTTGTGTTTCCTGCCTAGAGAAGTTCCTTTAGCGTTTGTTGTAAAGTTGGTTTGGTGGTGTTGAATTCTCTTAGCTTTTGCTTGTCTGTAAAGGTTTCAATTTCTCTGTCAAATCTGAATTAGATCCTTGTTGGGTAATCTTGGTTGTAGGTTTTTCCCTTTCATCACTTTAAATATGTCCTGCCACTCTCTTCTGGCTTGCAGAGTCTCTGATGAAAGATTAGCTGTTAACCTTATGGGGATTCCCTTATATGTTATTTGTTGCTTTTCCCTTGCTGCTTTTAATATTTTTTCTTTGTATTTAATTTTTGATACTTTGATTAATATGTGTCTTGGACTGTTTCTCCTTGGATTTATCCTTTATGGGACTCTCTGTGCTTCCTGGACTTGATTAACTATTTCCTTTCCCATATTTGGGAAGTTTTCAACTATAATCTCTTCAAGTATTTTCTCAGTCCCTTTCTTTTACTTTTCTTCTTCTGGGACCCCTATAATTCGAATGTTGCTGCGTTTAATGTTGTCCCAGATGTCTCTGAGACTGTCCTCAATTCTTTTCATTCTTTTTTCTTTATTCTGCTCTGTGATAGTTATTTTCACTCTTTTATCTTCCAGGTCACTTATCCACTCTTCTGCCTCTGTTATTCTGCTATTGGAACTTTCTAGAGAATTTTAAACTTCATTTATTGTTCATCATTGTTTGCTCTTTAGTTCTTCTAGGTCCTTGTTAAACGTTTCTTGTATTTTCTCCATTCTATTTCCAAGATTCTGGATCATCTTTACTAGCATTACTCTGAATTCTTTTTCAGGTAGACTGCCTATTTCCTCTTCATTTGTTAGGTCTGGTGGGTTTTTACCCTGCTCCTTCATATGCTGTGTGTTTCTCTGTCTTCTCATTTTGCTTAACTTACTGTGTTTGGGGTTTCCTTTTAGCAGTCTGCAGGTTAGTAGTTCCCATTGGTTTTGGTGTCTTCCCCCAGTGGCTAAGGTTGGTTCAGTGGACTGTGTAGGCTTCCTAGTGGAGGGGACTGGTGCCTGTGTTCTGGTGAATGAGGCTGGATCTTGTGTTTCTGGTGGGCAGGACCGGTGTGTTTTGGGGTGTCTGTGACCTTATTATGATTTTAGGCAGCCTCTCTGTTAATGGTTGGGGTTGTGTTCCTGTCTTGCTAGTTGTTTGGTATAGTGTGTCCAGCACTGTAGTTTGCTGATCGTTGTGGAACTGGGTCTTAACATTGAGATGGAGATCTCTGGGAGAGCTTTCACCATTTGATATTATGTGGAGCCGGGAGGTCTCTGGTGGACCAATGTCCTGAACTTGGCTCTGCCACCTCAGAGGCACAGGACTGACACCTGGCTAGAGAATTAAAACCCTGTCAGTCACACAGCTCAGAAGAAAAGGGAGAAAAAAAGAAAGAAAGAAAGAAAAAAATAATAATAAAATAAAGTTATTAAAATAAAAAATTTTAAAAAAATTAGAAAGTAATTTAAAAAAATAAAAGGAAGAAAGACAGAAAGAAGACAGCAACCAAACCAAAACACAAATCCACCAATGATAACAAGCACTAAAAACTATACAAAAACCAAAAAATGGACAGACAGAATCCTAGGAGAAATGTTAAAAGCAAAGCTATACAGACAAAATCACACAAACAACAATACACATACACACTCACAGAAAGAGAAAAAGGAAAAAAATATATATATCTAAAACAAAAAAGGAAGAGAGGCAACCAAATCAGTAAGCAAATCTACCAATGATAATAAACTCTAAATAGTAAACTAAGATAAACATAAAACCAGAAACAAATTAGATGCAGAAAGCAAACCCCAAGTCTACCATTGCTCCCAAAGTCCACTGCCTCAATTTTGGGACGATTCGTTGTCTATTCAGATATTCCAGAGATGCCAGGTACATCAAGTTGATTGTGGAGATTTAATCCTCTGCTCCTGAGGCTGCTGGGAGAAATTTCCCTTTCTCTTCTCTGTTCGCATGGCTCCTGGGGTTCAGTTTTGGATTAGGCCCCACCTCTGCGTGTAGGTCGCCTGGGTGCCTCTGTTCCCCGCCCAGACAGGACGGGGTTAAAGTAGCAGCTGATTACAGGGCTCTGGCTCACTCAGGTCAGAGGGAGGGAGAGGTACGGAATGTGGGGTGAGCCTGTGGCAGCAGAGGCTGCCATGACGTTGTAACAGACGAGGTGCACCATGTGTTCTCCCAGGGAAGTTGTCCCTGGATCATGGGACCCTGGCAGTGGCGGGGTGCACAGGCTCCCGGCAGGGGAGGTGTGGATAGTGACCTGTGCTCACACACAGGCTTCTTGGTGGCTGCAGCAGCAGCCTTAGCGTCTCACGCCCATCTCTGTTGTCTGAGCTGATAGCCACGGCTCGTGCCCATCTCTGGAGGTTGTTTAGGAGGTACTCTGAATCCCCTATCCCCTTGCACCCTGAAACAATGGTCTCTTGCCCTTAGGCAGGTCCAGACTTTTTCCGGGATTCTCTCCTGGCTAGCTGTGGTGCACTAGCCCCCCTTCAGGCTGTGTTCACGCAGCCAACCCCAGTTTTCTCCCTGGGATCTGACCTCCAAAACCCAAGCCTCAGCTTCCAGCCCCTAGCCGTCCCGGCAAGTGAGTAGACAGGCCTCTAAGACTAGTGAGTGCTGGTCGGCACCGATCCTCTGTGTGGGAATCTCTCCACTTTGCCCTCTGTACCCCTGTTGCTGTGCACTCCTCCGTGGCTCTGAAGCTTCCCCCTCACTACCCCCCCTCGGCCAGTGAAGGGGCTTCCTGGTATGTGGAAACTTTTCCTCCTTCACAGCTCCCTCCCAGAGGTGCAGGTCCTATCCCTATTCTTTTATCTCTGTTTTTTCTTTTTACTTTTGCCCTACCCAGGTACGTGGGGAGTTTTTTGCCTTTTGGGAAGTCTGAGGTCTTCTTCCAGCGTTCAGTAGGTGTTCTGTAGGAGCTGTTCCACATGTAGATGTATTTCTGATGTATTTGTGAGGAGTAAGGTGATCTCCGCGTCTTACTCTTCTGCCATCTTGAAGGTCTCTCCCTCCAGGTTGGTTTCTTAAAAGAGGTAATGTCTAAGTAGATACCTTAACAGTAAATAAGACTGCACTGAATAAAGAGACAAGTGGTAAAATGTCCCAAGTAAAATTAGAGCCTATATAATAAAAGCTCAGAGGAGAAGAAAAAAGCATGGTGTATTGAAGAAACTCTAAGAAATTCAGTTCATCTGGAGCTTAAACTCTGAGGAGAGAAGTGGCAGTAGATGAGACTGAATAAGGCTGCAGAGACTGAATATGATACACCCTACACATCATTCTTTATTTGGCTTTATGTTATGACTCTGAAGTGTTTTAGGTACAGAAATGTCACAATCAAACTATTTTCTATTAAGATCTCTCAGGATGAAAGCAAAAAGATCAATTAGAAAGTAGTTTGCATTGATCCAGGGAAAACACAATGGCTCCAAATAAATCAGGGACAATGGAATGAAAAGAAATGGATAGATAAATTCCAGTGATGTTAAGGTAGAAATATCAGTGAGATTTGTTGTTGATTGATTGACTGTGGGACTGAGGAAGACATTAGGAATTGAGAATGTACCAGGCTTGAACGACTGAGAAGATGGTGGTGACAAACTCTGAAACTAGAAACACAAATGGAATACTTGGTTGGGGTGGGGTTATGAAGAAACATCAATTTTTAGATATGCTGACTTTGAGATGTCTATGGAACATCCAGGTAGAGATATTAAGGAGACTCTTAGATCTGAAGCTCAGGGGAATGATTCATTCTAGAGCTAGTGAGCTGGAGACCAAGGGTTTACAGATGGTACTTGAAACATCATGAGCGAGTGCGATCATCTTGGGAGAATGTATCAGTTGAGAGGTGTAGAGAATTAAATGTGTGGAAACCAGTGTTATTTATGGATAAGGTAGAAGAAGGAGAACATTCAGAAGATAGATAAAATGAACAATCATAAAGGTAAGAGGATGTCTAAAAGAGAGTAGGGTCATAGAAGTACCAGAAAATAGAACTGTTTATTAAAGAAGGATTTGTCAATAGTTCAAATCCTATAATCAGTAAAATAAACTCTGGAAAAAGTTCACTAAATTTAGCCTTTCTTTTTAGTAGTCCCAAATATTCAATATGGTTTGCCTTGTCTATGTCTTTAGATTTCTACTGATTTCAGAAGGAGAAACTGTTTAATTATAGCAATCATACATGCAGGGATATTTGAGATAAATGGAGATTTTTTATTATTATGATACCATTCAAAATATATTTTATTGGAAAAAAATGATATAACAAACTTTCTTCCAAAAATTCCTTCTGTAGCTATTGTCATAATAAATTCAATCTAATAATTATTAATTTGCTACTTAAAAATAGGTAAACTGAGCACAAAGACATTTGGTGGTCTTCTAAGGTTTTCTTAATATAGGAAATGATCTTTGGACAGGGACTCATATTCTGATGCAGAGTCCTTTGTACAAGGCTCTAAAAAACATCAGGCAAAGCAAATAATCTTGTTAATTTCCTTTAGAACGTTTTTGTAATATCCCATTCATTATCCAGCTTTTATCATTTTTAAGTAGACATAAACAACTTTAGAGTTTCATATAATTAAAAGTTTTACACTTTGTGTGTGATTCTTTACAGTCTTTACCAGTTTGTCAATTAACGAAGAAAAAACCTCATTTATTCTAGTTATGCCTGGAAGCTCAAGTTCCTAGTAAAAAGGCTTCTTACATAAATAAAAGTAAATGCCTTAAAGAACTGACTCTCCCTGACTTCCAGAATTATAAACCAGTTATTGCTCTTCCTGAATACATTCAATACGTTCTAAGTGCAAAACAGGGAATTTGTTAATCCCTTCTGTGCTGTAATATCTCTGTGTTTAACCACACTGATCTATGTACCATTTCAGCAAGTGGATAGCAATGATAGACATTCAAACTAAATTGACTCTCACAATTGCTGCAGATACCTGCTATATATTTATCAAGGTTCACTCACCACAACTAGTGGAAGATAAATCCAGGACACAGTCAACAAAATGCACTCATATGCCTCATTTAGGCCTAAGCAACTAGAAGAGATAGGTGAAAAATTGGAAGGTAGTTTTCACTGCTTAAAAGTCCAACATCTTTTATACAAATGAAATATATAAATAAAATAAATTTTATCATCCAAACATTATTTTACGAGATGAATAGGTGGCTATACCAGGCGAGGCCATACCTAAGGATAACTCTTAAAATCAACAGGCACCACCACAATAAAAATGCCAAGATAGAGTAATTTAAGGAATTATTAATTGTTCATTCTCTCTATGGATATTTGCTGAGTTTCTAACCTTAGTGCTAAGCACTAAAGATAAATATGTAAAAAAAAGTCATGATCCCACCCTTGAGGGCTTTACAAGAATTTCAAGTGGGAGAACTGAGTAACAAAAGGAGAAAACTGGAAGTGACTTTGCGTAATATAGCATGTCAGGAGACAGTACTGGCCTACCCAACAATCATGACCTTTCAAACATTTTCTTCCCTTCTTTCCCCAGATAACCACCCTCCCTCGTCCAGCCATGACTTCAAAGGAGGTACGCCTCAGACCCAGTTCCAAAGAGTGAATCATAACTGGTAAAGGCAATCATCCTACACTGATTCCCCTGGTCAATGATTGGCTTCAACATGGGCACATGATCCAAGTTTATCCAATGAGATAGGAGAATTCTGCTGGGGTCTTCTGAAAAAGGTTTCCTCAATAATAATGAGAATTATATAGGACGAAGAAGTACCTCTTATTCCACTGGATGTTGTTTCATCATGATAGGATACCTAGTTCTACTGTTGCCATTTTGTGGCCATGAAGGATGCTAGCCTAAGGACTAGAAAACATACTGAAACTAGTAGGAAAAGGAAAACAAACACACACATACATATACACACACCAGATCCTGATGATGCCTCCAAACCACTAACTTTTTGTTATAGCAGATAATAAATTGTCAACGTTGCTTAAACCATATGAATCAGTTTTCTGTTTATTGCCACCAAATGCATCGTAACCAATATCAACACACTTAATTCACAGACAAGGTAATAGAGACCCTAAGAGTTAAAGAGATCTGCCAGATGTCAAGCATCTAGTTATATCTGTATTCTTGGCAGCCAATCCCCTTTAAATCAACGGCCGTCACAATTGAGATGGCTACTCTCCACCAATGCTAACCTGACCATGCTGAGTTAAGGAAATGTCCCTGTTTTGGATTTATTACCTTGATTTGGAAAGTACCATCCCATTTCCATTAGTGTCTATCACAAGACTTACTGATTAACCAGAAATGGGTATGTTCATCATGTACTAAATCCAAAATATAAGGTTCCATAAAATAAGTGATACGTACTACATGTAACCAAGTGTACCCATGTGATGATTCTTACCATTTCTGTTGGCAAATGTAATGCCTTGAACCTTTAATAATACAAATGTTTAAAAGCAAGTTTTATTGAAGTTACAAAATATCACAAGGCTCACTCTTGATTCCACTAATGTATTATTAGAGTTGAAGAAGACCATGTTTTCATTTATTTATGGTATGATGTTTATACACATCAAATGATGTTTAAAGCAACATGGTCAGCATTCAATAGTATTTTTTAAGTGAGTATGATTTTTCAATAGGTGTAAATCCTAAAACAAAATATATTACATGGACAGATTGGTATACAGTGTCAGTGATGGAGGTGGTGCATATTAAGGAGCAAGCATGTGGGGGATGAGGCATCGGTGGCCATGGGACACTGATTATATATAGGGAAATTGATCAAATAAGTAAATACACTAAGGATAATGGGAATCATGTTTCTATCAGGAGGAAGAGTTACAAATGTGGAAAGGGAGAAAACTAGGATAAACTGCCAGTGGTGCTGGACTGGAATTGGAGTTACTGGTTTGAAATTATGGTTTTCAGTACATATAGATAGAAATAAAAACAGAAGGATATGTAAATGTATGTTTGCATATATGTTATATATATTTACAGGTATATGTACATACCATACACATGATATGTAGCAAACAGGCATATCCATACAGTATTTCCCAGCTTACCTACTGAGAGGCCTTGGAGCAGTCGTACCTCAATTGAACTGAGCACACCTATAGCATCCAGAGCATAAAGCCAAGGCTCCTTGGGGAAATGGTTGATACCAGTGCTGGGACAAGGGAAGTTACAAGATAAGCCTGGAATACCTTGTTGTGCTAGAATGTAAGAAAATGATCCGAAAATTATGGGGATTTGTCAAAGGGACACAGAAGTCAGCTGGGCTCCCACTGGTGAAACCTTGGAAATTTGTGCATAAAGTAAATGACTGAATAAAATAGAAAACCGAGGCCGTACTGATACTAAGAAATAAAGAAGAAATTTACAGTTTGATGAGGAACAGAATATTTACATAGGTGTAAAGTGCTGACCCATTAAACACTTTACAAAGAGGAAAAGAAGTAACTTTCCAGGGGAAAAGACTGGCATTAAGCAAGCAATTAATGTAAACATCATCAGCAATGGAACAAATCAAAATCATGCAACAACTGATAGAATGCAATGGCAAGAACACAGTATTACTTCTGTGACATACCCAGAAAAAAATGTATAATCTAGGGCTTCCCTGGTGGCGCAGTGGTTGAGAGTCCACCTGCCGATGCAGGGGACACGGGTTTGTGCCCCGGTCCGGGAAGATCCCACATGCCGCGGAGCGGCTGGGCCCGTGAGCCATGGCCGCTGAGCCTGTGCATCCGGAGCCTGTGCTCTGCAACGGGAGAGGCCGCAGCAGTGAGAGGCCCGCGTACCGCAAAAAAAAAAAAAGAAAAAGTATAATCTGAATCTAATCATGAGGAGATTGTTTTTAACTGTAGTTTTTATTACTATTCAGGTATGGTGAGGTCAACACAGGAGACTGCCATTGAAAAGACAGTTTGTTATTCATAATTCCTAAGAGGATGGGGCATGCCATGTCATGCAGGGACACACAGGGAAGCACCAGGGTTAAACACAAGCAATAGGAGCAAGGGGAAAGCATGGACAGGAACCTTTATTACAATCTTTTCAGGGAAGGTAAGGCAAGGAATAATAGGCAGGCTTGGGATTGACTAGTTTAAATAATTTCTGCAAGCTCTGGGGTACAGGGGCTACCTTTAGTTGTTTTATACCTAACCCTGGGATGACTAGGGAAGAGAAATATTGCTTCCTGTAATAAGAGCCAGATAGAGGAGGTGGTTCTCCCTACTAGGTAGACCCTAGTGAGGGCTCTGAACAGGCTGGTTTGCATATGAAAGACACGCCCTCAGGGACAACTGCTTGCTATCTCCATTGACCAACCCTGGGAGGGGCAGTCTCTCCCCAGTCAGGGAGGTACCAGTGCCAGAGCATCAAAAATATACAAAAGAAGCAAATATAGTTAATAAAGATATTTCCGATAAACTCATATTGAGGACCATTTTAAAAAACTGTAATCTTCTACAGTGTCAGAATCATCAAAGACTTAGGAACTGTTCCAGAATGAAGAAAACTAGAGCCCTGACAACTAAATGCAATGTGTAAAGTGAATCTTTTGCTATAAAGGACACTACTGGAAAATTGGTGACATCTGAATGGGGTCTGAAGATCACTTTCTGACTTTAATGATTAATATTACGGTTATGTAGGAGAATGCCCTTGTTTTTAGGGGATCACATTGTTCAGGGGAAAGCTCTTGGTATTATACTTGCAACTCTTCTGCAACATTTAAAATGTTTTAGAATTAAATATTAATCTTTACAAAGTATATAAATATGAAAAGATATATAAAAATATGAAAATATAACATTAAAGAGTAGAGAAATATTAAATCAGTGTATTTTAAATTCAGAAAATATTCTTGAACTCATACCTTGAATCTTGAATTTTTCTTACAAACTACAACTGCCTCAGACACATTATCACATTTGTTTCACAGCATAACTGTAGGTACTTCAATTTCCATTGTGCAATGACCAAAAAACAAGTTAAAGGAGTGTGGACGGGGTAGATCTCAGCCAAGCAAAAATGCTAACCAAGGCTCAGGCTGCTCTAGGTCAACACCTCAGGAGTTAGTAGCCTATTCTAGGATAAAGTACTTCAATATCATCTAAAAGTAGGCACAAAGAAAGGGTCAAAGAGTAAGAAGCAGCTGTAGACTTCAAGAAGGTTTAGAAATACATGTACGACCCCACGATTTCCCTGTCTCCATGAGAGTCTTCCCTTCTTATGCGAACAGACCTAAGCTCTCTTTGGCCACCCCAGCACCATATTTTCAAGGTTGTTGATTGCCCGTGACTACATTCTGGCTGTTACTTTCCCATCAGTATTCCCACTGCTTCTCCTCAGTTGGAACATAAAAGAACTGTTAAAAGACTTGCCAGCAGGCTGATATTTGCTGATCCTAGGCATAACAGAAGAAGGCTTGGCTTCTCTCTGGGCTTAGATCTTTAATACAAGTCTATGTTGTCTTGTTTTCCTCTTAGTTTTTATCTGAGCAAGGTTATGGACCACTGTACTACTCTTCTTGGATCTGTTTTTCTGTATCACCATCCTTCTTCTATGCCTTGTATTCTGGGGGTCAGCAAAAACCTTAACCCCTTCCAGAGATATCACAGAGTAGGCCATAGCTTCTATTTCAATGACCTGAGTGCAATTTTCAGAGCAGATGGAATTGATCAGGATAAAGGAATCTTCTGTACATCAATTAATATCATGTATTAGTTGTGGCAAGATAATGTCTCCTTCATCACTTGCATCTACTTCCTGCAACATAGCGCAACCCACACCACTCCTGGAGACCAGAACATTCATTTATTCAGCATCATTTCCTGAGCAACTACTACAAGCGAGGCCCTATACTAAGCATGTCAGTGACCAAAACAGGCGTATCAGTGAGCACAACAGAAACAAATCACTGCTCATTTGGGGTTTATATCTAGCAGAAAAGAAAATGAACAAGCAATGAGCACAATTAACAAGTAAATTATAGCATATGCTAGAAGGGGATAAATGCAATAGCAAAAAGAAAAAATGTAGAGCAGGGTAAGGGAGACTGAAATTACTGGGTTTGGGACATGCAAATTGTAATTTAAAAAAACAAACTAATATCACAAGAGTGTTTTTTTGTTTGTTTTTTGGTTAGGAAAAAAATTGAGACAGATTTTTCAAATTATAATAATACATGAGATTGTGATAAGAAGTAGTTAATGTTAACAACAGAAATGTTTGTCTGTATTGAAGATGCTTTATCCTGAAGTCTCTATACCCAGGTTTGGGGAGGGAAAAATGGAAGGAACAAAGCCAGGGGAAGAGCAGAAGAATCAGCAGAACTTTGTAAAAATAGCTGAGGGCTGTGGAGGCTGAGGGGATTGTAGAAGAGGAAGAGATGAGGGAGGGAGACTCTGGAGGAAGAATTCCTTTATGCCATCCAAGATGAAATCAAAATCACCTAATATGGGGTTAAGTGGAGGGAGAAAGCACAGACATCTTTTGCCCCTTTCCCTAGATTCCACCAGTCTTCTTGATTGCCTATTAGTAAGATTTTTCTGGAAAAGAACCATGTCTTTTTTTCCTACCTTACTTATCAAGGCCACTAATGACCTCCAGGTTACCACAGCTAATGGACAATTTTCAGTCTTCATCTTGACTTCTCAGTTGACTCTTCCCTCCCACTAAAAACTCTCCAATTATTTAGCTTCCAAGTCTCCACACACTCTGTTGCCCTTCAGACTCTCTGGTCCCATTTCTCAGCCTCCTTTGTTGATCCCTCCATATCTTCTCAACCTCTAAATATTATAGTGACCCAGTCCTCTGTATACTCACCTTTGAAGAAACCGTATCCAGGCTCAAGGTTTTAAACACCATCTCAGTGACCATGGCAGACAAATCCATATCTCCATCCCAGAACTTGGTCTGCTTTTGAACGTTTCCACTTGTATGTCCAATGGCCATGTCAAATTTACCATATCCAAAACTCAACTCTTGATTTTCCCCACACTCCAGTTCTCCTCTAGACTTTCCCAACTTAGTAAATGGCAACTTGATTCACCTGGTTACTCAGTATGAAAACCTTGGGATCATCCTTGATGCTCCTCAAGCATACTAAGAATACCCACTTCTCAGGGACTTGGCATGTGCTGATCCCTCTGCTTAGAATTTCCTTCCCCCTCCATCTTCATAGCTCACTCTCTCCTTTCCTTCAGGTCTCAATTGTTGCCTCCTCAGAATTCTTTTCTCATGACTCTTCCAGAAGTAGGATCTTCTGTCACTAATTAGCCCCTTGCTTTTTCTTCACAAAACTTTCACTACTTGATGTATGTTTATTTTTTGCCTATATCTCCTTTTGAAAAAAAGCTCTATGAGAGCAGGGATTTTAAGTTTGTGTATCTCTATGACCAAAATTAGTGCCTGTCATATAGTAGATATTCAATAAAAATTTTTGGAAAGAATAAACAAGAGAAATAAGGTTACATAGTATAGATACAAGATGTATGCAGTGTTAGGCTAAGTTTTTAACTGAGATCAAGATGGTCCCTGTATGTTGCTATCTGAAAGCAAAACCACCTGGACCTTGGGGGTGATTGCAACAAAAGCCGTAAGTAAAGCTTAATGAATGCCCATAATCCTTGGGAGAGCTTCTGACTGTAGATCTTTGCTGTCCAATATGGTAGCCTTTAGCTACATGTGTCTACTTAAATTTAAATTAATTAAAATCAAATAAAATTTAAAATTCAGTTTCTCAGTTGCACTCACAGCATTTCAAGTGTTCAATAACCACAGGTAACTAGTGACTACCATATGGACACTTTTTATCACTGTGGAAAGTTCTATTAAATAGCACTACTGTAGAGTAGCACAGCACAGCTTTCACCACACCTAAAGCTTAAAATTACTTAGATCTTTTCTTCCCTCATAATTTGCAAAATGTCTAAAGTCTATTGTTCAGGTATTTCAGTATTCTATTTCTGGAGGTATCACAACCTCTTAAGGGATCCACTTCCATAACAGTGTGTATATGTATACACAGAAATACACATATACACACAGACACACATGGTATTTTTCTGAAAGGAAAAACTTTTGTTCACTTTGGTCTTTTGTCCCTGTATGTTTTATACATTTTTACTTCACTGAACCTAAAAATATTTTTGAATGTCTCCTATATTAAGAACACCATGTTTGTCCCTGAAGGGATAAAGAGTGTACAAGTAACAATTAAATGTGCAAGATGGCTTAGAGAAGGAAACAAGTGGAGATGTTGAAGCCTGTTATACTATATCCATGACCTGAACTAAAATGGAGGCTTGGGCAAAGAATCAAAGAAACTCAGTGGAAATTAGAGACAACATAAAGGAAAAGTCAACAAGACTTGAGGACTGATTGGACACGAAAGACATAGAGGCATAAAAGTCAGCTCTCTTCCTTGAGTTTGTGGGTTCCTAGTATGTGCATCACGCTGGCATTAGAAGCAGCCAAAGCTTTGGAAATTAAAACCAGGCAAATCGGGTGTGAAAAAAAAGTTTTTAGGGGATCTAATAATTTTGATTTGGAAACAATAATGGTAAGACATTTAACTGAAAATATCCAGCCACCAGTTGGACTGGAGGGCAAAAGGTTTGGAAATCACTTCTAACAAAGACAAGAAGGAAAAGATAAAACATGAATACTTTTTCCTCTTCGTGGGCACTAGCACCTTCAAATATTTTCAGTCTATTATTATGTCCTCCTCACCACTACTCCCCCCACCCCCTCTGTTTGCCAATTTTCACTAGGTCTCTCTTCCAAGCTTTCATCATAAATCAAACTTTCTATTCATAGCATTATGGTACTGTACTCGAGTGAATTCTCATAATTTGTCTACTTCTCTGTACAATCTCCTACTTACCCTGATGAACAGAAAAGTATTTTTATACTGTGGAGCTGTACATGCAAAGTTTGTATATTTTGGAACCTAGCCCAGTTAAACTGTAGTAACATAACCCATTAATGTATAGTTGTTTACATGCATCTCACACAATTAAGGGTGTCTTACAGGTTTAACGAGTACCACAAAAGCAACTGAGAGTTTGTAGTATAAACTCTGCGGACTGAGGGTTGCTTTTGATGTTGACCCTGAGACACACAGCATTTTAAAAAAAAAAGAGGGGTAAAGGGCTCTATTTTGCTAGAGATAAATAATGTCTACATATTTTTGTGGGGTTGTGACAGAGCAATTTAAATTATTATATCCCTTTATGTTTAATGTGTATTTATATGCACATTTTTACATTTAATACAACTTCATTTTAAGAACCTAGCTGAACAGAATCAGTGAATCAGGATTTGAGTGGCCACAGTCTATTTCAAAAGAAGCAAAACAAAACAATACAAAAACCAACAAAAATTCAGATAATTTAGATGCTACTTAAGAGGACTCTGTGATTAAGATCACTCATTCATTGTTAAATAAATGAGTTATTTTTATAATAAAAGCACAAGTGGCAAGGCACTGCACAAAAGGGAAGCTTAGCCTTTCTTGGGCATCAGGGAAACTTCCTAGAAAGTAACTTTCCAGCTCACTCCTGAATGATGAATTGCAGCAATCTGAAAGAAGAGGAAGAAAGAAGGAAGCAGGATCTAGGGGCAGACGACAGACGCAATTCTCACAGCCTCCCATCTTTAAGAAAAAAATAATAATAAAGCCATATCTGTGGTTTTTCAGAACGTTATGTGAGCTGCTTGAAAAGTAAAATCACAACTATGGAAATACATGGTTCTCTTATAATACACAATTTAAAATCTTCAAATGATCTTAATGTGTGAGATATATGAAGACACACTGACCACTCCAAAAATTGGGGGAAAATATTTTAAAAAGAAATAAAACACCTTTATCTGGCCCTTTGAAATGGCACTAATCACCTGGAGTTTGTTTTCTTCACTTGGTCACATTTCTCACTCAAAGACTAAAAATCATTCCCAAGGGACAAGGAAAGAAAAAAAAAAAAGATAAAGCCACCATCTTCTCCTACGGACAAATGTTTCCAGTGACTCCTAATATTTATAACGCCCAGCTTGAAAAACCGTATTATAAAACTCTGGAAAGAACAGAGACATATGTCCAAATACTAACAAAAGTAAACAGCAGCCAGAAATTCTACAATTTTTGTGTGATTTCACAGTTGCTTTTATGTGGATCAGGTTACTATATTATTGGAATCTTACTGCTGATTCTAGACTATCAAAAGCATTTCACAACTGTTGTGTGTTTGGGATACACTTCTACATACGTGAATCTGACATGTGCAGTTTTAAAATCCAACCTACATTAGAAAATGTCATTCTGGTCTTTTTGCTCCAGGAAGGAGACTGTCATCATTTTTTTAAAAATCTCTTAAATTTCTGCAACATTATTATAACACTTAAAATCATTTTAAGTATAAAAATTGCAAAAACATAAAATTAAATGAAATGTAAATTTAAAATATTAACAAGTCCCATCTACCTTAAAATTTAATGATAAAAAATAAACATAATCAATCACATATAACCAAATCATTTTAATAAAGCATTCATTGGCTTATGGATTCAGAGAGAACTGGCTTTGAATCCCTGTCCCACCTAGCTATATAGCTTTGGGCAAATTTGCTTATTTCCTTGAACTTTAGTTTCTTAATCTGTAACATGAAGGAAATAATCTCTAATCTGTAAATTTTATTTTTGAATTATACAATAAATTATATAAAGTATCCAGGCAATTTTGAAAAATAAACTTTAATGTCTTTTCCCCTCCTTTTTCCTGAAGTGTTACCTTGAATTCCATGAATGACAGTAAAATCCACTACTAATATAGGGCAATCAACATGTTAGTAAGAACCACATTATAAACACACTTAATCCCTCCATAATTGAATTAATCCTGCTTATTGATTTTAAAAATCTTCTTCTTTCATAAAGTATTACCCTACATGAATGTTGTCCAAATTAACATTCACTTATTAGGAAATAGTTGATAAATTGAAAGCATATTTAAGGTTTTTATGAGCATTCAAATTTTGTTTTATTTTTATTTTTCAATGCAGCATATGAAGAATGATGATTTCTAAGGCCAAATTTTAGGATGAAAGCAACAGAGTCATTATATTATGTATATATTGTGAAATGATCACCATACTAAGTCTAGTTAACATCCATTACCATACATCGTGGAAGTTTTTATTTCCTTGTAATGAGAACTTTAAGAATCTACTCTCCTTTTTGTCATAAACCAAAAAGAAAAAAAATTATTCAGCTAAACATTAGAAATCATGAAATATTGGCTATAGACCACAAGATCTATTGAACCCAAATGGTTACCATTTATTATATCACTTCCATAACATTATAGAAAGTGTTTTGAAATATATTTTACCATTTAGTTTGTACAATAAGGCTACAAGGTAGAATGATTATCCTTATTTTATAGATAAATAAACTGAAGCTCAAGGAGTTTAATAAATTTGCTCAAGATTACACAGTTTATAACTGAAGAAGTCATTTAAGTTCAGATTTTTCTAATTCTAAAACCCAAGCTCTTCAAGATTAAGAGCAGAGTTATAATTATTCAGTGTTTTGGTAAATAAGATTTTAGGCTATGGACACAAATCAAAACCACCTAAGAATTAAGTATAATTGTTATATCTTAGAATGATTCTATGCTGTAGTAAAATTAGAAGTAGACTTTGAGTCCAAAAACTGGTCTAATCTAAAAATTTTTAGGTAATATAATTATAATATTTATTAGTAACTGTGTGAATTTCAACAAGGCAATTGACTTAAGAAGAAAACTTATTATTGATAATCTAGTCCAGTCTATCCAAGTGCTAAAATTCTATTACATACAAGTGATTTCCTAGATATTTTTACATAGATTTCAACTTTTTAAATGTTTAAACATTATACAAACAATATATACTAATGGATGAATACAAATAATAAAGAAGGTCTAAAATTAAAACTAAAGTTCCTTCTCTCCATATAGCTAGTTCTAGTTATCAATAAAACAGTAGGTTCTTTTGTATGTATCCAGAAAACTCCATTTTCTATTATATGTTTAGAAAGTTTTTTTAAATTATAATATATATAGAGAAAAGTACACAATTCATAAATAGATAGCTGATGAATTATGATAAAGTGAACATACCCATGTAATCAACACACAGATTCAGAAGTAAAATACTACAACTATCCCAGAAGCCCCTTTCATGCCATCTCCCAAATATTACTCTCTCCTTCCTCCCAGAGATAACTCTTACCCTGAATCCTAACACCATAAGTTAGTTTGCCTGGATAAATGGGATTGCATGAATTGTGTTCTTCTGTGTCAGTCTACTTACACTCAACATTATGTTTGTAAAATTCATGTATTGCATGCAGCAGTGGTTGATTTACTTAATTATTGATACTATGAAACTTCTGATAGAAATATAGAAGTGAGATGTATGTAGAATATGCTAAACTATAATATATAAACATATTACAGTTTATGTATATATACCACTGTTGATGGACATTTGGGTTGTTTCCAGGCTTGGGCTATTATGTTTAATGCTGATATAAACACTTTGTTCAAGTCTTTTGATGTACGTATGGTGAATTACTTGGATATTTATATAGAGGAATAACTGCTGGGTCATACCATTTATTATGCTCAACTTTAGGAGATAGTGACAATTTTTCAAAGTTCTACACACTTTGGCTCCCAAACGTGGCTCCCATCAGCTGTGAATGTGAGGGTTCCAGTTGTTCTACATCTTTCCTGACAGTATTAATCTGGAAACAGTTTATAAATTTTAGCCCATTCTGGTGGGTGTGTAGAGGTATCACACTGTATCTTGTAATTTTAATGTTCCTTTCCCTAATGACTAGCTTTTAATATGTTTGTTGGCCCTTTGTATATCCTCTTGGGAAACTTCTGTTCATTTTTTGCCCATTTAGAAATTATTTTGTCTATTATTTTGTTATTATTTTGCAGGATCTTGTATATATTTGTATTATTACATGTAAGCACTATGTGGTTTTTCTTATCATTTTTTAATGTCTTTTGATGATCATAAATCTCTCCATAAGTTGGCAGAACGTTTAGTCAGACTATATTAAAACATTTATAAGTGCATCAAAAACATAAACTACCTAGGAATAAATCTAATTAAAGCTGTATAAGACCTATTCTCAGACAACTACAAACTAGTATTGAGAGAAATTTTAAAAGATCTAAATAAATGAAAGGATATGCTTCAGTCACAGTAGAGAAGGCTCAGTATTCTTAAGGTGTCAATTCCCCTCTATTGATTCACAGATTCAATGTAATCCACATTTTTAAATGAGTAAGTTTCTTTTTTGTGTGAGGTTGAAATCAACTGATTATAAAATTTTTAAGGAAACACAAAAGCCAAGGATATCAAATCTAATCTGAAAGACATAGAGAGAAGTTAATACTGTCTACCAAGATTTACTATAAAGTATTTAAGACAATGTATTATTGACATAAAGATAGATAAGTAGACTAATGGAGCAGAACAGTGAGTCCAGAAACAGCTACATATATAATTCACTCTTGATTTATGACAAAGGTGGCACTACAAAGCAGCTGGGAAAAGAATGTCCTTTCAGTAAATGGTGCTGGTTATCTAAATGAGTACATGCTTTTCTGAACTTTCTTTCAACTTAACAATATATGTTAGCAGTCTTTCTATATCAACACTTCCAAACCTAACTCATTTTGAATAGTTACATAATAGTTCATCGTATAAATATATCTCAACTAATTCACCCATTCCCATCTTGATTGATGTTTTAGCTTGTTTGCAACTTTTTTTTGGTGAACACCTTTGTAAATATATCTATAGAGAACATTCTAGAAAGGGAATGCTAAAGCAAAGACTGTGTGAATTTAAAGTTATTGACATATTTCCCTCCAAAAGGCCACTGCTACATAAGCTCTTATGAAGAGTTTACGAAAGTACCTGGATTATAACATAAATGAGAGATGTTCCACATTTGTTCCACTTTTACTCTTCATGACTCACAAAGGACTTTTTGAACAAATTTAATCACATTAACCACTGATAACTTAGAATGAAAGTAATACCGCCTCTGCAAAGATTAAAGAAAGGGCTGACAGAGCAAAAGGGGTGAACTACTCTATGAATGCATGCAAAAGTGGTCTTGGTACATGGGTAGTGAAAGCACAGAAACACTGTTCTCAAAAAGAAGATCACAGGAGTAGTAGCCAGTCTTGGGGTCCATGGAGAATGCTAACTCAAGAGGCACTATACTGACTGCAAGGAAAGTGTCCTCAATTTCTACTGATTATAGTACACCCAGTTGCAAGAGATTGAGTGAACTGTCACGTCGTCAAGGAATTCTGTAGTTTTGAATATTGTGGGGTATTTAAATAAGTGAGTCATCTGCTGGGGTGCTGAAATCTTATTAAAGCCTTTCACTGGAATGGTATTTTCGTAACTGGATTGAACTTTTACTACACCCAACAATTCGGCTAGCGCTGTCTTCCTTGAAAAATAGATTCCTTTTTCTCAAATCATACAAATTCTCCTCCCATCTTTCAAGGTTCATTTTAAGCCTCATTCTCTCCCTGAATACTCCCTTGAAACTCCCTTCCATACTGCAAAATTTTTCTTACACTTCAGGGTTGCTCTTGATCAAGGTGCAATTATGTAACATTCTGTCATTGTTTCATACCTAATTGCATCATGTATACCTGTCGAGTTTCCCAAAATTTACTGTGCCAGAAGGATGAGATGGGAACCTACCTTGCATTTTCATTGCGCCAGGCACTTTAGTGTTGTATTTAATCTTCATAGCTACTCCCTAAGGTACGCATTAATATCTCCATTTTTCAGATGGAAAAATAGAATTCCAGAGATATTATATGCCTTCTTTGGTCACACACCTACTACAGTGGCACTCTCAGATTCAAACTCAAGCAAATTTTATTTCATAGTTGCTCACCACAATATCTTCCCAAAGACTTCTCTATACGCTTTTTGTGTTGTAGAAATAACACCTCATTCCTGTGGGTACTTGAACCTATGCTATCAGCACCACCACCACCACCACTAAAGTGGAAAGGTTAGGGGCTTCAGGGACTGGAAACTGGAGTTCCAATCCTGACTATGCTACTCTGAACACCAGTCTCTTCCGTTTTTGAGAAATGCATACAAAATTTATCCAACTTCCAAAAGGTGCAGTCTGTACACAGTACATTTAATGCTGCTCATTTCTCAGAAGTAGTATAACCTAGTACTCAAATTGAGTTTTAGAGTAAAAAGAGTCTGGGTTTCAATCCAGGAGCTGCCACTCTTGAGCCATGCTAATTTCAGCAAGTTATTTAATTTCTCTAAGCCACATATCTTCATTGGTAAAACGGGTTTAACAATTACCATCTCACCGGATCATTAGATGGATTCAATGAGATTATATACCATAAACTTTTTAGGATATTGCTGGCCCACAGTAAGTGCTACACAAAACCATCTATCATTTGTACTCATATCCACTGGATAAATAGAAAATAGGCATCTATGTGATAAGTATACTAATAATTCTGCATAAACATAGAAACTAAATGAAAGCAAAAAGGTTTGGAAAAGAGAACAGTATTATTTTAATTTCCTTTAGTCTTAGTCTCTGATACGTAGTAGGTCCACTGTCAGAGTACTAATTAGACTACTATGGTTATAAGTCATGGCTGCACAGTAAATAATATTTTTGAAAATCTATAAGGAAAAATCACCTTTTTCTGGATTGACTGGAAAATAAGTTTATCACCATATAAGGTTATCTCAATCACTTGTTTCTGTTTTATCACAACATTTATTAAAATTATAAGTAGCAAGAAATATTCAGACTCAAGTCATAAAGAGTGATTGAGACTCTCTGAGTCACAAAGACATATTTTAAGAATCTTGTGTGTTCGCTGAGATAATAAAAACATGAAATAAACTTTTTATCATTTTTGTCTGCATTTAAGTAATGAAAATAAAGCTTGACACATCTACAACCAGTAGAACTGACTCAGGAAAAATGATTAACATAGACTTCACTTCTCTTGATGAGAATGTTTAAAATAATCTTTAAGAAAACATATTACTTTTCAATGAGGTCTCGTATCAACATGTGCTCTAACATTTCTACAGAGATTTGCAATTAAAGTTAGCAGAGCCTTTGCACGTGACATTATATTGTAGATGCATTTATAAGGAGGAAATATGCTAATATTTTTAAGTTCTCCTAAACATTGGAAATATCTAAAGGATGAAGCATCAGCTGAGGCAAACTTCATCCCAACAGCTTGCAGACTTGTTTGCAAGAACCTCATTTGAATGCTGGCCTATCAAGTCAAGCACAGTTATTTTAGACAGGAAAAAAAAAAAAAATGGACAGCAGGTGTTAAATTTGATGTTCATTAACATGAAGGGAAATTTCTTGCCCCATTTAACTAATATCTTAGTTGGTACAGTGTGACAAACAAATTTTAGTTGTTAAAATCTATTATACCTGCTTTAAATTGCATCTCCCTATAGCCAGAGGCTCCACAGTTGTTTAAATTCAATTTGAGTTGCCAGGGGCTGTTAATGGGTAGGTTTTTCTATTTATTCTCTTAATTGTTCTCTATCTAAATTATCACTGATGATGAAATCTTATTTGCACCACATTCCCACATAATCAGAAGGTCTAAATAATTTTTCCTCTTCAGGATAATGACATAGAACTAAAAGGCCCACAGAAATCTTTAGGGATAGTTTTTGTTCTTGTTGTTTTTATAATGTGCCACATTTAATTTTAAAATAAATAATTCCACTTGGGCTTCAACAGCATTAAAACGATATGGAAATAATAAACAAACAAACTGAAAATTATACTTGCTAAGCCCATAGTAGGCTCTTAATGTAGAAATATGTGCTGATTGACTATCACAGTGTACTTCTAGCATGACAGTGCCTTTCAAAACTTTTTAAATGCAAATTGTTCTGTCTTGAGTAAGGCTTTATATCTAATGTGTCATATGTATGACATGACTTTGATATTTCATTCTTTAATTAGTTACTGAGTTTACAATATATTAGCCACAGTAAAACACAATAAATTGGAAAGGAAAATCTATACCTATCATTTCCAGCAGAGGTCTCTAGAGAGCAACTAAAATTATGGAAATAAGGGATATATGCTCAGAAATTTGAATAGAAAATTTAACTCTTCAGCTTTATGTGAGCCCTTTCTTTTCACCCACGCCCCCTTCTCTTTTGATGTCTGTGCTCCTTCATCAGATAAAAGGCTGTCTAAAAAACTGATCAGAAGTAGACACAAGAGAACAGGTTAATCCCAAGTGCACCGGTGTAATGTGTCACAAAACAGACAATGTAATTATCTCAGCAGCCTGTTTAACCAGCTAATTCGGCAGCTTTGCATACCAGCGGTGAGCTCATCTGTTCACTATATTACCAGCCAGGATGTTTTCCACCAAGATCACTACTACACTTTTACAAAAGCTTGTAAATGTCGGAGGATTGAGTATTATCTTGAATGTGGTGTAACAGCTTTTTGCAGTTTTTTATTTATAGGGAGGTAACAGACTAACAAAGAAAAGAAAATGCAGATTAGGACTGCACAATACAAAAAAAACTGAAGTCGATGATATAAATCTCCATACATGTTCATTTAAAATGAAATACCCTCTCTTTACTTGGAATCTCTGGGGAAATGCTAAACGACTTAACAGAAATGTGATTTGATGGCAAAGACTTCTAAGCCTGGTTTTACTTTTCTTAGAAGTAAATTTATTTGCTCCAAATCCAGTCTGCATTTTGCTAATACTAGCATGCTTTGGGGGAGTTGGTGTGGGCTTTAGAGTCAAACTGACTTGGACTTGAATTCTGGTTCTTCAACTTTTTCATCTCCTGATCTTGGGCAAGTTAGATCCACTTGCCTCATCTTTAAAATATGAACTTCTAAAGATTAAAATTCCTAATCTTTAAAATATGAATTATACCTACATTTTGCATGGTTACCGAGGGGTTTAAATCACATGTCAGGGAAATGCTTGGCACAAAGAGACAGCTAAATAACAGTAACTATTTTATTACATGATACACACACACACACACACACACATATATATATATATATATACACACACACACACACACACATACATACATAGCACACCCACATATATATGTATATATACACACACACACAGACACATATATGCATGCATTACATGTATATAACTTAGAAAAAAAATAGTTAACCAAAACCTCAGGAAACATTCATGTATTATCCCAAGTCTTTTCCTTAAAATGACTATCCCTTGACCACAATGATAACACCACGTAACATGCAGGTCCAGCAACCAGCACAGTGCCTTGTGTGTTCAAGAATATTTGTTGAATAAAATAAACATAACAAACTAAGAGAAGAAAAACACTGCAGATGGATTTGCAGGAGAACTCATAGTGGGAGAGCTACATAACTCAATTTTTATTTCAGCCAACATGTGAAGAACAGTCTCTACAGGGAGTCAAACAGAAATCAAAGGCAGGGAGACTTTCTGGTTCTTCTTTCCTCTGACTTTGAATATATAAAAATATTCCACAATATTGACCATATTTTAAAGTGATCTACTTTGCTGTTCAATATTTCCAGCAAATTAAACTTTTACACCGAAGGACAGTAAGTTCTGCGTCTAACAGCTTAGATGTACCTTATACCTTTAATGTTACATGTCTCATCATTTGACACAGTTAAATGACAACAGCTGCAAGAGAGTCAGTCTTAGACAACAATTAAGATAGTCTTGAAGGGACTTCCCTGGTGGCGCAGTGGATAAGACTCCGCACTCCCAGGGCCCAGGTTCGATCCCTGTTCAGGGAACTAGATCCCAGATACTTGCTGCAACTAAGGAGCTGGTGAGCTGCAACTACAGAGCCCGCCTGCCACAACTAAGACCCGGTGCAACCAAATAAATAGTAAAAAAAAAAAAAAAAAAAGATAGACTTGAAGATGAGGCAGAGATGTAGAAAGGTTCTGACTTATAGTAAAGTCTATGGAAGTGTCTGTTACACTAAAGAAGTAAGAAAACACAAATGGATTACACCTGAGGTGCAAAAGGCCCAAGGAGAGGGCATGGAAAAGCTAAATGGTCAGGGAGGTGGCCAGGAAGTAGACTTAAGAGCTAGCCAACCACCATCTCCCAAAGTCTCACAGCATGGAAGTCTCAGGTCTTCAAAGCAAATTCAAAGCCAGAGGAAAGAAGAACCAGAAAGTCTCCCTGCCTTTGATTTCTGTTTGACTCCCTGTAGAGACTGTTCTTCACATGTTGGCTGAAATAAAAATTGAGTTATGTAGCTCTCCCACTATGAGTTCTCCTGCAAATCCATCTACCTCTCCCAATTTATTTCAAACCATCTTATGTCTAATCACTCGACTGAGACCATACTGGCACCATTCCCTTTTCTTTTTTCTTTCAAGAGCCTGGGGCATTTTTACCCACCAGTAACTGTTGGTAGGTCTCTTCCTCTCAGACTTTTGCAAGGCTTACTTCCTCACTCCACTTCCCCATGTCCTGGTTCAAATGTTATCTCCTTACAAAGGCCTTAGCTGACCACCCTTCCTAAAACAGCAATTCCAATCATCCTGTCTTTTAATGCTGCTTTGTTTTTCTTCACAGCACTTACCTGGACCTCAGTTTATATTATTTATTTGGTTATGTATTTACCATCTCTCACCCCACTGGAATATTAGTTCAGTGAGTCCAGAAATTTATTTCATTCACTCATCTATTCCCAGAGCCTAGAAAGGTCCCTAGCACACAGCAGTCACTTGGTACATATATTTGTTGAATAAATGCTGGTAAAGGAGGTCAGTAGCTGAACGTCTGTGTTTCCACCACCTTTTGTTCATTCTAGTTTCATACTGTACAATAATTGTGAATTTCCATGTTCTAGTGCCACCAGTATTCTGTCTGTTCCTTAAGTAGAGTAAAGCCTACATCTTAATTCAACTTTGACTATACTGTCTGGCACACTGTGGCACCTGAGAAAATAGTTGTCTAGTAAACAGAAATTTTTAAAAACGAACAAAAAAAGACTAACTATTAAAACTATTGAAGTATTTTTAAAATTGAGGATCATAGTACATTACTAAAAGTAATTAAACATATCAAGATAAAACTTCTGTGGTGATCATTTTGAAATATATGCAAATATCAGATCATTATGTTGTACACCTGACACTGATGACATATATCAATTTTACCCCAGTTAAAAAATAAAATAAAATAGGGATAAAAAGTACTTCTGTGATATCAAATGCAGCCCACTAATAAATATCTCTCTGTCTCAGTCATTAATAAAAAGTACCAGACATTGTGATTTTATCTCGTGGAATTCTCAATATACCCCTGGCTGGATCTCATTATACCATTCCTAACTCATAGATGTAGAAATTGAGGCAAAGAATTGTTAAGTGTCTTACGCAGAGTCACACAGATAATAAGTGCCTACTCACTTGAATCCTAGTCACACAACAGCTCTGTTTCAGAGGCCTTTAATATCTACTCTTCAGACTGATCTTCTGACACTTCAAACATTATTTTCTCCATTTTCTTTTATCATTAATACCCATTTTCTACTTCCCTCTTCTAACGATCAAGTTAATAATCACTAAATTAAGAACTTAAATGATGCAAAGCTTCAGTAAGGTTTGGATGCCAAACTCTGAAAACATATTGAATAATAAATGCATATCCCCCCAAAAAAGGGGGGGTTAATGAAGATTAATGTTGTCCTTGGGGTGGTAGAATTTAAATTTCATAAGAGTGTCCTAAGCCTATTTAACAGAGAAAAAAATGTTGCCATCTTTTTGTAAAACATGCATTTTAAGGCACTTCTATGAATTTCTCTCCTATAGAGAGTGAGTGATGTATAGCTGGGGTCTAATTCATTCCAACTCATCACATGTATTTTGTAACTCCATATCACCCTTTGAAATCAATAGGCAGTTAACACTGAGAAGATGTATTTAGGTTTGAAAGAAGATAAAAATTGGACTGTGATCTATTCCTTGTATGGGATCCTGTTACCATCTTTTCATATGGTATCAGATCAAACAACTTAACTTGTTTTTTAGACTCATTGCCCAATATTCTTAAGCTCCTGTATAATTTACTCTTACACTAAGTTTGTAGGTAATATTAATTTGCATGGGTTAAAAAAAGGGTCATTGGTTTCTTACTAAGTATTTCATTCCCTTTGGCAAAGATAAAGAATAAGTAGTGACTGTGTGTGTCAAATTAATAGTCCCTCCCTCAGCACCTTTATTTTTAAAGTTTTCTTAATTTTGCTTTTGTTATCAGACAATTTATATAGTTCTATTCAAAAAGTTCATTATTTTGAGGTACCTTTCTTTTATTCACATATTTATTTATTCATTTACTCAACAAATATTTATTGAGAGGCTAATAGGCTCTGTGATTACACTGGAAATACAGTGGGGGGAAAAATAGACACAAAAAATGAAAAACAATGTGCAAAGGCATCTTTGAATGTCAATATAATTATAAAATTAAATGAATAGTCAAAACTTCTTGGTATATATGACATACAGGGCCAGGTCCTGTGGTTGAGGAAAACAATGCAGTACACACAAAATGTAAAATTAATTAGCTATTCTAATATTTGAACATGAAAATTGTAAATATGCAGGTTGCTCGACATTTTACTAATTTACTGAGGCATATTTATTTCTATGGAGTCTGCAAAAAAAAGAAAGTGTTCTTATCTTTTGGTCATGGTTTAGGTGTCTTTGGGATGCAAGACAAAGGACTGGGTTAATTTTTGAACCAAAAGTCCTGGTATTCCATGCATACAGAACCATATGAGATGAGGCAGGGGGTCTGTGTGCTCAGGACCGCAGTTAATCCCACTTGGTTAGGGCATAATGTAGTGCAGAAGAACAATCATGCTGAAAATGCAATTTGGCAGGAGTGTTGAGAGCTGCTCTTGGCAAGTCAAGAAGTTGACGTTTTTTAGGTAGGAGAGTAACACGATCAGAACTGGGCTCTTAAAAGATTACTCTGACAATGTTGTAGACAATGAATTGGGAGGGGGGGCAGACGAGAAGGAAAGAGACAAAAGGAGGACATATATGTCAACCCCAATGAAGGCCTGAGCTACAAGAGTTAAAATAGGAGTGCACAGATAAGAAAAGGGGCTGCAGAGAGAAAATCAACAGCCAGCATGGGGAAATGGACTAGGTTTGGGCTCAGAGGAATCTGCTCAAAAAATAAGGCAACTTGTTTAGAATACGTCTCACTAAAGTTTCTGATAATAATGAATCAATACAAGGGCTTTTAAAGTTACCTCACCTAAGACAGTCTCTAGATAAATAGAATTGCCTCTATAGAACATGTTACTATTTATTAATAATATTATATAATAATCATATGCTCAATATTATATTTACATATTTATTAAAGTCATTTTAATAATAAACTAATATTTATTGAGCACTTACCAAACAGCATGGTCAAAATGTTACGTTACATTCATTATCTAGTTAAGACCACAACGCATCTACAGTTATTACCCTGTTTTTCAAGTGAAAAAATTGAAAATTAGAGACATTAAGCAACATTAAGGCAGAATTTGAACTCAGCTCTGCCAGGCTCTGGAACATGATCACTGAGCCAGTCACACTTACATGTGAAAGAAGAATAATCACCTCACCCTGAAGATCAAAGAAGTTACAGAACTTGTCCTACCTCCTTATCAAAGTGAAATATTCAAATATTTTATTCAGATATGATGAACGTCTACTGAGCATCCACCATGTGCCAACCTCTGCTTTAGATGTTTAGACTCTGAATTCTTAGGAACTGAATTCTTACATGTCAGGCATGAAGGAAATAACAAACTTTCAGAGAATTCTTTCGTTCTTACTACTCAGGTACTTAAACTCTTTGTGCTGATTAGGGGAAGCAGTGGGGAAAAGAACCACACAGGGCTGAGAGGCAAACTTATTCTACCTATAAAGTAAGATGCAGCTGCCCAATGAACAACAAAAAAAGGCTCTGAGGGCTGGGATGGAGAAGTGACTAAGAATTAAGAATAGAGTTCGTAGGTGCTGAAGGCTTTGCAGGAAAAGAGGAGAGATTAAGCCATTTATGTTGCTGGAGAAGAGGAATTTTGGGAAAGAGGAGATGGTGAGCTGTGTAATCCCATCTTTCACATTCTCAAAAAAAATATTTAGGGAGAGACCCACATTACATTTCAAGAATTTGGGGGATTGGATTTTGTTAACTATGGCTATATCACCATGCTAATCAGGATATACTTAGATGAATCAGCTTCAACTTGTTATACACATGCTAAAGTATACATCATGACCATTCTGAGATATGGCCCCATGTAATTTGTTTCTAATAACCATTAAAGAACCAAAGTTTAAGAATAAATGAATTCCTTTTCCTTTGTAGATTAGAGCAGAGTCAAATATATGCCTATAATCATGTCACTCATTCAAATTCTGAAATCCTTTTTTTTTTTTTTTTTAAGAGGTGGCAATGAGGTAGAGGCATACCTAGCAGAGAGGCACTTGAATTTAACCTGAGTGGAATATGCAACAGCAGTTAGAATCATTTCCCATAATGGAATTCCAATGATTAAAACAATCTACCCAGGAGAAAAAGGAATGGGGTGGAAGTGAGAAATCAGGGATTCAGAATGGCAAACTTAGAAAAAGCTCCCACTCACAAGAAATATCCACCCACCTCTCTGTGTCTAATCCTACAGTCAACTCCCCCACCCTCCAAACTCTAGTACCAAGTCTTTCCATATTTAGAAGGCACATAAGAAACATTAGATCCATAGCTCACTAGGGCAAAATCAAAATTGCTTCTGATCTTCCCGTACCTTCATATTTCAGGAACTATTTTTGTTTTGTTTCGCTTTGCTTTGCATCCAATTTTCCCTGAAACCAGCTTCCTTCTCTATGCTCATGTTCTCCCATAACTACAATCACCAACGGATTCACGTTCCTAAACTGGGACCTATACTCTGAAAAAGCTTTGAAAAAATATATGTGAGAGAAAAACTCTGACAGATTATAACTCTGAAAGATTATTAAACATCATACCTGCTTGACTTTTTCCTATGAACTGTTAGCCAAGTATCAGACCCGTTTTTAGATTTGGATTCCTGTATAATTCCTTGGATAACTTACCCTGACATTACTCTCATTTTTGGACACTGTCTTGACCTCCAATATACTCAGTTTTGTTCACCCATCTCTTGGCCAGTTATAACTCTCTTCTTTTAGACTCCAGGATAACTCTGCCCCTACTCTCTTTCTAATACTCCATTCCCCAAACCAATCCCATCTTTAACTCTCCTGTTACTTCACTGTTGAGTCACCAGGGAAATGAGAAAAGCTAGGCTAGAACATGAGGACCAGCCCAGAACGATGTGAGGGCAAGTATGGCATACAAGAGAACATGTCTTGAGAAGTTCATATAGACAGGGGCCATGGGTATCATGAATTAATTCAGGAAGAATCTGGGCTGGCATCTAAGATCTAGATCCAACCAAAAGAGATTTATATGACACAGAGTTTGAGCCAACCAGCTGGAGGTTGACTATGAACACAGATGCAAGTTAGTCATGATGAAACAAGCTAAGGGGGTCAGGGATCCAGATTAAAACAGTGATGGGCAGGATGGGCTACTGGATAGATTCTGGATCAAGAAACCTAAAAATCATTTTAGTATGGTATAAACAAGCAGCCCGAACAGGAAGATGTGAATGATCCTAGGGCAAGGACAGGGTCCCTCCTATTCTGGTTATAAGAAACGTCCCTTCTTGGTTTAAGAAACCTTGGTTGCTTTGCAGAGTGAATCAGCACTATAAAGGTACTTTTGTTCAATACTTTTAACAGAGAGCTACAGACTTTTATTTAAGACTCATAATTAAATTTTCTAAACATATTGTACCCAATTATACAATCTATTTGCCTTAGTGATCGTTTCTTTCCCTAAAGTATGTGAGCATCGTTGCATACAATGTCTGCTCATTCAAAACTTTTCCATAATTCAATGTGAACTGAATAGCAATTATTTACTCTATAATAAAGACATTTGTCTAGCTAAATTTTTCTAAATAATTTCTCACACAACAAAATGTTAAATGCTATCATCTGCCAAGTTCTATGCATATTTCATAACCTATTGGTGGGATCTGGAATGAGTAGGTAAGGAGGTTAAGGGAAAAGAAATCATGGACTCAAGCTCTGTACCACAGTTATAGTGAAGAATGCAGATTTTTCCCCCCCATTTTAGCCAGCACTGCTGCTGCTGAGTGTGTTAGATTACCTTATTTCCTCACTCTACCCTAATGTCAACTCTTTGTGTACTACATAAGCATAAAAGGGCTAATTGTGAAGTTGTGGGTAAGGCTACATGAGCTCCTCTGAAAAATGTGTATAAAGAAGCACATTATAATTAAGACAATTCACACAGCCCTGAAATCCTCAAAAGGCCCCAGGCTTGGTTTGGTTTGGTACCAGGATATATCAATTTGATAGCCAACAGTCATTGCTTATTTCATTTCTTTTCAATAAAGAGAAGCCTTCTGGCATACTACTCCTGCATGCTACATCACCATGCTATCACAACAGTTTGATGAGTTTACACTGATTTAAGCAGCAGTCAACATAAAATGATAGAAACTGGACTGACATGAGGACAGGACAGCCATTTTTACCTTGGCAAAAAAAAGGGGGTAAAGCTGGCTTCTCTTCCTTTAACAATGCAGTGTTCCCTCCTTATCTTGTTTCTTTTAACTTCTGTCCAGTAGAAAATATTCAAAAACAGGTAAAGAATATCATGAAGATCTAAAATTACAAATACATTCAAGTAAGGCACACAAATGGCCAAAAGTCATAGGAAAAGTTACTCAGCATCACTAATATCACAGAAATGCAAATCAGAACCACAATGAGATATCACTTCACACCTGTTAGAATGGCTATTATCAAAAAGATAGGAGAGGGCTTCCCTGGTTGCGCAGTGGTTAAGAATCCACCTGCCAACGCAGGGGACATGGGTTCGAGCCCTGGTCTGGGAAGATCCCACATGCCACAGAGCAACAAAGCCCGTGTGCCACAACTACTAAGCCTGCGTTCTAGAGTCTGCGAGCCACAACTACTGAGCCCATGTGTCACAACTACTGAAGCCTGTGTGCTCTAGGGCCTGTGTGCCGCAACTCCTGAGCCCGCGTGCTGCAACTACTGAAGCCCATGCACCTAGAGCCCATGCTCCACAACAAGAGAAGCCACTGCAATGAGAAGCCCGTGCACCACAACAAAGAGTAGCTCCCGCTCGCTGTAACTAGAGAAAGCCTGTGCGCAGCAAGGAAGACCCAATGTAGCCAAAAATAAATTTTAAAAATAAATAAATAAATAAATAAAAAGGAGATATCAAGCGTTCTCAAGGGTGTAGAAAAACGGGAACCCTTGTACACTGATGGTGAGAATATAAATTGGCATGGACATCGTGGAAAACAGTATGGAGGTTCTTCAAAATATTAAAAATAGATCTAGTATATGATCCAGCAATCCAGCATCTGGTTATCTATCCAAAGGAAATGAAATCAGTTCCTCAGAGAGAAATGTGATCTCCCATGTTTATTGCAGTATAATTCACAAAAGCCAAGATATGGAAACAACCTAAGTGTCTGTCCACAGATTAACTGATAAAGAAAATGTGACATACATAGAGTGGAATATTATTCAGTCATAAAAATGAAGGAAAAACATGGAACATTTGGAACAACATGGGTGAGTGTGGAGGACATCATGCTAAGTGTTATTTCAATTATCTGCCAGACATAGAAAGACACACAGTGTATGATCTCACTTATATATACATGAGAAATACATATAAATATATATGTATGGAATCTAAAAAAAGTCCAACCCATGGAACCAAACATTAGAATGATGGTTGCCAAGGGTTCAGGGATGGGGGAAATGGGGCGATGTTGGTCAAAGGGTACAAAGTTTCAATTAGAAGATGAATAAATTCTGGGAAACTAATGTATAGCATGGCAACTATAGTTAATAATACTGTATGGTGTACTTGAAATTTACTAAGAGAGTAAATCATAAGTGTTCTCACCACACACATACCCAAAAAGGTAACTATGTGAAGTAATGGATGTCTTAATTAACTTGCTTATAGTAATCATTTCACAATCTAAACATATGTTAAATCATTACACTGTAAACCCTAAACAAATTACAAACACAAACTAATAGTTTGTTTTCTCTATCAATATTAAGTAGAAAATATTTTTAAAAGTGCGTTTAGTTGCCAAGATATGGAAGCAAACTACATGTCCATCAACAGATGAATGGATAAAGAAGATGTGGTTTATACATACAATGGTATACTACTCAGCCATAAAAAAAGAATGAAATGTTGCCATTTGCAGCGACATGGATGGCATGTTGGGGGGCGTTGTGTTAAGCAAAATAAGTCAGACAGAGAAAGACAAATACCGTATTATATAACTTATATGTGGAATCAAAATTACAACAAACTAGTGAATGTAACAAAAAAGAAGCAGACTCACAGACATTGAGAACAAACTAGTGGTTACCAATGGGGAAGGGAGAGGCAAGATAGGAGTGGGGGAGTGCGAGGTACAAACTATTGGGTATAAGATATGCTCAAGGATGTGTTGTACAACACAGGGAATATAGCTAATATGTTGTAATAACTATAACTGGAAGGTAGCCTTTAAAAATTGTATACAGGCTTCCCTGGTGGCGCAGTGGTTGAGAGTCCGCCTGCCGATGCAGGGGACACGGGTTCGTGCCCCGGTCTGGGAAGATCCCACATGCTGCGGAGCGGCTGGGCCCGTGAGCCATGGCCGCTGAGCCTGCGCGTCCGGAGCCTGTGCTCCACAACAGGAGAGGCCACAACAGTGAGAGGCCCGCGTACCGCAAAAAAAAAAAAAAAATTGTATACAAATTTTTTAAAAAATTAAGTGGATTTAGGATTAGAAACCCTAGAAACACTAAATAGTATGGGGTGAGCTAAGGAAGAGGAGCCCAGAAAGGCACAGAGAAAGAATGGTCAGAGAAGCTCAGAGACAGCCATAAAGAACTCTGTCACGAAAGCAGAAGGGTTACAGATTTTTTTTCCCAAGAAGAGTATATTAAATATGGCAGAAGAAACTTGCTCAATAAAGACATTGAATATAAAAAGGCCTGAAAGTGACCATCAGCAATGAAAATTAGGACAATGTTAATTTTCGTCATAAAGTAGCTTCAGCAGAGTTGAAAAAGGCGGATAAGGTATGTGGTATGTATGTATGAATAGAGAGGATCTGCACTTCAGATGGAAATGGGAGTGAGGGCTGTCACAAAAATGACAGGAGACAGCCAAAAAGAAGAATTCTAGGGAAACAAGGTCAAGGAAGACTTTTTTAAGAGTTGGAGAAAGAAGTATATTCATTGCCTAAACAAAAGGAGCCAGCAGAAGAAAACAGATTAAAGACATAGTTGACAGAGAAGAGTGCTAAGTCCATTCTGAATCCTACCTATGTGTTCAACTATCACCTAGATTCTGGGACTAATTCTTTGTCCAAGTCAGCCTTGCTGATTTCTGCCACTTTCTGTTACAGGCACTAGTTCCTGGGCTCTGACTTTATCCCCTGTGATCAAGCCCTTAACTTGAGCCCTAATTATTCAATACAAATTATTCTACTATTTGAAGTTCCCACCTTGATTAATATCCAAGAATCCTTGTTCTCTCTAGAAATGAGATTTTCACTTCATGCTCCACTTCCTTCTCAGATGTGGTACATATGCTTTGAACTGCCTAATCTCATAGCCATTTCCCCATCCCCTTCTTCTTGGTTAATATAGCCCCAATTCTAATCACGTGATTGTTAAGGGATATGATAACATATGTGTTAAGGGAAACTGAGCCCCTTGCCATCCCACAAAGAGGAATTTTACTTAGCACGGTTAGTTATGCTGTTTTCAAAGGGGATATGTCAAAATTCTCATCTGCGGCTGGTCTTCTAGGAAAGGAGAAGCCCCGGAAGAGATTTCAACTTTCTCTACTTTACGTAGCTGTGTCTACACAGAATACCTGGTATGAGGACATATCCAGTGATGATGAAAAAGCAAGACAGGACTGCTGAGCAAAAAGAGGGAAAAAATCTGGGTCACTGGAATATTGTTTTTTTGTTTCTTTGTTTTTAACATTTTTATTGGAGTATAATTGCTTTACAGTGGTGTCTTAGTTTCTGCTTTATACCAAAGTGAATCAGCTATACATATACAAATATCCCCATATCTCCTTCCTCTTGCGTTTCCCTCCCCCCCCCCCTATCCCCCCCCCCTCGGTGGTCACCAAACACTGAGCTGATCTCCCTGTACTATGCGGCTGCTTCCCACTACCTATCTATTTTACATTTGGTAGTGTATATATGTCCATGCCACTCTCTCACTTTGTCCCAGCTTACCCTTCCCCCTCCCCGTGTCCTCAAGTCCATTCTCTATGTCTGCGTCTTTCTTCCTGTCCTGCCCCTAGGTTCTTCATGACCTTTTTTTTTTTAGATTCCATATATATGTGTTAGCATACGCTATCTGGTTTTCTCTTTCTGAGTTACTTCACTCTGTAGGACAGACTCTAGGTCCATCCATATCACTACAAATAACTCAATTTTGTTTCTTTTTATGGCTGAGTAATATTGTTGAAGCTCTGAATTCGCTACACCCGGAATTGCCTACCTTCAGTCTTCTGGTTTCATGAGATAATTTCCTTTCTTGGATTCATTTTATTGGAGTTTCTGTTTCTTTAAACAAAAAGTATTCTAAGTGGCTTATTATGGAAGTAAAGGTCAAGAAAAAACTGATTTTACTGAGGTCATACTACATATCAGATATTTCATATGCATTATTTAACTTTTATAACAACCTGGTGAGGTTCATACTTGCTCCCCATGTAAAGATGGGTCTGACCCAAAAGCCTGCATTTCCCCAGAAGTTGGAAGTCCTGACACAAAATTCTAGTATGTGTCATTTAAGTGTTGCTTCTCAACTTCCCCGATACCAGTTTCCTAGGTTCAAACTTTTGTCTTATGAATATCAAAGTTCTGCAATAGAGCATAGGTCTATGAACGCAGAGAAATAAAACTGACTGTTCACACCTTAGTATATTTATTAGCTGGGTAAACTAAGACGTTACTTGGGTCCTAGATTCTGTATTATTACCTGTAAAAGACAATAACAGTACCTACCCCCAAAGGGTTGTTGTATTAAATTAGATGATGCCTGCATAACATTTAGCAAATACCATCACCGATTTAGTCATGTAACAAGTGTGTCTTTATTCGTATTAATACTGCTACTGTAAAATATACAGTCAATTTTTTAAAATCACATCATAGAAGTTTAAACCATAAGAGACCGCAGAGATGAAATTTTGTGATATCCCTGCCGTTGAGAAGTAATATTAACTAATTCAAAGACTAGCTCAGGGTAAAATATATAAATGACCTTTTTATGAGTTATTTTTAAAAAGCTAAATAGAATGAATTTATATCACCATTATGATAACGATCATATAGAATTAATGGCCAGTTAACTAAACATTGTAACATAGCTACATGGAGTATAGAAGAAGAATACATCTAGTTAAAATTTAAGAACACGATGATCTTAACTGCATTTTACCATATCTGGCTGACAACTTTGTAGTGTTGTACAGTTGAAAGAACACTGAACTTGGAATCAAAATAAGAAGCTGGGTTCAAGTTCCTTCTCCATTATTTATTAGGTCTGTAACTTTGTGCAAGTCATTTACCATCTCTAAATCTCAGCTTCTTTATCTTTAAAACGGGAGTGATGATTTAACCCTTTGTTTATCTCATAAGATGATTCTGAGAATCAAAGTATATGCAGAAGACTTTCATACATTGAAACGTGCAGTATACATGTAAGGGAAATAATAAAAATTTTAGTATACACAAATGGTGGAAACTTCAGACTCTGCATTCTGTAACATGTTCTTTAAATTTTTATCCTTGGGATGTTACTCGTTACTTATTCTGAAGCCTCAGCAGCCTTTCTGAAACTGCACAGAACACAGCACAGTACCACAGATGGCTGTAGGTTCAACCAGAGCCTTCTGAGGATGATGATCTTTGAAGATTTTCCACCTATAGAGCTGTTCTCACTTTGCTCACTTTAGCTGATAGAATCAAGCTACAAGCTTAACATGTGATAGTCAGTTTGAGTCAAGGTTGGAAATCACTCAATCAAGAAACCACTCCATCACTGTCTAGAAAACAAATGGATTAGAGAAGAAAAACCAAGATGACTCAGACTCAATTCTGAAAGTGTTTTTAATGGGGCATTGATTCAGCCTCTACTGAATATTTACTAAAAATAAAAAATGATATTGGCAATACTTTTTGCGGCATCTCTTCCAGACAGCTGTGACATTTGAGGAACACTTGGAACACTGCATATAAAAATTCTATAAACAATAGAATCATCCTTGTCTTATTATTTTTCTCATTCCAAAGGCCTTGAATAAATGAGCTATTTTCCAGGAATGTCAGAAAGCTCTAGAAATTAGTAAATTGGGCACCACTACTCACAATCTATTATTGAAATTTTCAGTTAGTAGAAAAGTCCAGAATCCCTCTTCCCCATAGAAACTATGCTTTAATGCTGGCTAGATTCTCAGACTTGTCCAAAATGTAACAGCAAGCTCCGTGTGAGACAAAATGGGAAGGGGATGCTCAGAAAGTTAAGGAAATCATTGACAGCACTGACAGTGGACACTATATAAGAGTCAGAACAAACCAGGGGCAAGAGGGTCATGTACCACTACTGGAGGCCATGTTCGAGGAGGAATATGTCCAGAAAAGACCAGCGAATCATGTATAAACCACAAGTTATCTCTCTCTTTCCCTTTATAGCCAAGCATCCAAAAGGAATAGTCTACATTGATTGACTATGGCCTATTCATTGAAAAATTTATAATATTTGATAATACAAAAGGAGATAACCAATTTTACAAACTAAAATATACATCTAGGACTACAATTATTTGGTTTTAGGGAATGCAAATGCCCAACTTTTCACGGAAATATCACATTTTTTTTGAGATTATTATACCAATTTATTATCCCACCAGCAGCATATAAATTTTTACACAGGTCTCTATCCTTCCCAATAGTTGATGTAGTCAGATTTTTTGATTTTTGTCAATCTAATGGGTATAAAGTTATATCTGATTATATTCTTAACTTGCACTTTCCTGATTATTAAAGAGATTGATTCATTTTTTTCATTTATTCCTCATTTTCATGTATGTTCATGTCATTTGTCTATTTTTCTATTAGGTTGCTTATATTTCTTATTGATTTATAAAGGTTATATACATATTTATAAACAGGAAACTAATCCTGTGTTAGTTAAATGTGTTGCAAATTGTGTCTCCAGTTTACCACTTGTCTTTTTATTTATGTACCTTTTGATGAACAGAAACTCTTCAATCCAATGTAGTTAAATTTATCAGTCTTTTCTCCTATGTTAGCATGTTTTATTTCTTGTTTAAGAAGTCTGCCCTTACCCAGAAGGCATGAAATACTCTCCTACATATTTTTTTTAAAGTTTCAAACATTTCACATTTAAGCTCTTAATCCACATGGAACTGATTTCTGAGCATGCTGTGGTCCTCGAATAACTTTTCAATTCATGCATTTTTAATTGTGCTGTAGTCCTTCCCCCAAATTTCTCTGGCTCAAGTCACAACTAGCCTTCATGTCATCAAATCCAATGTGGTATTTCTTGTCTCTCATTTTTCTTTTTAGCATTTAAGGTTCTCCAGAACCCTTTCCTTCTTGAAATCGTGTTCCATTTCATCTGTGACATTACTCTTCCTTGGCCTTCCTTCCGCCTCTTGATCTTATCTTCTTTGGCCTTCATAGATTTCTTCATTTATATCCTAAATGATGATGTGCCCAAGGTCTCCATCTTCAACCACTGCTCTTCTCATCTATTTAGTCTTTCCCAGTATCTTCCCCATACCCATCGTTTAAATAGATACATATCTTCTAACAACTCACACATGCGTTAAATTCAGCTCAGGTCTCCTCTATCCATAATGCTTGAGCCAAGTGCCTACTGGACACTGCTGTTGGGATATCCCAAAGACATTTCAAAATAAACATTTTCAAAAGAGAACCTTTCTTCCATCCTTTCACCTTCCAAAATCTGCTCCTCTTGCTTCATTCACTAACAGTGAGATTCACAGCATCCTCTACCTGGTTAACAAATCAGAACTAGGAAGCCATCCTATACTTTTTGCCTTGCCATCATTCTCCTTCATCTTTTACACCTAATCAATCACCTAGACCTATGGATTCCTTTACCTAATTAGCTCTCACATGTGCAGACTCCTCTCTATTCTCTCTTATGCTTCCTTAGCTCAAGGACCCATCACTTTTTACTTGGGTTTTTGCGGTAGCCTTCTAAATTGTCTTCCTGGAGCCAGGCTGGTCCTCAGAAACCATCACCTGCAACTGTCTGAATAATCTTTATAAAAAGTAAATCTGACAATGAGGCAGGAAGGGAACACCCTCTCCTCATATACACAGTATTCCTACACCCCTCAACCCTCACATTGCTCCAGCCCACACTTCCAGGCACAACACTCCATACGGAGATGGCCATCAATCCTCCTGCTATTACCATCATAGAAACTTCTGTTGAGCTGCTATCATTGGATTAGGAGGAATGTTTTGCCTGCCAGTCCTTACTTCTGCCAGTTCCTGGCCCACTCAGCTGCTACCCACAGCATGGATTCTCACCTCAGCCACTTTTCTCTCTACCTAAATTAACACTCTTATCTCTGAATTTCCCTCACAACTAAAATATTCTGTAAATTCTAAATTCTTTACCACACGTTCTCCTGACCTTAGACAAAATCTGACTCTCACCTGAAGATATCATCAATCATCTCAGGTCTTATCCAAGACCTACTATAAGGTCTGCATAAAGTCACTGCCATCCTTGCTCCTACTACCTTCAGGCCATGACTGTTCCATGAAGCTATTCATCTACAAACTGAGGTCTTTTCAATCTCCATCAAACAAGGAGGATCAACAGCAGTTTGCTTTCACCTGGAGTGGACAACAATACATATTAGTCTTGCTTAAAGCCTAAATTACTGCCCTTGATCTCTCATAATGTAGTCCAAAAGAGCTTTGATAATCTTGACATTTTCACAAGCACCACACTGACATTTTATTGATGAATCTGAAGAGTAGGAAGTGACATTACACGTGCCACTGGTAAGACGTACGTGCACCAGAGGGTGACAGATAAACCTTAAAATGATTCAAGATCCTGACGTATCGGTGAGGATTTTAGAAGTTCATTGTCTACAGATATTCTTGGATATCTTCTCAAAGCTAATGGACAGGCTCACATGGTGCCTCTTCTACTACTAAGAAAGAAGCACAACACTTAAAAGGCCTCCTTATATTTTAGATAGAGATTATACTACATTTGGAACTACTGCTCCTCTACATTTATAGGGTAATATGGACACAGCTTCCAAATTTGATTAGAGACAGAGAAAGAGAAAGAGAGGGCTCTGCAGCAGATTAAGGCTGCAGTGCAAGCAGACCTTCTACTTGGCCACCTTACGCACAAGCTTCCATTTTTCTAGAGATATTCCAGATAGATAAGAATGCTGTGTGGAATCTAAGATTTTTTTTGAGGAAGGTCATCTGATATACAACAGAGAATGAGTAAAAAAAAAAGTTTCTGGCATATTACCGGTAGAGACAAAGTGCATGGGCCCTAGTAGAAGCTAAATGGAAGACCATGGGAAATCAATTGATAATGCAACTGAAAATGCCCATCATAATTGGTTATTTTCAGACCCCTTATGCCATAAACACAGTACAAATCCATAGAAGAGTATAACTGGGAATTGAGTCCTAAAAGGCCCAAATGGTACAAGTTAACATGAAAAAGTGGCTCAGACCTACCCTTTTCCTCCATTCACACATATGGTCCCATGAGGCATTCCTTATAGCCTGATAGGTCAGCTCTACATGTTGAGGTAAGCCAGAAATTTACTGATGATGCATTATAGCCCAAGTCAGAGGTGGCTCTGAAAGATGGCGGTGAGGCAAATTGAACAGTATACCTGGTCATCAGCATCATGTGGAGGAAGAATCAAAAGCTCAGACTGCTCAGCGATGAAGAGAAAAAGTTCTGGGTAATACCACCAGACAGGAAGAAGTGTTGAACAAGATGAGGGAAATCTAGAATAACTGGTGGAGGACACAAATGATATATTTCCTATTTGGGCTTCTGACCAACTACAGCAGCAGGGACTATGGCTTATCCCACAATCTCTTCCATTGCAAGTCTTTCTTTTCTTAAGTTGTGACCAACAACTTTGAAGATCCACTGACAGAACAGAGAGGACTCAGTATGGGACGCTACAGTGAGCACATTCTACTGCAAGCACCCATGACTGCATGAGAGCTTTCCCTGGAGCTTGTTCAACCTACTGGCCAATCTGGAAATGTTGGGGAGTTAATATCCCTAAGAACAGCCTTCAAATCACTTACAGATGGAATTTGATGGATAAATAACTTGGCTCCTTACCTCTCAGGTATCACAATTATGAGGCATGCTCTCCACAGTCTTCCAGGGTTCTACAGAGGGACTGAGCTCCAGCTGTTCAAAGAGATAACCTGGTCATTAATACATTCTGTATTTAGTTTCTTACCTTCTCAATCTTTCTTCTCCACTCTCCTCTGATCATGTCCTAAATAAAACACTTTCACTCAAATTCCTGCCTCAAGACCTACTTCTGAGGAATCCAACTGAAGACAATATGAGCTTTATTTCAGATCCTCAGATATCTCCCTGCTCTGTTTCCTCTCTGGTACATTCTCCCCACCCCATCAACCTCCACCTCTTGGTTCTCCTAGCCAAGTTTTGTTTGCCTTTTTAGTCTTAGTATAAAGATTATTCCCTTAAGAAGTATGACTCTAATCCCAGGACATTTTAGATTCCGGAAATACATGTTCTCATAGCTTTCCATATGTCCCTTATTCTAGTACCAGATTTGTTGTTACTGTCAGTCTTTATTTTCCTATTGACTGTAAGTATTAAGAAGACAGGGATGATGTCTTTGTTCACAACAAATCCCAAATGTCTAGCATAGGCCAGTACATAGTAAGAACTCAATAAATATTTGTTGAATAAAGTCACTTACAAACTAAACTTATTATAAAGGCTCCCCTCTACCACAGTTTAGGACAGAAAGTCTTATTGTCCTCTCCAATCACTCCTCTAGCTATTCCCCTAGATGCACTCTTCAGTCCAAGAAATTAAACTGCTGGCAATTTCCTACCCACATTATAACCAGTCATATTGTCAAGATTTGCCCATTTGTTCCTTCTGCTATTACAGTATCTCCATCCTCTCTACCCACCTTATTTCTACCCATCTTTCAAGTCCCAAACTATAACCATCACTGGAAATCTTTCTCTAATGCCCCAGTAATACTTAGAAGTCTCTCTTTGCTCCCAAAGAATCTTGAGCATAAATGCATCATAATTATTTCATGTACTATAATCAGTTAAAACTAATTTCTCCCCCCAAGACCTTTAAGCTACCCAACAAATTAATCTTTGAGTGTTTTATTTTTATACAATGTCTACCAATGTTCCTGGGGGAAAAAGTAGGTGCTCAAAAATATTTTCCAGCTGAATATGAAATATTATTAAAGAACTAGGGATGTTTGGTCTTGAAAGGAGAAGTCTTAAGGAAGTCAGGACATCTGTTCTCAAGTGTGCAAGTGCCAGCCAAAGAAAAAAGTAAGCATCATAACTGAGCTGCTCTTTGCAGTGTATTATAGCTAATTGCATTCTGACTTTGCAGATGCTGGGAATGTTAAAAGGAAAGAAAAGAAAAAAAGCTTGTTGGTTGCAACACCTGCTGATGTGTGTATTTCCTTATATCAATTACTAAATACTGCTGTTGGCAGTTGTTAACAGTTTGATGTGTACCTGTATTTAGTAATAGCAAATGGCTTGGAATCTAGCTGCCTGGGTTCAAATACCAACTCTGTCTCTTAATAGCTGTATGACCTTGGGCATTGTAACATTCAAGGCCTCAGTTTCCACATCTGTAAAGTGGGGTTGATAAAAGTGCCTAACTCTCAGGGTTGTTGTGAGGGATAAATGAAGTAACATATGTGAAACACTTAAAACAATATGTGTTACAGAGATGTTTGCTATAATAAAAATTAATATTTTTATTAAATCCACTAGGTAAAAGCAGGTCCAGTAAGTGTGAGTATTAGAAAGCATACTTTGATTCAATTGAAAAATGACTTTCTGATGATTTAGGCTATCCAACAGTGTAATTAGCTGTCTTGCAATGGTAAATATTACACCACTGGAAATGATACCATCTAACCAAGCAGTGGCTACCTATTCTGGAAAATAGTAGAGATTATTTTTCTAATTTTAAGATATTCTGATTCCATAACTTCCCCAGAGCCACCTTGTGATAGCAAGTGACAATTTATATATAATATCTTTACTAAGAACCTCAAATCTCTTAAATTTTTAAACTTTTTTCTCCCTTTCAGAGGTAGAAAACTAAATATTGATCCAAGTTGGCAAAAGAGAAGATTTATCTTTAACTATTTCTTTAGTGTCTCTTTGAACTAGATAATAGCCATAACTATTTATCTGAAGAGGACACTGCTACAGGCTGGCTTGAACCATAACAGAACATGAGCACCAACTTTCTGTCTGCCAATATTATTCCTTAGCTGAGATCCTTTCTGGGTTTCACAGTCTAGATAACACATACTGGAGGGTCATAATATTGATACTCAGTTTACCATGTGCATAGGTAGGAGGATCTTGCAGAAAAGAAAGTTTGAAAAATATGACAAAGTATAAGGAAGTTCTAAATTCTCATTTAATACTTTGCAAGAACCTGCATGTCCCATAAAGAAAAGTCAAACAACAATTTACTAAGGCCCACTTCTGAGGTTTGGTCTGGAAAGAAGCACTGTTTTTTTTCCAATGTTCCATATTATCCAGTACCCCCGGCCCGCCACCACTCTCCTCCCCAGATATGTATCTAACCACGGACACACAGGAACTCTATGTAGAAACAGAACTCTATTTTTTCTCCTGACAAAGCTACTATATTATATTGTATTCCTTGTTTCACCACCATTTTTATATTTTCTAGCAGTATTCTAGGTTGCATAAATCCAAGATTTAGAAAAAGAAATTGGTACAGAGGTTGAATTGAATCGCTCAAGCAGAAGAATCACTATGAAAGTTCTCTAATGACAGTGCAGGAATTGAAATTCAATAATAAATTTCTAAAAAATTTGTAGGTTTTATTGCACTATTCTTTAAATGCAAACTTCACAGAAAACTAAAACTTCCATTAGCACAAAATTGTTCTCTCCCAAAAGAATGAAGACAAGTTGTAATCCTAAAAGGACAGCTTTACTAAGCTAATTGCACATGTATATTTTTTAAATTGTCACCATACTCCCCTCTCTTCTGTTGTGTACTAATTAAAATTTGCTTCTTAGGAAACACTATTTGCAGTTTCTGTTTGGAACTCTTAAGTGGTATTATTTATAAGGTGGCTTTCCCCAGACCAAATCCATATAATAGTCTATTTCTGGTTTTACAGTCTCTCTGTTGTAACATTCTTGTCATCTGCATGTATATTAAAGGCTACGAGTATGAGGGACTTGCCTTCTAAAAGGTAAACCAACTGGTTTAACTTCCCAGAGTAATTACACATGAAAACTCTAAAACTCTCTTTGCTAGGTAGACTTTTCAATTACTTTGTCTCTTCCTTTTTTGTGAAAGAAAAAAGAAGACTCTTTGGAGGCTAGTAAACAAAAGATAGACTAGCTATGGTTGATAGAAATGTCTCCCATATTAAGTTATTAAATATATAAAATAAAATCTTTTCATGAACATTTGTTCAGAGAGTCTTCAACTTTATTTTATAATCTTGAGTTAAATTCTACTCTTTTATTTTATAATGTTGAGTAAGTCTTTTAGCCTCAACTCTTTCTCAAACCCTTCATTTCCTATACCCTATAAAAGGCAATGGAAGTCTTAGTTCATAGATTGTTTTGAGAATCCTAAATTAAAGCCGCTAGTAGACAAGTTCTGAAATTGCAGGCTTTGTACCAGGAATGTTTGTCCTGGTGAGCCACACCACCTGGGGCATGTGTGTTAGCTTCCTTCCAGCTCATTGTCCTAACTGACTGTTACCTCTCATATTATTGAATATTCCAGAGAAACAGGTATTGAAAATATGGTAGGGTTGGCCTGCCTCAGCACAGTTTCTTTTGTTTTGTTTATAAACAGAGAATGTAGTATCTGCTAGAAATTTTGATTATCTGAGTAAAAATTCGAAGAACCCTGGGAGTTTGGGGGCAGTATTTACACTATGAGGAAGTATTTACACTACCTCTATCTCCCCCCAAAACCGATCAAGACTCACCCTATTTATGTGTAATCTGATGTGTTTATTATACTGGGCTAAATTGGGATTCCATTCTCCACAATCTCTGCCTTCCCAGAAAACAACACAGGATGCAGAACTCTTTGTTTCATCTCCTCATTTCCCTTGTACATCTTACGTGGTAGATGGTTAATGGCCTCAAATTCTTCCTATCCCAGAAAGCAGGCCTCTTTGTAATGTGACTTTGCTGCTTCTCCCATCTACAGGTGTTCATTTTTCTACTGCTTTGACTATGGGCTGTCCTGTGACTTACTTTGAGGGGATGTGGCAGAAGAGATGAGTAGTTCAGGTGTCTAGACCTCAGGAGGCCTTACAACTTCTTCCTTTGCCCTGTTGGAAGACTTCCCTGAGACTTTCAGGTAAGGAAGCCAGTCGAGACTACGGAAGAAACAGGAAGTCACGTGAAGACCTGAAGTGACCCAGCTGAGAGCCAGCACCAACTGCCATCTTGGCCATTCCAGCTGACCCTCTAGCAGAAGGACAGCCACCAGAAGGGCCCAAGGCAAGGCAGCAGAAGGTGCACCTGGCCAATCCACAGAATCATGAGAAATAATAAATCAGTCTTCTCTTAAACAAAGCCACTAAATTTTGGAGGAATTTGTATATAGCCATAGATAACTGGTATATCTTCTGTGAAAGTCCCATTTCCTCCAGTTCATTGTGGTTTTCTGGTGTATCTGGAATGGCAGCATATGCTTCTCACCTCTCCAGCTCTGGAGAAAGTGAGAATACAAAAGTCTGAACCTGGATCGATTCATGCTTTTCAACTTCTCCTGGCTTACCCTATGCTGCTAAGATCTGTAGCTGAGGTTTAGAGTTTTGAATCTTGAATGTGAATCATTCTTGGTCATCGGAAAAAGGCCTAATTCGGTTATTCGGGAATAAACTTCTATCTTCCAATTTTATTTACCCATAATTTTGTTGAAGATGTAGAACGATGAATACCCATGGGTTACTAGCAAACTATCTGATGTGGGAAGCAAGTTTAGGATTTTTGGACGATGAGTCCCAGTCTATTGTTTTCATCTAATGATAGTTTTGTGGTCTATTCTCATCTTTTTGGCCCTTGCCTGGGAAGAAGGAGCCATTCTGGCAAAATGCCTTTGCAGCTTTTTGGAAGCGATACAATCTGAACATGGCCATAAGTGCAACCAATGAAATATTAGGGTCTCAAAATTACTCTGAATCTTTCTGCCACTCTGCAATGGTCATGGTGTGATTAAAAAGTAAGGGTGAGCCACCATGGCTAGTATTTAGCAATGATTTTGTGACTTGTTTGTTCTATCTACCTAGAAACTACCTCAGAACAAAACAGGCAAGGATTTTATAAGCATGTAAGTGCTGTTTTGTTATAGTCGATTTGAAAAAGAAAGATAACGATGTGGTCTAGTGGTTTCCACATGTATTTGAGTGTCAGCAACTCTGAGTTGTAATCTCATCCAACTGTCTTTCTGGCTGACTCAGATTACTTAAGAAAAATTACCTTACTTATCTTTGTCTCCTTTTACTTACCCATAAAATGGAAGAAATTGCCCTTATTGCACAGAGAAAAATTTTAAAAAATTAACTGATATTTATAAACACCCTGGAAATAAATACCATGATTATCCCCAATACACACACATATAGACAGGCACAACTACATTTTTTTTTGACCCTCAAATTTCTTTTACTTCCCTCAAAATCCTAGGGAAAAATTAAGATGAGAGCAGGGAGGTTTATGATTTTTCTTTCCCCATTTTAAGGCATCTCACTCCTAGTTCAGCAGCATGGAGAAAGATTTGTTGTTAGCTCCCGTGCTGGGCAGTGATTCAAATTCCCAAGGTTAGTGGCAGCATCTCAGAGAGATTCTCAGAGATTTTCAAAGCTCCATTTTCTTTTAATTAGCTCCCTCTATGCCTCAGGGAACAAGTTCAGGGAATCAATAGGTTAGAATGAGTACAGACTTTGTTGGTATCAGGAGCTATGGTATGTTGGGACTTGTCAGACCCTGGATTCAGGTTTCAGGAGGTAAGCATCACTGGTCCAAGAACATTTAGAAAAGAGATTTCAAACTGAAGCAGCTCACCAGCTTCTGGAGACTGTCTGGCTCTGATTCCCAGACAGGGGCCGCCATTACTTGCAGCCACTCGATGGCCCTACACAAGTCAGTGAAGCTCCAGGGCTTGCCCTAGAGGCCTGCAGACTGAGCCAGACACTGGTTAAGAGTTAAATCACACTTGAGAGAAGCTGCAAGCATGAATTCAGCTGAGGTGCTAAAATACTCACGGAGAGGTTCTCAACTCCACACGCTCTCTGTTCCCCAACTCTTACTATTTCTTCTGTCATAATAAGGCTTTCTCTGCACCCAGAAGATATTGAGTAACACTAACAATGTTCTTACCTTGCGGGACGTAAATTTCATTTATGGCATTATTATTTTTTATTTATTATAAACATGAGCTCCACAGAGGCTGACAACAGCTTTGCTAAGAGGGATACGGTGGATTTGTTTCTAGAATTCAAACCTCAAGTGAATAGTTCCTGCTGCTTTAGGTGTTGCAATAATTGCTCTGGCACAAACTATACAGAGTCAAGGGCAGAACATTTGGGATTCTTTGCAAGCATTCATTATTTATGCTGGGAATGGAACTGCAAAATTCCTTTTTAAAAATATCTGATTAAGTGGCATGGAAAAAATAAAAAAGACAAAGCCTTAGTAATAAATCAGTCAGTAGCCAGTGTTAAGTGACAGTAAATACCGTTAGGCCCTGTTCTGTTTGAAGCTTCAAGCAGTATGACCCTGACTGTTTGTCTAAAGGATTCACAAGAAATCTGAAAAGTTGGGAAACACAGGTAAACTTATTTTTAAATTGTACGTTACATTTTCAAAAAAAACAGGCTCAAAGTATTTTTGGATGTAATACCTCTCAATTTCAAGCAATGGGTTTAATTTTGAATCTGAAAACGTACAATGAACATACACTGGATTGTCTAAAATGTCTGGAAACACAGAAAAATAATGTGCTTATTGATTTGTCGTTTGGGTGAGGTGGGTTGTTTTCTTCTTTCAGATTAGCACTTGGACCCACTGCTTTAACATTTCAAAATACTTCACCTGAAAATGTGTTTGGAAATTGAAGAAAAACATATATTGAACACATTTTGTGAAAATATGTTTAACGATGATTCCAAACTCTTTTGTATAAAGTATAATGATAAAAGATCCAACGCTGGGACTTTCCTGGTCCAGTGGTTAAGACTCTGTGCTTCCACAGCAGAGGGAGCAGGTTCGATCCCTGGGAAGGGAACTAAGATCCCGCAGGCCACACGGTGCGGCCAAAAAATAATTTCTTTTAACAAATAAAAAAAATAAAGATCCAACGCTGCTCATGCCAAAAACCAAAAGTAAGGGCTTAACTAGAATCAACCAATAATTTTAACAAAGCTAGGGAAAGACAAGTGTGTGGAGAAAAAGGAAGGTGTGATTGTAGGAGGATAAAATGCTAACCAAGAAAGTTAAAAGTTACTGTATGGCACTTGACAGAGAAAACTGGGGACAGGGATTCTGTTCAATCTATGAGTACATTGGGTCAGGGGCATTTTATCAGGCCTCCACGTGTATGAGGCGAAATACCCCTCAAGGCCAACCACCTCCCTTTGCTTTAAATTCTTGCTCTTGGGGAAACCTTCATGACTGCTAATTCCTGCTTTTCAGATATCTCAAGCCTGGAAAAGAGGGTGCTTTGGTTCCAATTTAGGCCTGAATTTGGTTCCAATTTAGGCCTGACTTTGGTTCCAATTTAGGTCTGGGGCACAAAAAGGATTTATATCTCTCAGCCCTTGTCCTGTTTTCAACATCCCTTCCTAATACGTGTGAGAGCAAATAAGCACCGCTAATATTTGGGATCTTAAAGCAGAGCCCTGTTAATTGTAGTGCAGAGATCAAAATATTAAACATGTAATTCCCCCTCTACCCTTTTTCTTCCCCTCAACCACAGACATTAGGCATTTCTTAACTTTGGGGATGGGAGAGAGTGAAAGGGCTGTGTCCAGACTTAGTCTCTGATACAAGAAAAGTAAGCTACAAGTCAAGTGCTTCTCTGACCCTTCCTAGTCACCCAGTAGTTATTGTTGAGCCCTTACAGTTTTTTGATAGTTAGCATAGAAAATCCATGCCATGTCTGTCCCTGGGGTTTCTATAATGGTGGAGAGATGCCAGCCAGGGAAGCCTCACTGACCTGATTGATTAGGGGTCTTTACTCTCCACTTCTCAATAGCAAAACTGAAGGACTGGTCAGCCATAATTAGAAATCCTCTGACCCTTTATTTTTGAACTATTATTACTTTTCTTCACATTTATTCAATAAATATCTCCACCTTTCTTAATTTTTCCCCAATACATGGCACAAATACTCAAAGCAATGAGGTATACTTGTCCAGACGATGAGCGCTTGCTAAGATCATTTTATCCTATAATATGTGGACAGTAAAAAAAATGCCAACCTTTCAATGTAAGTGATAAATTAATCAAGATTCATTATAATGCATACTAGACAGCATTCTATTGTGGATTTGGTCAGGCAGCATCACTCTGCAGTACCCTCTGTGGATACTACCGAAGTAGAGTTTCTGGATCTGCAAAACTGAAGATTAGATTCTACAATCTGATAAATTCACATACAGGCATACTCCTTTTTTATTTTCTTTTCATATCTGAAACTCTGGTTCTGCTTTTCCAGATTTTATCTTTACAGTGTTATATATCTATGAGAACTTTTAGAATAAGATTTAAACCAAACCCTGAAAAAGATAAAAGCATCATTCAAATTCCATGTTTTTCCAAAGAAAGAAAAAAGAACTTAAACTTTTTAAGTAAACAAGTGCAGTTTGAGGGTGACCTTGCTTTAACATCTGAGATCTAATCGTTTTTTTTTTTTTATGATCACATTTCAATCTCATTTATATTTTCCTTTAAATTGGTGGGTGAATTTGACAGCCCTGGAAAGAGCCGGAAAGAGGCCGTAATAGCAGTGCTGAGGGCCAAGGATTGAACAAGGTTTCCTACACCACCCCTGTATCTCAACAAGGGCTGTACCAAATGTCTAATTTTAGTATCTGGCTAAACACCAAACACCTGGAAATGGCATCCAGCCAGGGATGAACACAAAGCTAAACAGTGGGTGAGCAAGTGCATCTGTCTCCTCTTGTTTTCTACTTCTCAGCTATTAGGTAAAAAGGGTAGTTATTAGGTAAATAAAGTAGCTATTAAATGATGACTTACGCAAAGCCTGCAATTTTAGTGTTCCCACTTCATCTTACCAACATTATCAGGCTCCTCAGCAAGAAACATTTTGATAATATTTGTTAGGCAATTTGTGATATGAATATGACAATATTTGTGATGAAAACCAGTTTAACTTCCTACTCAATGCTATCTTTGAGGATGGATTTCAACCTCTTTTCTTCTTAGACCAGGATATATACATGAAGCATGTCAGGTGTCAGATTTGTTGACACGAAAAATTCAAAACTGATTAGTTTTCAATCACTGGTTTCTGCGTGAGCATGTCCTAGCCACCTTCCCCCCACCCCCAATACACATACACACGTACATGTCAGAGCACACAGGACTCCTGACTCCATTTCTTCACCCACAGAAACCACATTTCCTCTCACTCCTTCTCACTTCACCAATCCACAAACCCTTTAACTACCCCTGAAATATGGACCTATTTCCCAACATCTCCACAAATGTAACAGAAAGCTTTCGTGGTCTCATGTAACCAAACTTACAACCATATACATGCCTCACATGACCAAGAAAATCACTCATCTCTCTACTGTGTCCAATTCAGGATTCTTTGCAATAGACCATGGTGCATGGAATTTGAAGGCTATATTTTGGTGTTAATGGATTTCATGCATACATACAAAAACAATGAAAGCAATGACAGATTTTATCTAAGGCTTTGTCTTTTCAAGTATATAGCTTGCTTACTCATAAAGACTCTAAATTTTGCTTGCTTTCTGAAGGAAACATGTGGCTATTTCCCTTTGGTCTTAGAAGAGCTCTGCATAAACATGCTTTAAAACAAAATTTATTCATGTAATTATGAGTTCATAAATTATATATATTCCTAATGAATCCTACATAAATCCATGAAGTAGCAATAAGGAGTTTTATCCTTGATTATTATCATAAAAACCTTGTAGCTTTAACATGTTTCTGCATATTGTATTAATACCTCCTGTGCACCTCCTTGGGTACTTACTCTGTGTCTCACTTATCTAATTCCAGACACCAAAGTGACCACCTGGCCAGTGAGGGCTCTGGTCAGCCTCTCACAAGTGCAGCTAGACAGACTTTACCCTAGGACCCCATCTCTGGCTTCACACTCGGGGCTTTTCTGTCAACTCCTCAAGCTGGGGGCAGGTAGGGAACCTACTCTCCACTCACACATGTACAACCTAGAGTGTGAGGGAATTAACACCTGTATTAGCTTCCTGGGGCTGCCATAACAAAACGTCATAGACTGGGTGGCTTAAACAACAAAAATTTATTTTCTTACAATTCTGGAGGCTAGAAGTCCAAGATCGAGGTTTGATTTCTTGACAGGTTTGATTTCTCCCAAAATCATTCTCCTTGGTTGCCTTCTTGCTATGTGCTCACATGGTCTTCCCTCTGTGCATACTCATCCCTGGTGTTTCTCTCTGTCTGTCCAAATTGCCTCTTCTTATAAGGACACCAGTCAGATTGGATTAGGGCCCACCATAACGGCCTCATTGTAACTTGTAACTTAATCACCTATATCCAAATCACCTATATCCAAATCACCTCTAACTCTCACATTCAGAGATGCTGAGAGTTAGGGGTTCAACATATGAATTTTGGGGGAATACTATCCAGCCTATAAACACCCCATGGGTGACCAACAGGGGAAGGAAACTGATGAATAAATTTTTCTTTCACTCTTCCTCTAGCCAGGCAGTCCTGATTCACATTTCATGTGAAGGCTCTTAGACAGTACTTGGTGACCAAGCAAGCAGCACTTACAGCAATGGTCCACTAGCGACTCATCTTGATGTTGACTCTCTTTCCTTCTTTGGCTGGTTTCCCTGTCCCTCACCATTTCCAGCTCCCAGGATCACAAATGCTAACAAACAACCTGCACTCAGGTTCTGCTTCCTGGAGAACACAGGCTAAGACACGTAAGTTATCTCACTTCATCCTTACAACAACCATGCCAGATATCTATTATTACTTCATAAATGAAGAAACAGGAGACTCAGAGAAGATAAATTACTTGCCCAGGGTCACACAGCTAATAAACTACAAAGACAGGACTTTGATTTAAATCTTTTTTGATGCCCAATCCTGCATTATTTCCTAGGTGCCGTAATATCTCCTAGCAAAGTCTATGCATAATCAGATAAAATTTAAGCCATTTTCCCTACCAATTTTTAAAACTGTTTAAATGGACTAGAGGTAAGGCATTCCAAATTCATAATTCATCTCCCTATTATTTCAATGCTACTCCTTTCCTCCTTTCCCAAACCGAAGAGTTTGATATTTCTTTTTCAAAATTTACCTGTATCTGAAATCATTCTTTTTTCAACAGAAATCAGATAAATTACAATCTCTTTATTGGTCCTATTACAAACTGTACCTTTCCAAGCAAACCACATTTCACAGTCAAATTAGGGAGGCTCTTATATCTTAATCAAAGCTTAACAGTTTAATCGTTCATTAAACATGAGAGTAATTTAGTGTCCTATTATACAATCATTATTGTTTCCTGAAAATCTGATGTGATGAGGTGCAATAAATGTAAACTGAAATATAGCCTGTGGAAGGTTATTTATTATTTCTTCTGGCTAAAAACATTCATAACTGAAATTTATTGGTCCATACTCCCTTCATTATAAATATTTTATGTTCTGCCTCAGGGATCCATGTCTTAGCATTTAAATGTCTCAATCTGTGTCAGTAACAGGAAGAACAAGTTCACTGGGTAGAATTTTTGCCCTTTACTTCAGAATGTTACAATAATAATGGGCTATAAATATGTTATAATTATGCCTTTGATCACTGCTGTAGTTTTCTAGTCTGAATGAATTAAATTCAAATCTAAAGCTGAGCTGGTAGACATAAATGACAGTAGTTATCTTAAACTAAGACTTTGCTGAAAGCCATATTAATTTAGTGAAAATATTTAGAGTGGCCAGAATAGCAAACCATTTTTCCTCTTACTTCTACCTTAATGTGAAGTAGCACCCGTACCTATCACCACGTTTATATATCAGTAGTGGTTTATGTTTACAGTTACATAAAGCTTTATACTCTCAGCACTTTTTTTTTTTTTTGCTGTATGCGGGCCTCTCACTGTTGTGGCCTCTCCCGTTGTGGAGCACAGGTTCCGGATGCGCAGGCTCAGCGGCCATGGCTCACGGGCCCAGCCGCTCTGCGGCATGTGAGATCTTCCCGGACCGGGGCACGAACCCACGTCCCCTGCATCAGCAGGCGGACTCTCAACCACTGCGCCACCAGGGAAGCCCTACTCTTAGCACTTTTATAAACTGATCACCACAACAACCTTTGAAATACTACAGAGCAGCTGTAAAAACCTCCATTGTCCAAATGAGAAAACTGAGGTCCAGGTAGGTATAGATGTATGATTTTTGTTTTAATTCTTTAAATTTTAATCATGAGATAGTAAAATCATTCAACAATGTGAATCAAGTTCCTGTTTTCTGCCCATCTCATCTTATGCAGAGGTTGGTGGAGAGGAGGTGGAGGAGGGGATGGCAGAGTAAAGGACATGAATAAGTGACAAAGAGCAGATGACAGGGAACCCTGCTGGGGAAATGGAGATATGAGGCAGAGGGAATGTCCTGCATCACCTGTATTCTCCCAGATCTGTCTCCCTATATAAAGCCTATAGAACAGATCACTGGTAAATTAACTGAGAGATGCCTAGAATCAGTATAGTTTTCCTGGAAGTCCCAGTCAGCTATGGGACCAAGAGTTGACTCACTAATATGAGGCTTATTATAACACTTTTGTTAATGGATATTTTAAAAAATTGAAGTATAGTTGATTTACAGTGTTGTGTTAATTTCTGCTGTACAGCACAGTGATTCAGTTATACATACCCACACAGATATATATATTTTTTTGTATTCTTTTCCATTATGGTTTATCATAGGATTTTGAATATAGTTCCCTGTGCTATACAGTAGGACCCTGTTGTTTATCCATTCTTAGAGCTTGCATCTGCTAACCCCACATTCTCACTCCAACCCTCCCTGGCCCCCCTTAGCAACCTGTTCTCTATGTCTGTGAGTTTGTTTCTGTTTCGTAGAGAAGTTCATTTGTGTCATATTTTAGATTCTGCATATAAGTGATATCATATAGTATTTGTCTTTCTCTTTCTGACTTACTTCACTTAGTATGATAATCTCTAGGTCCGTCCATGTTGCTGCAAATGACATTATTTCATTCTTTTTTATGGCTGAGTAGCAGTCCATTGTATATATGTATCAGAACTTCTTTATCCTGTTAATGGATATTTTAAAGTTCCAATTGGAGGACCTTTCAGAGAGCTTTACCTCACTTCTTCTCTTCCAAATAAATTCTGGACATAGTTTTTGAAAACCACCCTACATATGGGAGCACACAGAAGAAAAAGTGAATTTCCTCTCAGTGAAGATTGAAAAGAACAACTGTACCCTGGGGTTAAATTATCCATACAGAAAAGACATGAAGGAAGGGCTATCCTCTTTTAGTATATACAAACATGTTGACAGGGAAAATTTCCTGAAGAAATATGTAATTTGAAGAAAAGGTGATTTTTTTTTTTTTTTTGCAGTACGCGGGCCTCTCACTGTTGCGGCCTCTCGCGTTGCAGAGCACAGGCTCCGGACGCACAGGCTCAGCGGCCATGGCTCATGGGCCCAGCCACTCCGCGGCATGTGGGATCTTCCCGGACTGGGGCACGAACCGGTGTCCCCTGCATCGGCAGGCAGACTCTCAACCACTGCGCCACCAGGGAAGCCCGAAAAGGTGATTTTTAACAGCTTGGATCCAGACTTTCTTGGGCACTGAATTGTCCTACACTATCCTATGAGCCTTTATGCTTTTAAGCGTATTCCTTGAAACAATGGTTCCTCTAGATATAAATAAGTTTACATGAAAAGAGTATTCTGTGATCAGATTTTCAAATGCTGGTCCCGCAAAATATTCTGTTCACAAAGCAGAGCTGAGTTTATTGCTTACTGTGGTGAGGAAAATGGTTACTCTGACAGTCTTAGTAACATCTTGATCAGTTCAAGATGATGGAGGACAAAGTGAAGACATTTATGAGATTTGGGGAGTCTGGTTAAAGTTGGGGATTGATTAGGATTGCAAGAGATTCATGATATAATAGGATTGGTGAGTAGAGCATGGATATGGTTTCAAAGAGAATCTTGAAGAGTTAGCCCTCCTTTGATACTATATTATCTTCAGAAAGGGTATTTATTCTAATCAGGATAAATGGAATATTTGGATAAATGGATTTTCTGTAAGTTCCTAAAATGAACAACAAAGTTATTTGTAACTGTAACATCCTGGACAATTTTCCTGAAGAGTAAAACCATGTAATGAAGAAAGCTACGTAGTAAAGTCATGTTAATATGGAATCTAGACAATAAATGTGCAGGTGTAAAAGGTTCTCAACGTAAGTCTAGGAATTCCAGAGTCAAACAAAGTTCAGCAAATGTTTTAATAGTGGTGTTTTTCAGATTCTTTAATACATGAATGGACATGCAATTTTCAAGGAAAAAGTACACAAAAAACACTTTTATTTTTTCGTCTGAATATAAAATAAAATGAATTTAGGATATTCATTTTAAAAAGAGGTTGTAAATATAAAACCCAAACAGAAAGTAACTGTAATCCCAGTCTGGCATTTCCCTGCACACAGACAGTAACATCTTAAGCAACTGGCACAAAGGCACACTGGGCTGGAATTTGGTTCAAGAGTTAGGCACAACCAGAATGCATCAGTGATTAGAATGAAGGTTCACAGCGCCAGTAGTTTGAGGAGGAAAGTGAAGTAGATGATACAAAAGGAGGGGAATCTTTCTAGTGGAGATATGTTGCTTAGCTAATAAAATGAGCCGTGCATGTATTTTATGTCTTCAATTTACCCTACAGTGTCAGTATTGAATTGTTACATAGTGATAATGCTCTTATTAGATGCTACTCTTCTGAGGCAAGAAACACTGCTTACTAAAAGTAAACAACAGTTAAAACAGCATTTTATTTTCATGCACAGATAATTTGAATGGCCAAACAGAGCTTGGGTACTTTTTATTAGCCAACAGAACAGGCTAACAACTACAAATAACAGGTCATCTACTTAGTCTGGGATTGGTAAATGCCACTGTAAGATTACTTTCCTTCATTTGATAGTGAAAGGAGTTGGTCCCTTGACTGGAAATGACATGAGCATTTCCACTATTTGATACAAAAAAACTAAGTATGGACTTTTGGAGAAACAGTAGAGGGAATAAAGCAAATGTTTAAAATATTATCTCAAAGATATTTTAATTAATTAAATATTAACTAAGGAAAAAAATAGGCTTGATTTTTATGCCAGGAAATACTGAGTTGATTCCAGGAGATACTGAGATGATTCCAGGAGTTCACATAAATGTAATTCTAACTGTGCAACTGCAAATGAAGCTACAGAGGAAGAAAAATTCCAGGTATTCTATACAAATCAATTTGGTTTCTGAGCTCAGATTTTAAAGGGACACATATAAAAGCCAAACAGCACTGGCCCTTCTTGTGGCTGGCCTGAGATGGTGATGTATGCAACACAGCAACCTCCAAGAAAGTACTGAAAAGTAATTCGGATATTTTGGAATTCTCTTAAAAGACACTTTATGAAAATTACCTATACCTTCTCTTACCTCTCATCCATTTTGACGGCAGTTGCTTCCCTAACACCTACCACCTTTCTGGATTCTTTCTTACACTTCTCCCCTAAAACTCTTTCACTTGTTTTAGTCCAAACTCAAACGCCTATGACCACTTTTTTTTCTAGGACTTTTTCTGTTGAAAATAAATTTGATCTTTCTCTGTTCTAGGACCCAAATGGAAATTTCCAAAGCCCAGCCCTAAAGATGCAAGAATAATAAAGAATTCTTCCTTCTTAGAGCTACAGGGGAATGGGGGCTGCCCAAAGTCTCAGAATTTGTGTATTAATGTTTTTGTCCTCTCCACATGTTCAAAACATGAGGTGAAAGAAACATAGACAAACAAGGATTCATATTAGAGGGTGGCAGAGAATTGATAGATTTGGGAAGTCTAAGCACCCAATAAACTGCAAAATTTACACACACACATACACACACATACACACACACACACACACACATCTTTTTAAGCCTTGATCATAGTATGTAGAAGATAGAGAAGAGAATCTTCTCTGTTTGAGGCCAATAATACATTGACTAATAACAAAAGAGAAAGCAAACCCTTCTTTGTACTGAAAAAAAGAGAAAACAGATTGGTAAAAGGGAATTAACTGGAGGTGTAGCTAGGGAAGGATAGGTAAGCTTCTGGTCTCAAATCATCTCTAAAGGTCTCCAAGGAACTTGCAAATTAGATCATTAAACCAAACATTGCCAATGATATTTGAGGGACTGTCAAGAACAATAAAGGGTAATAAAACTGGAGATAAGCAAATACCATCCAATTTTGAAAAATGAGATGAAGGGAGGTTTGACAAATTAGAGACAGATACAAGTTACATTGATTTCAGCTAAGATTTCAGAATCTTTAATATAGATGAATAGGTTTGGAAGCCTAAAGAAGCAATGATCACTAGGAACCAATAAAGGCTCACAAAACAAAATCAGACTCCTCTCACTTCTTTCTGTACGTCAGGGTCCTGGCAGGGAGCAAATGGCACACACAACCAGATGGTAATTGAGGTGAGTTTACAGCAGGGACTCTTCATACTAGCATGGGGTAGGGTTAAAGGAAACTTAGAGGGATAGTGAAGCAACTGTGGAGAACTGGCACCACCCAACACAGGACTGGCTACATAATTTACAGGGTCAAGGGCAAAATGAAAATGCATAGCCCTTTATTCAAAATCCACTAAGAATTTCAAGACAGGAGCAGCAAAGCATTACCAAGCATGAGGTCCTGTATGACAACACAGGCTGCAAGCCCATTGCAGCCATCTTTGACCCTTAAGTTTCAAGGGTCAAGAAGGGAAACATGTACTAGAACCTGGAGAGAGTTGTAGCTGTATCTTTAGCTGGAGGAGAGTCCACTGGAGAGACAAAAGAAGAGCTAAGCCACTTATACTAATTACTACACTGATGACCTGTGGCTATGAAGAGAGCGACTGGTGAAATTCATACCTTAATCCCATTCTTCTCCTGCCCTTCTATAATCTCAGACAATGGAATCCAGTTAATATAGTGCATGGAGGACAGGTTCCAGAAGCACAAAACAGGGTGGAGAGTGAATTGGGAGAGTCAGGAAGAATATTTTGCACACCTTTATGAAGTCACAATGCTGTGAAACCCATGAAACCTGGTAACCCTACTCTAGAAGGACTTTAGGAAGGTGTTTACCACAACTGCTCAGGAGCTCCTTTTGGACAAAATGGACAGAGATGGCCTACAAGCAAAGAGAATTATGTGGATCTATAATAGGTTAAATAATTACATCCAAAGTCTACTGAAAACTAGTACTACCCAGTTTAACATTTTTGCTACTGACTTGCAGATATAGAACGAATGATTATCAAAGCATGGTTTACAGATTACTGAATGGAACAGTGACTAACCAGGATGAAAGAATTAGAATCCAAAAAGATCTTGACAGGCTGTAGCAATGGGATAAAAAGATCTTGACCAGTTGGAACAACTGACTAAATATAATAGTAGTACATCTTGGGATTCGCTCTCAGGTTCAAAAGCCAGTAGCACAGGTTTGGGAAAGGGAGACAATACTTATGATGTCTGAAAATGACTCAGGCAGTTTAGGGGAAGGTAAAGTCAATGTGGGTCATGAGTGTGGTGGATCCTCGAGAAAAGCATATTAGGTTTTAGGCAGAATGAATTGAACAAGGGAGGTGATAATCCAAACCTGGGACTGTGTTGATCAAACCACACCTGGAAAACTGGGTTTATGTGAATGTCATATATGACTCATGATGTACTCTGAGAAGACTAACTAGGATAGGAGAAGAGACTTATGAACTAGGACCAACCCCAAAAGCTGGTCTGGCTTTAATAACTGATGCAAATGACAACATGAATGTGACAGTGTTGAGATTACTGCTCAGTCAGCAAACAAAAGAAGAGCAGAGGACATAAATGAGATCAAAGACATACGAGTGGATGAGGAAACTCTTGCCTTAGTTCCTCCCCCTGAGTTTGCAGGGTTAAGAATCTACAAGGACAGAGGACCCTAGAATTAAAAGCTCACTGCCTTTGAAAGGAAAGGGGAGGGGTGCATTTTCCCAGAGGGATCCACTTTACTACCATATAAAGAAATTCTTGCTAGGCCACAGTTACATACTTCTGAATGCTCTTTCTTATTTGTCATTACGCCTATTTGAAGAAAGCCAAGTACTAACACAGAATAGAAATTATTCCTTAGTAGTAATAATTGAAGAGATTTGTAGCCTATAATAAAAGACCACTCTGGAGAGTAATGGTATACAAACTATATCCAAATATATTAAAGACTGCCATATGGAAAAATAATTATCACTGTCCTTTACTAAATCAAGAAATAAAACAGTATCATTTTAAAAAATCAGAGAGAGGCATTTTTAACAGTCCCATTTCCTGAGAACAAAACAGACTGCCATGGAAAGCATAAGGTTCCCAATAACTAAATATGAATAACATAGGCCATAGTCTAGATGATTCTTTAACAGGTGTGTTATTTAGGCAATTCCAGCATTCAATAGTGTTTAAAGTAGTTTTTAATGATTGCTTCTAATACTGAGCTTCCATAGTTCATTCTTTCTTTCATTCAATAAGTATTTATTGAGAACCAGCCACATTCCAACATGGTCTTAAGAACTGGGGATACAACAACAAACAGAAACAAGCCATTTCTCATGGAGCTTAAATTATGATGGGATAGGTAGATAATAAACAAATCATTAATAAAATGTCAGGCAGTAGTGGTAAATGTGAAAAAAATAAAGCAGAGTCAGAAGCTCCGGTAATGGATTAAGAGAAGGAGTATAGGCCTCCCTGGCTAATAAGCTCATGTCTTTATCATACTAAATTTCTCTAAATCTTCAGTCCTGGTCTCTTCTTCAGGCTCATATCATTTTTCTTCTTTATACTAATTACCGTCCCTCTGGTTTATTCTTTAACTCCTAAACCCAGAATAACTTTAATTTTTAAACTCATAAGAATTTAGTAGTAAACCTATCATAGTGTAATTTAAGAGCAGGATGTGCCCAATACTCACAATTTCATTTAGAACCATGATGTGGGTATCTTCATACATCTAGGATACAGTACAATTCTTTTTCCCCACCAACCAATGCTTTGTAATATTTGGGCTCAGGCCTGTCTTCCTAATCTCAGATTTTTATTTCTTTGAAGAGGGGGCACAAACATTTATTTATCTGTGCCTCTTGCCCATCTCAAGAAAGTTTTATCTCCTCTTTATCTATGTCATTCCTTTTATTTAGTTAATAAATGAAATTTATTGATATTTAATTGGAAATTTTTATTCCATGATACTTTGACGCCAACATCTAATCAAATCTACTATTGGACAAAGGGAAGTAGGAAAATAAAGCGGTGTCATACCCCAAGCTTCAAAGCTAAGAGGAAGACAAAACGATTGGATTACAGACCCAAAATAGACACACACACATGCACATGCACACACACACATACCCACACACAAAATAGCCTATGACCTTTATTTTTTTTTCTTTCTTTCTTTTTAAACTAGTGTATTCATACAACTGAAGGACAGGAAGGTATCTGGAGGATCAGAAGGTTGAAAAGATCACTAGGATAAGAAATAATTTTCTGTTAACATAATATGCTAACAAGTTGTTGGTTTAACTTTCTAATCATAGATGCATAGAGTCAGACAACGTAATGAGGTGAAAATTACCTTAACTTTTCCTGCCACCAGTACCTTCTTAACAGAAACATCTTAGCAAGGTGAAGTTAACTGTACAAGATCATATACCTATTTCCAGAATCAAAAAGTTAAGTGGAGTTCAGCTCAAGAACAAGAACAATTTACTTTCCTCTTACTCATGGTAACAGTGAAATTTAAAAAAAAAAAAATTTTAATTAGCAGTAGTGGAATACAAAACAGAAATCCTGATGACAGTTTAAGAAAATACTAGGAGAGAAATAGCAGACCGGATCTGATCATTGGAAAAACCACAGCAGAGAAACTATGTCCCCAAATTCCCTAAGTAGAGGGGAGAAGAGCTCTGATGCATTACTGGACTGGCTGCTGAATTATGAGTGGCTAGGGGATCCATTTGGTGCTCACACACTGGCAATCTGGAATTGTCGGTGGGGGTGGGGGGGGGCGGGGAATGAATGCCCTAGGCAGTGAATGAACTTTTGACTTACGGGAGATATGAACTGGGAGATACATTTTTCTCCCCTCATCCTGAGGAAAACTGTCCTGAAACAGAGAAGTTTATACAGTCTTTGGAAAGATGATCCCATGAGATCACACTATCAGTTGCAACTGACACCCACAGTGGCCACAGTGGCTAGTCCAGTGATGCATCCCATCATGTCTGTTCTCCTTTCTTCCCTGACTCATTCTCACTCCTCTGGGAATACACTTGCTAATAAACTGGCACATCAGCTTTTTCTTTAAGCTGTTTTCTAGAGAACTTGGTCTAAGGTAAGATACTTATTATATAATGTTACATGAAAAAGTTACATGAAAAAGTAAGTTACAGAATAATATGGAGAATGACAAATTTTATGTAACAAAACGTATATATTCATATCTAAACATATTTTTGTCAAGGTATAAAAAGAGGTCTGAATCAACACATAATAAATCTTTGAGAATGTGTAAGAGTAAAGAAAAGACTTTGAATATATATTTTACTTCACTATTTAAAAGTTTTGAAGGTCATCTATTATATTTGTAATTTCAAAGAACACTAAAAAAGTAAAATATTATAAAATAAGCTATGTGATGGTATAATACTTCAAACTGAACATGTTTCAGATTTTTATATTACTGATAAAGAATTTTAGGCGCAGTTGAAAAATGGTCATATTGGAAAATGAGTTAAAGAAAGTAAATGTTCACATCTTTTCTATCTGCTTTAACATTCACTCGTGCTAAATTGAAATTTTTCTGAACTTCTGGTAGGGAATACAACACAAAGCAATGTCTTGCAAGGTTGTGTTTATACAACACAAAAGGAAGTGCAAACCTGTCAATTAGCTGATTTTTAAAAAAAATCAATGTGAATAAACAAGTAGATGAAAACTCTTCTTAAAAATTTAACTGGCTAAATGGCAGTATTTATGTCACTTGTGCTCTGAAGACAGACAAGCTCTTTATATTTACAACAACAACAAAAAATAGCTCCTTAAGAAAAAACTGAAACTGATCTCTTTCCTCTAATTTTATTAGATTAAAAATTTAGTTTCCTGTAATTAGTATTTGGGCATATAAAAGCTACAGTGATATTCTAATAAATATAATACTTCTTTAGCCATACATATGTGTTTTTAAGATGTAGTATAAGGGACTTTTTAAGATATCACCAAAACTTGGTTTCAAAGTTTTTTTCTCCATTTTATGCTGAAAGCAGGAAAATCTCTCCCAAAGAAAAGGCAGCATGTCCATGAAGTAACAGCAATATTAACAGAAGGTGATTATGTAAGTTATTCTAAATTGACTTTAGTTCCATTATGTAGTTATAATATTTAAAATGCAATATAGAAATAACCACTTTGTTTTTATAAAATAACATAAAATTTCAGTTAATTCTTATATGCACTACTGAATAATTTCTATTTGCTTTCTTGGCAGTGAAAAAAAACTATTGGTTTTAGGGGTTCAAAAGTAAATTGCTACACCAATGTAAACTATACTTTTGTTTGTAGTGAAGGTAAAAGACTTTGAAGATCCCACTGATAACTCTGTAAAATATGAGGAGAAATTACCAAACCAGGTGATTTCTTGCCATATATATATATATATATATATAAAATAAGAAGTATAGAGGCTCTAAAATAAGCTATTTCACATGAAAGTCTTCATGGCTGATAAACTTGACTATCATAGGTATATTTTAAGAGGGGATTGTTTATTAACCTGTTTTTTTTTTAAAAAAAAAAAAAGGTTAAAAATAGGTCTGGGAAGTTTGCATCCCCAGCCAAGGATCTAGAGGGAGAGGATTTATTCCGAAGGAAGTTCATATCCCTACAAGGATGAAGAGGCTCAGGTTGCACTGGCTAGAAGCTCACACCCATGCTTAAAGATGAAGGAGGCCTGCATTATACAACTTCAAGCTTATATCCATATCTAAGTGCAGAAGAGACCAGGATTCATGCAACCAGAAAGGTCATACCCAGGATGTTCATATCTACATCCTAATGAAGGAAAATGGCCACTCATTCATTGCTCCTGGGAATGTGAAATGGTACAGCCACTTTGGAAAGCAGTCTGGGCATTTCTGAAAGCACTAAATTTGCACCCATCACACAACCCAGCAATCACAGTTCAGGGCTCATCCCAGAGAAATGAAAATCTAGGTTCTCACAAAATCCTGTACAGTAATATTCACAGCAGCATGATTTGTAATAGCCAAAGACTGGAAACAACCCAACATACTTTCGGGTGAATGGTTGAAGTGACTGTGACTGTAGTATGTCCATACCATAGAACAGTACTCAGTGAATAAAAAGGGAACAGAGTATTGACACATTTGTACCACTGGAAAACTAATTTTCTAATGAAGAAAACAGTATAGGGTTTATAAAGTGTACACACTGGATGAACACCAGAGAATGATGTAGAGGGAAAAAGTTAATCCCCCAAAGTTATATTCTGTACAATCTATTTATATAGAATTCTCGAAATGCGGACAGTTTAGCAATTACCAGGCATTAGGGGAATGGCGCAGGAGAAGTTACCCATGGGGGAAAGTGGGTAAAGGGTATACGAAAATCTCTCTGTATTATTTCTTACAAGTGCATGAGAATCCACAATGAGGTGACAATAAGTAGTTTAATTAAAAGAAAAAAATTAGAGTTGAACCCTCTACTATTTGCACTAGACCCGAGTGTTCTGCCAATCACTGCTTGTAAATCCTGGCTGTAGATCAGTCCCCAGAGAGATTCTCCCGCTGGGAATGGCGTGTCTCCCCAGGCGGAGACATTCCTCAAATGCCTCTAGTAAAGGAGGTGGCAGTACAAAAGGAGAACCAAGCCAGCAATAAAGAAATTCTCAAGTAGAGGTGGGAACGCAGACAGGAAGCAAGAGCCAGGGGCAAAAAGAGGCATCCCAGATGCGCCCCGTTATTGAGATACTGGTAAAGCAAAGAAGGGACAGTGGACTGGATGTGCCCAGAAGTGCAGCGTAATAGCAGTCCAAGCCCGAGATATGAGAAAGCAAGCACGGATCCGTTGAAAGAGAACGCTCACTGCAGTTGAGCGGGGCAGGTTCCCGTGGGGGTCCTGCGCCTCACCTCCGCGGGTCAGAGGTCACGTCCCGGGCCAAAGTCAGTTTTGGCTGAGGCGGACTTCAGGGCGCAAACACGCTGCCTCCTTTCTCCTCGCTGCCCGAGACCCCCGCGCGCTCAGTAATGCCCGCGCCCAACTGCGCACCGCCCTCTCTTTCCCGTGCACTTCTGCCCTTCCCCCGAGCTCTCCTCTGACCTGCCCGAGGAAAGGCAGGAGCTAGGCCTCCCGCCTGCCCTCCCCCACCACGGCCTACCTGCGGGCTTGCGAAGTCCGGCAGCTGCTGCGCAACAAGTTTGTGGTCGTCGTGGGGGACCCCATGCAGAGGGCCGTGTGCAAGGACCTGGTGCTTCTGCTGCAGAAGGGCTGCCTCTTCTTTTCCAGCCAGCTCAAGGCCAAGGGCGAGCTGAGCTTCGAGCGTGATGTGCCGCAGAAGGGCTGAGGGTGGGAACGCCTGCACAGCTGCACGTATTACCGCGACGTCTGCCGGTTCTGCTCCGGCCACCACCTGGTGCGTTTCTACTTCCTCGTGCGTGCGTACTCCGCGTACGTAAAGACGTGTTCGTGCGAACACGCCCCGCACGTGGTGCTCATGAACTCCTGCCTCCGGGACCTCTCCAGGTACGGCCAGGATTTCCCGAGGAGTTACCTGGAGGGTTTAGAGAGCCTGTTCGGGCGCCTGGACGAAGTGCTACCCGAGGCTTGCCTCCTGGTGTGGAACACGGCCCTGCCAATGGCGGAGGTCGTCTCCGGGGCTTCCTCCTGCCGGAAGACCTATTCTGAGGTGCGCGCCTGCGGGAAGCAGTGATAGAGGCCAACTTCTACAGCTCGGCAGAGGCCAGCAGGTACGGCTTTGACATGCTGGACCTGCATTTCTACTTCCGGCATGCAGGACAGCACCAGCAGCGAGATGGCGTGCACTGGGACGAGCGCGCACACTGCCACCTCTCCCAGCTGCTGCTGGCGCATCTGGCCGATGCCTGGGGCGTGGACCTCCCCCGCCGCTACCCCGTGGGCAGGTGGATCAGGGATGGTCCCACCAGGGGACTTCCAGGCCCGGTGGACGGTAGGCAGCCCCGGGACAGCAGAGGTGACCCGGGCGAACAGCCCTTGTCCTGGTTCCCAGCCACGTCCACATGCCTCCGCAGCGACCTTCGGAACCCTTTCCCCAGGCGCGACCTCCGTTCCAGCCCTACTGCCAAGGCACCTGTGTGCCCTACCACTCATCTTCACAGCGTGGGCAATTCTCCAGGGATTCTTCAGCGCGCCAGGTCAGATACACACTGGCGAAGCAAACTCAGTGGTTGGCCGGGAGACACGTGTGGGCCCGATTCGCAGAACCTCTACCCAACATCGGAGCAGAAGGTCGCCTCCCTACCCTCCCCAGTGCCCCAGAGGGCCATGCAGACGCCAGCGAAGGCGCACCAACAGACGGACCCAAGCACACCCAGAGGCAAGACCCCAGTAGCCAGACCTGGACCTGGGCTCCTTCCCAACGTAGTCAATAGGCTGGACAGACTGCCCGACTTCTCTCACTCAAGCGTGGCCTTCAGCAACCCTGCGATGGTAAGGACTCCTTCACCCTCTTACTTTCACCGGTCAGCAACCTCACACATTCTTTGCCAGAGCCTTCACCCCACTTCTCACACCATTCTCCAATTAACGTTTGTGCAGAAATGAGCTCTAAATGAAAAAGTACACATACAGTTAAGCCTTGCCTAACTGTAAGTCTTCCAACAGTATTCTCCCTAGACATTTTTCCTGAAAAGAAAAGGGAACATTTTTGAACCTTAACACTTACCAAAACGTTTCTAGTGACTTCAGTATCACCATTAGTTTTTACATACATTTATAGAACTTACTCCCCAAAGCTTTCACCACAAATTGTCTTGCACATTCCTTAATTATATTCATCTGTGCTTCAACATAATATTTATCCTTAAAAAAAGTATTCCATTCACTAACACAAGAGTCCTTATTTTCTGTTAGAGACATATTTTCTACTCTTGAGCTCATCAAATACCTAGCATATTTTAAAAACTAGACTTCATTTTTTAGAGCAATTGTAGATTCATAGCAAAATTGAGAGGAAAGTAGAGAGTTCTCATATACTTCCCATACACCGCCTCCCCCAGTAGCAATATTCCACACCAAAATTGTACATTTGTTTACCTTCAGTGAAACTACACTGATGTATCGTTTCACCCAAAGTCCATTTTACACATTAGGGTTCACTGTTGGTGTTGTACATTCTATGGTTTTTGGCAGATGTATAATGACATGTATAGTATCATACAGAATAGTTTTATTGCCCTAAAATTCCTGTCTGCTCCTTTTCTTCATTCCTCCTCCATCCAACCCCTCGCAACCACCCATCCGTAATGGTTTCCAGAGTTTTGTGTTTCCTAGAATGTTATATAGTTCGAATCATACAGTAAGTAGCCTTTTCAGATGGGCTTCTTTTACCCAGGAATTTGCCTTTAAGTTTCTTCCATGTCCTTTCATGGCTTGATAGCTCGGTTGTTTTTAGTGGTGAAAAGTATTCTGTTGTCTGAATGTACCACTGTTTATCCAGTCACCTGCTGAAGGACATCTTAGTTGCTGCCAAGTTTTGGAAGTTATGAATAAAGCTGCTTTAAACATTCATGTGCAGATTTCTGTGTGGATATAAGTTTTCAACTCCTTTGAGTAAATATCAAGGAATGCAGTTGGTGGATCATATGGTGAGAGTATGTTTAGTTTTGTAAGAAAATGCCAAACTACCTTCCAAAATGACTCTACCATTTTGCATCCCATCAGCAACTAATAAGAGTTCCTGTTGTTCTACATCCTTGCCAACATTTGGTGTTGTCACTGTTTTGGATTTTCACCATTCTAATAAGCACAAGGTATCTTGGTGTTTCAGTCTGCACTTCCCTAAGGACATTACATTGAGCTTATTATTTATTTATGTATTTATTATTTTTATTATATTTATTTATTATTATTCATAAGCTTATTTGCCATCTGTATATATTCTTTGATGAAGTGCCCATTTTTAATCAGTTGTTCCTTTCCTTATTGAGCCTTAAGATTTCTTTGTATCTTTTGGATAACAGTATTTAATCATATGTCTTTTAGAAGTAACTCCCAGTCTGTGGCTTATCTTCTCATTCTCTTGGTGGTGTCTGTTGCAGAGGAGAAGTTTTTAATTTTGAGGAAGTCCAACATATCAGTTTCTTTCATGGATTGTGCTATTTGTGTTGTATCTAAAAATTTATCACCAGGGCTTCCCTGGTGGTGCAGTGGTTGGGAGTCTGCCTGCCGATGCAGGGGACGCGGGTTCGTGCCCCAGTCCAGGAGGATCCCAACATGCCGCGGAGCGGCTGGGCCCATGAGCCATGGCCGCTGAGCCTGTGCATCCGGAGCCTGTGCTCCGCAACGGGAGAGGCCACAGCGTTGAGAGGCCCGTGTACAGCAAAAAAAAAAATTTATCACCAAACCCAAGGTCATCTAGATTTTCTCTTGTGTTATGTTCTAGGAGTGTTTTAGTTTTGCATTTTACATTTAGGTCTATGATCCATTTTGAGTTAATATTTGTGAAGTGTATAAAGTCTGTGTCTGGATTCATTTTTTTTGCATGTGGATCCAGTTCTTCTCACACCATTTGTTGCCTGAAGTGTCTGTCCTCCAACTTTTTTTTCTCCTTTAATGTTGTATTGGCTATTCTTATTCTTTTGTCTTTTTGTGTAAACTTTAGAATCGGTTTGTCAGTAGCCACAAATAGCTTGCTGGGATTTTCATTAGGATTACAATGAATCTATATCAGGTTGGGAAGAATTGACATCTTGACAGTAGTCTGTCTTCCTATCCATGAATGTGGAATATCTCTCCATTTATTTAGTTCTTTGATTTCTTGCATCAAGATTTCATAGTTTTCCTCCTATAGATATCTTGTACATATTTTGTTATGTTTATACTATGTCATTGAGGGGGGTGTTAATGTGAATGGCATTGCGTTTTTTATTTCAAGTTACAATTTTTCATTGCCCGTATAAGAAAGCAATTGACTTTTGTATATTTATCTTGTATCCTACAACCTTACTATAATTGCTTCTTGGTTCCAGGAGTATTTTTTTTGATTCTCTCAGATTTTCTACAGACAGTTATGTCATCTGTTAACAAGTACAGTTTATTTCTTCCTTCCCAATTTGTATATGATCTATTTCCTTTTCTTGTCTTGTAGCATTAGCTAGGGCTTCCAGTATGATGTTGAAAAGGAGTGGCTAGAGGGGATATCCTTGCCTTTCTCCTGATCTTGGGGAGAAAGCTTATAGTTTCTCACCATTAAGTAAGATGTTAACTGTAGATTTTTGGGTATGTTTTTAATTAAGTTGAGGATGATCTCCTCAGTTTCTGGTTTGCTAAGTTTTCATCATGAATGGGACTGGATTTTGTAAAAGGCGTTCTCCGCATGTACTAATATGATTATGTGATTTTTCTTCTTGTTGATGTGATAGATTATGTTAATTTGATTTTTGGATGTTGAACCAGCTTTGCATCTAGAATAAATCCCACTTGGTCATAGTGTAAAATTCTTTTTGTACATTGTCGATTTGATTTGCTAATATTTTGTCGAGGATTATTGCATCTATATTCTTGAAAGATACTTGTCTGTAATTTTCTATTATTGTAAGGTTTTTGTCTGGTTTGGTATTAGAGTAATGCTGGCCTTATAGAATGAGGCCATCTACTTCTATCTTCCAGAAGAAATTCTAGACAACGAGTATAATTTCTTCCCTAAACGTTTGGTAGAATTCACCAGTGATCTCATCTGGGCCTGGTGCTTTCTGTTTTGGAAGGTTATTAATTATTGACTCAATTTCTTTTATAAATCTAGGCCTATTCAGATTGTTTATTTTGTCTTCTGTGAATGTTGACAGATTGCATCTTTCAAGAAATTGGTCCATTTCATCTAGATTAACAAATTTGTGGGTGTAGAGTTGTTCATAATGTTCCTTAATTATTCTAGTTCTTTTAATGTCCATGAGGTCTGTAGTGGTGCCCCCTCTTTCATTTTTGATATTAGTAATTTTTGTCCTCTCTCTTCTTTTAGTTTTCCAGGCTATTGTTGATCTTTTCAAAGAAGCAGATTTTAGTTCCATTGATTTTCTATATGGATTTTCTATTTTCAATTTCTTTGATTTTTGCTCTAATTTTTATTATTTTATTTTTTATTTTTATTATTTCTCATTTAGATTTAATTTCCTTTTCTTTTTCTAGTTCTCTAAGGCACAAGCCTCAATTATTGATTATTAGATCTTTCTTCTTTTTTAATACTTGCAATCAATGCTATAAATTTCACTTTAAGTGCTGTTTTCACTACATCCCCCAAATTTTGATAAATTGTATTTTCATTTTCATTTAGTTAAAACATTTTAAAATTTCTCTTGAGATTTGTTCTTTGAGCCATGTATTATTTAGTAATGTGCTCTTTAATCTCCAACTATTTGGGCATTTTTCAGCTATCTTTCTGTAATTGATTTCTAGGATAATTCCACTATAGTCTGAGAGCAGACATTGTATGCTTTCTATTCTTTCAAATTTGTTAAGGTATATTTTTATGGGTCAGAATGTGGTCTATCTTGGTGAATGTTCCATGTGAGGTTAATAAGAATGTTTATTCTGCTCTTGTGGAATGAAGTATTCTGTACATGGCATTTATATTCAGTTATTTTATGGTTCTGTGGAGTTCAACTATGGTATACTTAGTTTCTGCTTGCTGGATCTGTCCATTATGGATAGAAGGTCTTGAAGTTTCCAACTATGATGGTGGATTCATCTGTTTCTTCTTGAAGTTCTACCAGTTTTTGCCTCCTGTATTTTGATGCTCTCTTGTTAAGTGCATATCTAATAAAGATTGTCATGACTTCTTAAAGAATTGACTCTTTATCATTATGCAATGCCCTTCTTTATCCCTGATAATTTTCCTTGCTTTGACATCAGCTTGCCTCATCTAGCGTTAGCATGATATATCTTTCTCCATCCCTTAACTTTTAATCTACGTGTGTCTTTATATTTAAACCAGGTTTCTTATATATGACATAAAGTTGGGTCTTTTGATTCACAATCTATTAATTGGTCTTTTAATTGCTTTACTTAGAGCATTGACTTTTAATGTGATTATTGATATATTTTGATTAATATCTTCCCAATTTGTACCTGTTTTCTATTTGTTGCCCTTTTTCTTTGTTCTTGATTTTGTCTTCCACTTTTTTCCTGTCTTTCATGGTTTTAATCAAGCATTTTTATGATTCTATTTTTTCTTCTTTTTTAGCATATCAATTATTACTTCAGTTTTTAACCTTTTTAAGTGGCTGCTCTAGAGTTTTCAGTATACATTACAACTTATCCAACTTACTTTCAGGTAAACCTATATTGCTTCATGGGTACAGCAAGGTTATCCATACATTGAAGACCTTCTTGCTATTATTATTTTAAACAAACTGTTATAGGTTAAATCAATCATGAATAAAATTAAAAGTTTTTATTTTACTTTCACTCATCCTTTCATCCTTTCCCTAATGCTCTTCTTTTCTTTATACAGATTGAGTTTCTGACATATTATTTTCCTTTTCTCTAGAAAACCCTTTTTTAACATTTCTTGCAAAGTAAGTCCCTGCTGGCAACAAATTCCTTCAATTTTTGTCTGAGAAAATATGCCTCCCTCACTTTGAAGGATAATTTCATAGGATACAAAACTCTAGGTTAGTGTTTCCTTGTTTTTCTCTCTCTATACTTTATATATTTCACTTCACTTTCTTCTTGTTTGCCTGATTTCTGAGAAGTTTGATGTAATTTTTATCCTCGCTCCTCTACAGGTAAGGTGCTTCCTCTGGCTTCTTTTAAGATTTTTTTCTTCATCTTTGATTTTCTGCAGTTTCAATATGATATGACTAGATGTAGATTTTTTTTTTTTTACATTTATCCTGCTTGATGTTATCAGAGCTTCCTGGATATGTGGTTTAGTGTCTGGCATTAATTTGCAGAAATTTTCAGCCTTTATTGCTTCAGATATTTCTTTGGTTCCTTTTTTTCTTCTCCTCTGGTATTCCCATTATGCCTCTGTTAAATCTTTTATAATTGTTCTACTGTTCTTGAATATTTTGTTATATTGTTTTCAGCCTTTTTTCTCTTTGCTTTTTAGTTCTGGAATTTCTATGGACATATCCTCAAGCTCACTGATTCTTCCCTCAGCCATGTCATTCTGCTAATGGGCTCATCAAAGGCATTCTTCATTTCTGTTACAGCATTTTTTTATATCTACAATTCTTTTTTATTCTGTCTTAGAATTTCTGTCTCTGTGCTTACATTACCCATCTTGTTCTTGCATGTTGTCTGCTTTTTCCGTTAGAGCCTGTAGCGCATTAATCATAGTTGTTTTAAATTCCTAGTCTGGTACTTCTAACAACTCTACCATATCTGATCTGGTTCTGATGCTTGCTCTGTGTTGTTTTTTTTAACATCTTTATTGGAGTATAACTGCTTTACAATGGTGTGTCAGTTTCTGCTTTATAACAAAGTGAATCAGCTATACATATACATATATCCCCATATCTCCTCCCTCTTGCGTCTCCCTCCCACCCTCCCTATCCCACCCCTCTAGGTGGTCACAAAACATTGAGCTGCTCTCCCTGTGCTATGTGGCTGCTTCCTGTATTTTTAAACTGTGGTTTTTGCCTTGTAGTATGCTTGAAATGTTTTTGTTGAAAGCTGGACATGATGTACTGGGTAAAATAACTATGATTAATAAGCCTTTAGTGATATGGTGGTAGGGTGGGGGTGGAGGCAGGAAGCATTGTATAGTCCTATGATTAAGTCACCATCTTTCAGTGAGCCTGAGCCCCTGGACTGTGACCTTCATGAATGCTTTTCAGTTTCCCCCACTTAGATGGGACAGGTTGACTAGAGGGGGCTGGAGTTGGATAGTTCCCTTCTGCCAGGTTGGTTAGGCTCTGGGAAAAAAGCCTAGTAGATTAGGCTCTGGTAGAATAGTTTCTCTTAAGGGCAGACCTTGTTAAAGACAGGATGCTCTGGACATACTTCAGTGTTGCTACTTTGCCCATCCTCTTGCCAGAATCATGAGAGAAATTTTCTCTCATCTTCACTGTGAGAGCCTCCTTGGGGTAAAACTCACAAAAGTGTGGGACTCCCCTAAAACTGGACTCCTCTGGAGTTTTTAGATTTCAGATTTGTCCATACTGAGCTTCCAGCAATTTGTAAATTTTGTTTAGGTTTTCCTATTGGAGTACTAATTCCAACAAAGGTTTCTTCTTGTGGGTTTCTACTCCAGTAAATTGTGATTCTGTGTGTCTGTCTGTCTCCAGTTTTGGAGAAAGTGATTTGCTTTGTAAGCTCAATTCTGTGACAGATCTAAGAAGATTTGTTGATTTTCAGTCTATTCAGCTTTTTGCTTGTTAGAATGGAGTGATGACTTCCAAACTCCTTACATGCTGGACCAGAAACCAGAAGTCCAGTGTAGCACACTTTGGAAGGGCTCAGAGAACTGAAGCATACTGCAGTGTAAGCTAGAGTCCTCACCAAACAATGCCTCACAATTTTCTTGTGTCTGTTTTAATTCTTTAATGTTATCTCCTTCTTTCATAGTTTATGCATTTTTTTTAACTTTTGGTTAGAAAATTGGTATACTTCCCCATCAACTATCGTTGTTAGAATTTTACTACTGGTTACCCTTGCTAGAAATACTCCTACCTATATGATGAGACAGAGTATGGACTTACACCTGCCTGCCTTCAATCTCTGTCTTTGCATCCTTTCCCCAGCTTAAGTGTGGACATCATCTTGTGTTAGAAGCCCTTCTGCCAGGCTGCATGCTGCAGCATAACAAAAGTAAACAAGATAAAGTGAACATCATCACATTTGGTTTTATTACATCAGCAGGAAATTAAAACAACATTTCTGTCACATTTCCTCAATAAACAATGTTGTGGAGTTTCAATAAGGAAAGAGGGAGACTGACACATTGTGATGCAGAGTGTTTTCAGGGAATTAGGATATTGCCTAAAAATAAATATGGCTGAACATTCCCTAACTGTTAAGTTTACGCTGGGCCCCCTTCTATCTCCCTTGTCATAATTCTCTGTAGCAGGTTTCTTTGAAAAAGGCTCCATTCTTTCCCCATCCTTTGTTAGACTCTCCCCACTTTTTCATAGGCCATAAACTCTCTAATGTACACATGTGGCAGGGACAGAGTCTCATCTCAATGCATCTTGTGTCACAGTGTGCCCATTAATCCGCCATGCTCAGAGAAAAGACTGCAGCCCTACAGCCTCTTTACTAGGGTTTTGTGAATGCTGCTTAATTTCACTGCATCTGTCAAGCCGCTCTTTATCAGAGAGTCTAACAGCCTTTGAGTGCACGGTGCTCTATCACTTATGTAGGGGTCGTATTGATCTTTCTGGTGTGTGCTCTAAAGTGGCTAAGCATCAAAAGCTAGTGAGGCAGCCGGTTTGAACAGTACGGGTCATTTACAAACTTTAGGATGAGATGCCGCAGCATGCCAAGGAAAACGTTTTTGTTTTTCCAGAGAGAACCATAGTTCATGAAATGTGGTTAATGTACCATATTTGTATACCCTTAAAATCATTTTATAACCACACTGAGTGCCTCTGAGCATTAAATATATTTTATAAGTAGTTGGTTAACTAGCTGTTGTGTGCTTTAAATAGTAAATAAAATGGAAAGGCACTAAACAGTGACTATATTTCATAGAGTAAGACGCTTTTCCAGCCACTCAATAATTCTCAATGTTAAGAAAAATTGATTTTCTAACTGCTGAGTGCCTCTAAAAATTAGCATCTTATCTTCCTACAGGGGATGCTTTTCAGTTAGCCTCCTTTCTCCTAGCTTTTGATTTCATGATCTCTAAGGTTCTTTTCTTGCTAAAAAATTCTGTAGGTTCTGTTGGACTGTAATTTTACTTGGGCACATATGTAATTGGGAAAAATATAAAACAAGAAACAATTCCATCTTACCTTTTTGAATGTTTATTTCACAAGCAGTATCAGTAGTTCTTCACCTGCTGACTACTCCTAAAGTCCTACCACTCCCCTCTCCCCGCAAGAGCAGGACTGCATGGAGAGACCTAAGACAATGACATAGAACTTAAGGGTACTAACTTCCAAGTATCTTCACACAGCGCATCTGAGCAGTGGATGCCTTTTGCATTTGTGAAAGCCTAATGAGGGAAAGGAATTCCCTAAGAGGTGGTAATAATCACATACCTTCATAGCAAATTAACTCACTTTCCCAGTTCTTTATAAACTGTCTGGCATTTAAGAACATCAAATTGCCAATGTTGAGACCTTCCAGGCAGATATAATAATGGCTCACAGCATCACAGAAACTGAGAATTGAACTAATCATCAGTACACAATTACGGGAAACTGCGTTAAAAGGAGATTCAGCTCTCAGTTCTGCCTAAATCACAGCCAGCTGGCCAACCCTTGGAGTGTCACAGAGGCTCCTTGAGCAATCTTTCATAACCTTGTCAAGGTAACCAGTAAAATGTACAGTTTGAGGCAGATTCTAGAACGTGGCTGCTGGATAATCTCCATGGGCTTCTTTTGGATCTAATAATTTAGAAATGTCTTCTATACTCTTATCAAATTCTGAAGAACTGTGTTTCTCAAGTGTGCTTACCAGCACGTTGAAGCCTGAGGAAGAGCAGATAAGCATCAGACTTCCTGGGACATGTGCTTATAATTAGAAACAATGCAAGGAAGGAGTAAATAGAACTCTTCTCAGATATACCCTCAAAATTCCCACTAATGTCACTGGAAACTCTATGGGATCAGATGAGGACAGGTTGCTTATTGGGGAGCAGAACCCAGCGATGAGCTGGTACTTAGTTATCCACGTTAGACTGATGTGGTCACTTGGTTCACAGGCTTGATCAAAGATATGGCTGAGAGAAAAGCACCCCCAGAAGACTGTGAGTTCTCTGGTATGAAGAATTGTCTGAGTCACCATTGTACCCCTAGCACCTAGTCAATAGTATTTGCTCAGTAAACATTTGTGGAGCTAAACTAAATCCTTTAAGCAAAGGCAGACTACCAGACAGAAATGTCAATGTCTAAAATGGAAAATCCCAGAAGACTAGAGACAGCATTCAATATGAGCCTTCTATTCAATAGTATTACAAGAGAAACATCGTGAAAATCATAATTGTCCAAAGAAGCAATCCTTTTGATGATTCGATTTAAACCAGAAACTGCTTTTAAGCCAAAAAGCAGGGTAAGCTCTCACCCCTCCTCCCTGACACACACACATCCCAAAATACAGGAAAGAGAAATGGAGAACAGAGATCTGAAAATTGTAGCATGGAGTGTCCTTTTACTATGAACTCAGCAGTAGTAATTAACATCAATTGATGGCACAGTATGTGCCAGCTCCTGTGCTAAGAGCTCTCTATATATTATCTAATTTAAATCTCATACCAGATCTATTGGGTAGATATTATTATCACCATTTTATAGATAAGGAAAAACAAGCACCACTGTTTTTGAAAGCCCAAAGTCTGGGCAATTTAGAAGACAGATGACTAAATATATAGCAGTAGTCATTATAGATAGTTCTGTATTTAAAATCTGAACCTCTAGTGGTCAACCATTATGCAAATAAGAATATTCTCCAATTAAGGTAAAATTCCATGATGTGAGAAAGCATCATAGAAAAGAACAATATGAAATACAGGAAATGAGTCAGCAAACCAGAAGTAAAAAATGATGTGGCCAGGAAAAGACACAATTACCATAGCCACAATTGGAGAAAGTTTTTATCTGTTCCATGGGGTACGATCTCAGTGAGTACAATCCCAGTGAACAGGGTATGTATATATTCATACCTTATGATGCATTAGAAAAAGAAAGACGCCAGCAATTAGGTATACAAAAGGGCATATTTTTTCTCATGGCTGGCCCTAGGCAAAATCGTTGACTATGATGGAATAATGGGCTTATGTTTCAGATCTGGGTACAAATTGTGATTCTGCTACCAGCTGGTCACATGACCTTAAATAAGGTTACTAAATCTAAGTCTCAGTTTCCCTCAGATGGTAGAACAAAGGACGTGGGCTAAACAAACTCAAAGGCTACTTTTTTTTTTTTTTTTTTTTTTTGCGGTATGCGGGCCTCTCACTGCTGTGGCCTCTCCTGTTGTGGAGCACAGGCTCCGGACATGCAGGCACAGCAGCCATGGCTCACGGGCCCAGCCGCTCCGCGGCACATGGGATCTTCTGGACCAGGGCATGAACCCGTGTCCCCTGCGTCAGCAGGCGGACTCTCAACCACTGCGCCACCAGGGAAGTCCTCAAAGGCTACTTCTAACTCTAAAAGTGCATGTCTCAGATGGTTGGTTTATCTTGGTGTCCTCCTGGATCCTATTTCTGATCTATCGCTGAGCCAATGCTCCTGTTCCTTCTTCACAGTCTCCTTACAGCTCTCTTCCTTCTTATGAAACTTGTGTATAAGTCAGGGTTGCCGCCGGAAACATATGCCACTTTCAAACGAAGATAACCCAAGAAGATTTGGACTAGGAAAAAGGTATAGGGAAGGTGTCAGAAGCCATAGTGCAGTTCCTTGGATGAGGGAGCAGTTATCCAGACCCAAAAGGAGAGAGATAAGTAGAAATGACCCCTTTGAGAAAAGCCATGACTTTGGAATCAAGAGAATGATAACCAAAACGCATACTTCTTCCTTCTCATATCCTACTGAGGCTGCACATGGGATAAAGCCAATCAGACATGAGAAGAAAGAAAGCTTGTTGATGTGGTTCACATAGATCAACCATAGAGGGCACAGAACAAGGTACAGAGGGTAGAAGATAGATCTGGAGGACAAATGGAGGATATCCACCAGACTCATTCTTAAGGAAGTTTCTGCTATTGATCCATCTATTATATTTCAGGGTAAATTATGCCAATGTGTTCATGCATATACCTTTTTTCCTTTCTTAAAAATAGATAATGTATATACATAAAAACTAAAAGATGCAAACAACTTCAAAGAGAATAAAAACCTTCTTAGTAAAAAGTAAGTCTACCTCCCACTCTAATCCCCAAAGTCCAGCCTGGCCTCCTCTTCTGCCCCCATCACGTTTAATGCCTTTGTGAAAACTAGAAAAGCGTTCTGGGATGACATCCAGGGCAATGCAACCCCAGGTCAAGCACAGAACTTATTTATCTAACCCTGGCAGGATTTCACTTATGCACCTTGGTCAACACTTGCGTGCAGCACGCAGCTTGCACATATGTTCATGGCTGTCCTGACAGAGTCCCATGTCCCCTTCCTAAAAAGCAACCATGGCTAACTAGTATATTTTAATTCTTTCTTTTAATTGTGGAATGCAAACTCATATTAAGAAGATTTGGGGAAAACAGGTGAATAAACAAGAAAAGAGGAGCAGACTTGATGTTTGAGCCTCCCGGTGGCATAGGCTGGCATCATCTGCTTCACCTGTAGAAGACCAACCTTGATTATGATATTACTCGGTGCTTAGCCAACAAATATTTGTTGAAACATACAATGTGTCAAGCACTGATCTAGGATCCGGAGGTAAATCAATGAAAAAGGTCTCTACAAACATTGTTAACCAGGGAGATTTTAAGTGCTATGGAGAAATATAAAGTAGGATAAGTGGTTTGGGTGTGTGTGGGGAGGGGGAGGTGTAGAGAGGGAAGTGTAGTTATAACATATGATCTTGGAAGACATTATGGAAATTGTCTGCTGTGGACCTGAATGAGGTGAAGGACCAAGCCATATGGGTATTTGGGGAAAAGAGTGAAATACTGAAGTTCTGAGGTACATGCGTGCTGTCGTGTTTAATGAGTAGTAAGGAGTATAAGGATTGAGTTGGGGATTGGTAGCTGGTTAGCTCAGAGGGACGTAGAATTACAGCCGTAGCCTTGTAGGCCCCAGTAAGAACTTCAGTTTTAATGGCAAGTGAGATGAAAAACGTGGGAAAATGACATGATGTCATTTGGGTTTTTAAAGGACCATTGTGCTGCTGGGTTGAGAATAGAGAGGGGGCAGGATAGAATGAGATGAACAAGTTAGAAGACAACTGCAAATCCAAACTTCTTTTCAGGGTTTGGGCAAGGATGGTTTTGATGGAGGTGGTGGGAAAAGACTGTTTTGGGAGATATTGGGGGTTAAAGCGTCAGCCTTTGCTGCTGGATTGGATGCAAGGTGTGGGGGAAAGGAAGGAGGCAAGAATAACTAAGTTTTCGCCTGAGCAGCTAGAATATTAACTAAGTGGTTACAGTATAGTCTTAGTTTTGTTTCCTCAAAGTAATATGTTTAACTTTCAGGATAGTTACGGCACCACACAACTTGTCAGCATACACACACGAAAAAATAATTCTGACTGAATTACTCTATTTACCTCCCACTTCCTAAGCTGTGTTGAGGTCATTTATAATATTACAACGGAAATAAAGCCAAATAGTCGGAATGGAAATAAAAACATGATTAAATAGAACTGGAAAGCATAAAAACCTAGGAAATATTTCCTATTTTTGTCTCTCACTTGAAAGAACAAGCTAAATTACTTGAGTTATAGAACTTCGAATCAAGAAAGATGTTGCATTAGATTCTCCACTCAAACTTTAATAGTTTTTCAAGCCCCACCTCACAAATCCGGAATTAACACAGTTTGCTAAAGAAGGCCAACATCTGCCCAAAGGTTCATCAGGGACAAACACTCCAGAGGGAGAGAGAAAGCTCATTCTCCAGATTTGGATCCTAAAAGAATGCTTAATTATCCATTTCCCGATTTTCAAAGCCTGCTCGTCTTCTGTCAGTCCCCTTTACCACTCAGCTGCTGTCTCACATTCCTAGGTAAAGCGCCCTCCCCTTGTCCCCCAAATCTTTCCTGATTTCTGGAAGGTTTAAGTTTTTCTCCCAACCTTTTCTCCCTCAAATGAATACCCTTTCTGAGCTGAGGTTCTTCCCTGTTCTGTATGACCCCTTTCGTTTCCCAGGCACCCTGAGGCATATTCCTAATGTGGAACTGGAGGAGCCAACATACCTCTCTTCTCTTCTCCCTACTTAAAGGAACGTGTGAGAGTGATTTCCTTTGAGCCATTGCCCTGACACCTAATGTTCTCATAAGGAATAAACAAACTGCCAGGTTCAACCAGACTTCCACACTCTTCAAAGGCATCCTCAAAGTTTAAAGTCATGAGCACTAAGGTTACTCACCTTTTCAAACAGTCCAATACAGGCTTCGTGTTTGGGCACTGAGCCAGACTGACATACTTTGCATTGAGTCCTTCATTCTTTTAATTAGGATTTGATGAAACCCTAGGATTTTTTTTTTTCTAGGAGAGGCTCAGAAAGCACTATATAATTTAATCTATCCTGTAAGATTTCAGGAACTAGAATTAGAGGAATGGAAATACTCTAGAATCCAGGATCTATGCCCAATTTACCATGGACGTGGTCTAAAAATCAGGATCTAATGTGAGAGTTAAAAACACTTTAAATGAGGAAAACAAGTGAAGCCTTTTAGTCTGCCTGGGACATCAGAACCCCCTTAATGAGGAAAGCCAGTAAATCTTTCTGTTAAAATAGTGGGGAGAAGCAGAGTCCCCAGATCTGTTTCACTGAATTAATACCAGAACCAGAAGGGCCAAGAGAAGCAAGGCAGCCATACATTCCTGAAATAAAAGTCAGAAAATGGAAACACGATAATCTAATACCACCCTTCCCATATACAAACCAGTTTATATAAAATATATTTATGTAATATAAATATACCACTTTCATATACATTGTTCAAAGAGGAAAATAATAGATACTGTTTAAAAAGTCACAGGTTAAAACTATTAGATGACCTGTTTGTGGGAATAAGGAGACACCTGACATCCACCTCAGACTGAGCCACAGACACTGGCGTGGGAATATCTCTGATAGGAGTCTCCAGAGCTATCCTCTGAAAACTATGTATCGTTTTGACAAAACTAGGTATCTTTATGTCAAAAGATATTTTTATTGATTACTTACTACATTCCAGGAACTATGTGATTTCTTAGAGGTCATGGTAAGTTTAGGGAGTGCCCTTGCTTCCCTTAAGATACACATTCCTCATCCACAGTAGACTTTCCTTCCCCTAATTCTAAACCTCTGCTTATCCACATTGTTCTTTGGATGTTCAGAAGTAAGAACATTTGGTGATTGGTGAAGTTCAGAATATGTCATAATCTAATGAAAATTACTTTTAGGTACATCGCCTGGGGTTTGAGTCCTAATTTCATCTTGTAGTCTTATTTAGTAATGATTATAAAGTCCCTATTGCCTCCTAAGTAGTTAACTTGATTTAGATCTTGTTCCCATTCTGAAGCTTAGAATGGATTAGAAAAGTTGACTGGGTTCCACGAAGATATCCCAGTATATTTGTAAAGGGCTGGCTACAACCCCTCCTGAACAGATCTTATGCCTGGGAGACACCATTGGACTAAAAATCCTTCTAAGAACCCCCCAAATTGGGGGTGTAACAGACGCCCCTCCTTGCTGCTCTCTGATGTTTGACCTGTTAAATGATGGCTCCTGAAGATTCCAATTGGTATAATTGGATTCATTCAAGGGCAGAAACTATACTTCATTTTTCTTTGTAACTCTATACCCCGCACAGGGCCTGACATACAGAAGGCGCTCAGCCATGCTTTGGGAGAGAAGGGAGGAAGGGAGAAAAGGAGGGAATGGCACATATTATAGCTGATTCATTTTGCTGTACAGTAGAAACTAACACAACATCGTAAAGTAACTATACTCCAATAAAAATTAATAAAAAATAAAGATAAAAAAATAAACATAGGGCTTCCCTGGCGGCGCGGTGGTTGGGGGTCCGCCTGCCGATGCAGGGGACACGGGTTCGTGCCCCGGTCCGGGAAGATCCCACATGCCGCGGAGCGGCTGGGCCCATGAGCCATGGCCGCTGAGCCTGCGCGTCCGGAGCCTGTGCTCCGCGGCGGGAGAGGCCACAGCGGTGAGAGGCCCGCGTACCGGAAAAATAAATAAATAAATAAACATAGAACTAGACCAAAGACTATGTTGTGAATAAATATTGTCCTGTGCTCTCTCTTCTGTTTATAATCTCAAGATGATTTTTAAGCTTTTTACTATTTAACTTTTTATCCTTTTATGTTTTTCCTCTAATAGGAATAAACTATGAGAACAAAGATTTCTCTTTTTCTTTTATTTTTCATGTATACTTCATGGCAGCAAGCACAGGGTTAATAGAGTCTTTAAAATATTTATGATTTGATGATTTATTTGCAACCAATACTCTTCCATATTGATTTCAAATTTAAAGTAAAAATTTAGTGCAAAATATTTCCTAAATTCATCCATATCTAGAAGCTTTTTTTTTCTTTTTTACAACCATCTTCAGATTCTACAGAATCATGTCTACTGATATACTTTTTGTATTTTCTAACCATTTTTCAACATAGATTTCATGTGGAATTTTATTATCTAAATTATTAACTAAAAAGTTCAAGTGCATATTCAAATACAACATTCTAAAGAAGTTGCTAATGTTTCCTTCTAGGATCCATTATTACACTTTTATCTATTAGCAAAAGGATAAGTTGTTTTGACTCAGTTTTCTAATTAACATTTTTTAAAGTATACACACACACGCCAAAGAGCCTACAGCTTTAGTCTAATCTCCAAAACTTATATACAGAATAGAATTGTTTTAATCTATTTATTATGAATTCAAGGAATAAGATTATTCTTGATTTCCTTGCTGTATGGTACTAGATGAAATCATTACTAATAATAAGTCAACAAGTTAATACTTCATCCCTGTTAACACAGGGAGATCTAGATAACAGTCAAGATCAAACCAACAGAATTCCTTAAGTATGGGGAGAGGCAGAGAGAAACAAACCAGGGTTTGTTGTAGGAAACAGTTTTTTTAAAATTGAAGTTTGCTTAAATTCTTAAGTTCAATAAATTGGCATGATTGATTTGAAGTTGCTGGATATTAAAAATCCTTTTTCAACACAGATAGATTGTGTTCCTGAAACAAAGGCCAATAAGTATTTCCTGAGTGTTTACTACCTACGTGACCCTATTGGGTGCTGTACAAAGAACTATACAATATGATACATTATTACCCACATGAAGCTTATAATCATGTTAGAAAGGAAAATATATTCATGTAAGAAAAATGCAAAACCAATTAGTATTCTGCAAATTAGTCCATATTTCTCATGTTCTTATTCTTTTTCAAAATTCTTAAGAAGCAACATAAGACTTCTAGAAAAGGTGATAATGTAAACAACGTTTAAGATTTGGCAGAAACAATAGGCCTAAATAAATATTTAAACTGAAAAACTCAAGCAATTGTTAAAAACTCATTTTATGTGCAAAACAAACCATGGAAATTGTATGTATTAAAATCCAGTTGATTAGAAAAGCAACAGAAGAAACCGAACAAAAGAAAGTTCAATATAATAGTTATGGGGGAAAGCAGCTTTGGTGCAAAAAAAGGTGTCCAGAACCAGGAGGGTTTCAATCAGAAAGATTCCTTTCTCTCTGGACCCTGCAGACTACGGAAACCTCATGGTTGCAGGCTTAATCATTTCTTCACATAATATGGAAGTCCAAGCCAGCTTGAAATTCCAGCTAAAGCATAGGTCCTTAGGTATTAAATGGGGGTTCACATAAAGAAGTCTTTTCGCACTTAAGGAGAGACTGAACTACTATGCAACCAGAAAGGCTAATGGACCAAAAGTGCCCCCAGAGTACACCATTCACTATGTGTGCAATAATTCCTGTAGTAAGGTAGTAACAAGGATGGATGTCTGCCTCACAGATTACTCATCCAGAAAGCCTATTTTTAAAAAACGGAAATAAAAAACAGCAGATCAAAAAAGTACTATAGAACACATTTCCTTATAAAAATCTTATTATAAGTAAAAAGAGATGCCTTTTTATTTTGTTTTTCCTTTTTTTTTTTTTTTTCGCGGTATGCGGGCCTCTCACTGTTGTGGCCTCTCCCGTTGCGGAGCACAGGCTCCGGACGCGCAGGCTCAGCGGCCATGGCTCACGGGCCCAGCCGCTCCGCGGCATGTGGGATCTTCCCGGACCGGGGCACGAACCCGTGTCGCCTGCTCTCAACCACTGCGCCACCAGGGAAGCACCAAGAGATGCCTTTTTTATTAGCAAGGTCACTGTCACCTTCAGGAAACAATCACATTTGGGAGTTGAGTGTAGAACACCTTGTGTTTGGGGCAGACAGGGGAAAATGTAGGGCAGGTAATTATCAAGTGTGAAGCATTTACCTCCTGTCAGAATACCAGAGATGCTGGAAAATGCTTGCTTATTAAATAAACAAATAAAATGAAGATGAGGGCTTGATATAACTCAATTTAGGAAACACTACAGAAAAACATAAAGGTCGACAAAAATATTATTGCCGTTAAAGAACAAATGATTTAAAGCTAAGAAATTTGTTTTGGACTTCAATCCATGAGCAATGGAGAGTCCATTAGCCTTTCTTACGGGTACAGGAAGGCTGAGAAATGAGGCCAATTGGAGAACATGAATAAAACTCGTTTCAGAAAGATTTATCTGTCAATGTTTCATAACTCAAATCAAAGGAATAAAAATCCAGAACCCAGTAAGCCAATTAAGAAACTACTACAACAACCCAGATAGGATGTTAATAGGGGGTACAAATATATATAAAAAAAAACAAAACAGAAGTTTTGTGCGCAGGGAAAGAAACTCTTCTTTTGTAAGATATGTAATAATTCTGTTTTAGTAACACTGAGTTTGAGGTACAGGAGGGACCCCATATGAAGATATAATTTATACTGAGAAATCGAAATTTGGGGTCTGTAACTCAGGATAGCAGGGATGGCTGGAGGTATAGATTTGTGTCATCTACACAGAGGTGGTGAGCCATAAAGAGGAAGTCTCCTCAGAAGAAGACGAAGAGGAACAGGGGCTCCAGACTGATAACCTGCATTAGGGGAATGGAGGAAGGAGGAGAGTTTAAAAAGAAGGAAAAGAACAGCCTGATAAATAGGAATGGAAGCAGGACAGATGCCAACGGAGGAGGAAATTCCAGCCATTGTGGAAAGAGGCAGAGAGGGCAAAGAGAATGAGATCTGCCAAAAATCTATGAAAGTAGTGGTGAAAGCAGGAGCACAAGGTGCTAAATAATAATGATTGTGAAGAATGGAAGAGTAAATTAGTAGAGAAGCTGAATAGTGCAAACCACAAGAAACTTAGGAGATCAACATCTAAAATCCAGATGAGCCATATAGGTGGCTGCCAAATTAACCTGCTTAAAATGCAACTTCGCACACCATTTTCCACGATCAAAGAAAAGCAAACCATAACTCTCCACCCCTCGTAGGATTCAGTCTGTATCTCCTTATCCCAGCATCCAAGACCCTTTGCAATTGGATCTCATCTGTTTCTTCTCTTCCACACTCACATGTCTTCTGCTCCAATCAGACTGGTCACTGTTGCCAACTTCACTGACACAATTGTGGTCTCAGCACCGTTGCCATTCAACTTCTCTTACTCCTCATTCTCTTTCTTAAGCCTAATATTTAATAACTCTCCTTTCCTCCATATAATGTTTGCCCAGGAAGCCATTTTTTCTTGCACTGGCTCTGGGAAGACCACTTATAGTATCTTTTATGTGGTACCTAATATTACTAGGGAAGGAGTGCTGATAGTACTAACATCTGTCTGCTCTCCTTGTCCCATAATTCACCTATCCCCAATCAATTCATTTATCGAGTGTTGGCTTCTATACCCAGACTTCAGAATTTTGCTGAATAAAGTTGCATAATTTGTTCATTTTATTATCTTCTACCAAGGCAATGCCCTCAATGCACTCATATCAGGCCTTTGTACATTTCCCTTAACTCAGCCCCATTCTTTCCAACTTCTTTAAATTATCAACAGGTTCTTCAATGCCACCCTTCCCTCCTTCATCCCCCTCTCCAGCTTTTTGGCTTAATCAATCAGCACAAATGAGTTCCTTGGGTGGGAATTCCCTCAACTTTTCCTCCTGCCCCCAGGTATAAACCTGTCCATATCTATCCCTGTCCTTAAGGCTTTTCCTAGAGGAAGAACTTTCTTTTCTCCTTATAACTTCTATGTTCCGGATCTTAGGTTCTCCCGCCTTTACCAATTATCCTTTCTTGACCAACTCTCCATCCTTCTGAAACTTTCTCTATTCCACTGAAAGCAAGTTTCTTAGAAGAATAATCTTTAATCTCTCTCTCTTTACTTTCTCTCCTTCCTGCAGTCCTCAATTCATTGTAATCTGGCTTCTATCCCACCATCCTTTGTATCCCTTCTCATCAGGGTCACCAGCCACCTTATAATAATCAAATCCAGCAACCATGTTGATGTCTCTGTGACATTTTGTAACAGGTGACCACATCTTCACTCCTCTGTGAAAGGCCCCTGTAATGCTACAGCATGACTTTTTCTTGCATCCTCTCCTATCTCTAGTGTTACTCTTTCATTTGTGCTTTTACTTAGCCTCCTTTTTGGGCTATCCCATCCATGCCAATCCCTTAACTCAGTGGTCTTCAATCTTGGCTGACCATTAGAATCACCTAGACAGTATTTAAAAAATACTAATGCATGAGACACACCTTCAGAGATTCTAGTTCAATGAGACTGGGAGGGATCCCAGGCAGCATTCTTTTTCAAGCTCCCCAAATGATGCTAGTGTGTATCTGTGGTTAAAAACCATTGCCTTAACTCATGCTTCCCAACTTTGTCTCTTCAGAGGAATCACCTGGGGCAATTGTGAAACATAAATGTACCTAGATCCTGCCTCCCTGAAATTCTAGTTGAATAGGCCAAAACTCAGAATGCAGAAAGTAACCGGAGGCTCTCCCTTCCACTCACACCTATTGGGCAACACTTATAGCTATAATTTTGGGGGGCATTTGCTATGTGTTCGATAACTCACACTTATTTTCAAGCTTAGGGCTTTCTCACAGAGCACTTTCCATACATAAGTTACTCATTTGTGTCTCCTTTACTTTTTTTTTTTTTTTGGCCACATTGCGTGGCTTGCAGGATTTTTCTGCGAGCAGGGATCGAACCCCAGTAGTGGAAGCACAGAGTCCTGACCACTGGACCACCAGGGAGTTCCCTCTGTGTCTCCTTTACTTGACTGTGAGTTCCTGCAGGACAGAGATTCTGTTTTATTTTTATATGAATTTTATATGAACTAGCAAGTTGTCCAGTACATATTAGCAAATAAATATTTTTGTAAAATAATGAACAATTAAATTATTTTCATATACATAATCTGTTCCTAACACAAAATATAGATGGTGTTCTAAGCCTTTTTGTATTCTTGTCACTTATACACATTTGGCCAGCGTTCATGACGATGCATGAAACCTTTCTGCAATTGGTATTTTTACCTATAAAATCCTTCTGTATTATTATGTGATTCTTTTTTGTTGTTGTTATTTTTATTTTTTTTTCCCAGTTTCTTCTCTCTTGCTACTGATTCCCACTTGGCCAAATGACTTATACATGTTACAGTGTATTTCTGGAATCCCCTTGTGGGAGGTATAAAGCACATGAATTATGGAGTCAAACAGACTTGGACTTCTGTCTCTTCTCTTCTCATTTGCATAATGGGGATAAGACATACTTGTGATTATTAAAAATAAGAGAAGCTCTGGCCAGAAATGTTATATTTTTTCTTAGAGTGTCAGCTCTTATGAGAAAAACCATGCAACTTATATAAAACCAAGGGATAGTCTTTCTTTAGCTTTCTCATTGGCTCCACCTCCTATTACATGTGACTATATTTCACTAATCCTTATGTGTTTCACCACAGTCTCAGAAAATGTTGGGTCTCCTCCAATTCACACCTAACAAGCCCACATGTGTCTTTAATCACATTGGCCCCTTCTAGAATGTGCTACATCCTTTTTCTGCCTGGAAAACTCTGATTGGTCCCTTGAAACCCTCCTGATGCAGAGTTAGTCATTTCTTCCTGTGTATTACCTCTATCTGGACACAGGCTTTTTCATATTTGCACTTGTCGTAATGGACTGTAATTTTGGTTTACAAAGTCCATCCAGTAGATTTTGAACTCCTCTAGGGCAAAGATCAAGTTTTATTAATCTTTTTTATCCCAGGGCTGAGTGCGGTGCTGGAGTATGAACATGATATTTGTGGAGTTGAATTGCTCCTGGAACCAGACTTTTACTCCACATTTACCCTCGAATCTTCCAAAACTCCAGATCCTCACCATCATTCAACTTTAACTTTGGAGTCAGAGAGCTGTAAGTTCAAATCCTTACCGACCCTTGTTCTGGTTTTGTTTTTTTTTGAACTTGTTTTTTTGTTGTCGTGGTTGTTTTGTTTAACCGTGAAATGGAGATTATTAGACCTACTGACAGTGTTGCTTATAAAATTAAATTAAATAATAGATATAAATAGCTTAACACAATAAATGCCCAAAACATGTATTTAGTAATTGCTGATAATGTGGTGGTTATCATAATATGGTGCAGTTTTGGTTTTGTTTTTGGTGGTTTTTTGGACCATTCACTACAGGGTTCTATCAGTAAATTTTTGTACTGAAAATGCAGCTCTCTGTTAAGTAGTCAGGCATGCTGAGTAAATTTAAAACTTTCTTGTTTGGCATTTCTATCACAAACTGTTAAATCCCTCTTCTCACCTTTCATGCTTCCTTGGATATTTCCTGAAATGATGAGAGAGTTGTGTAATCCTTTCTGTAGATAACAAAGTCAAGTTTTGGGACTAATCACATCATGCCCTACATTCCTGTTTACTTTAGTCACTCCAGGAACCACGAGTCCTCTTTCATTACTTGACCTCTCATCCCCATATCAATTTTAATACCCCCTAATCTGGAGCAGTCTTTCAATCCTTCCTTCTCCCTTAAATCCTTCCAATGTACTCTCTGGAATTCCTGATACTTCATCAACTTAATCCCCGGGATTCTCAAATTCTTCTTTAAATGTTTCCTTCACTTTCCTGCTCTAACAAAAACTTCTTTGCCCTGTGGATACTGCATACCCTGTAGCCTCCAAAAACGTGATTTTTTTTTTCCTCCTATTTCCCGTAAATCTTGAGGGTGGAGTAGATATTCTCCTTTGTTTCTTCTTGGTAGTTCCAAACCAGTACTACCTCCTTCCTTTAAAAAAAAAATCCCTGCTCCTTTGTAGTTCATGCCATATGGTAACCTCCTATCATAGGCCCCCTCCCTTGTTCCAGTCATGTACAGACACTAAGATCAGCCCTTCTCATTCAATGAAAATTTAGCAAGTAGCTCACTGACTCTCTACCACTTCTTCAATCATCCTTGGCAATTTTGACACCTTTGTAACTCACATTGCAGAGGATCCTTCAATATTCCGGTTCTCAGTGTCTTGACCTCCTTATGTCCAATGGTCTTGCCCTCATTTCCCGCTACCACCTGCTTCCAGGTCATATCCTAGATCCTGTTGTCGTCATCAACTGCAGATCTCAACCTCCATTTGAAATACCCCACTTTGTGATTACTTCTTTCTCTTTATTTTCAGTTAATCCCTTTCATATACCATTCAAAGATTCTGCACTTTCATGGGAAGATGGATTCTATCAACTTTTGCTGGTCTTTCATCCTTTTCACATCCTCACGTCCCTCCTTACTCAGTATAAAAGGATCACACAATCCCTTGAAAACATTGCTCCCTCTCTTCCTTCATTGTATAGTAGCCTGACAAAACGCCACCGTGGTTGAATCCCAACTTTTGTGTGTTCTGTGCTTGACTCTGAGAAGCTGAACATGACTTGACATATGAAAACATATGACTGTGTTGACCTGTCTGACTTAAAATGTATGATCACTACTTACAGTGGGCCCATGATGTTCTTAGCAATCCTATTACATGTCTCAATTCAATTTACCTCCCCAGTCTCCAAAATGACTATTCCATCACTTACGCTTTCTTGTCAGAATCTCTAACACACTCTCTGTCTTCTTTAATTTCCTACTTCATATTTTACTGCTGAAGTAGAGCAATCAGAAAAGAATATCCACATATTCCTACCCCCAGTGTATACTTCACTATATCTCTACCAGGTACTTTGCTTTCCTTCCTGTTGCCATGGATGTACTCATACCTAAAGTCAACCCATCACCTCACACTGGTTAGGAATAGCTATAATAAAAAAGATAAGAAATAACAAGTGTTGGAGAGGACGTGGAACAGTCATACAGTTGGTGGAAATGTAAATTTACATTTACATTGGTACAAATGGTACAGCCGTTATGGAAAACAGTATGGAGTTTCCTCAAAATATTAAAACTAGAACTACCATACGATCTAGCAATCCCACTGCTGGGTATATATCCAAAGAAAATGAAATGTGTTGTCTCAAAGAGATATCTACATTCCCATGTTCATGCTGTATTATTCACAATAGCCAAGATATGGCACTACGTGTCTGTCCACAGATAAATGGATAAAAGCAATATAATTTTACACGCGCACACACACATACACACACACACAGAGGAATGTTATTCAACCCTAAAATGGAAGGAAATCTCACCATTTGTGACAACATGGATGAACCTAGAGGACATCATGTTAAGCGAAATAAGTCAGGCACAGAAAGAAAACTACTGAAAGATCTCACTTATATGTAGAATCTAAAATAGTTGAACTCATAGAAGCACAGAGTAGAATGGTAGTTGCCAGCAGTTGAGGAAAATGGGGGGATGCTGGACAAAGAGTCCTAAGTTTCAATTATGCAAACTGAGTAAATTCTGGAGATTTAATTTACAGTATGGTGACTATAGTTAACAATGCTGTACTGTATATAGGAAATTTGCTAAGGGGGTAGATTTTAGTGTTCTCTCCAACACACACAAAAACTGTAGCTATATGAGATGGTAGATATGTTAACTAGCTTGATTCCTAGTGACCATTTCACAATGTATACTATAACAAAACATCAAGTTGTAGACCTTAATATATACAATTTCTGTTTATCAATTATAACCCAATAAAACTGAAAATAAAGTCAACTCTTCCATACAAACTTTCCAGGGTCTATCCCCTGGAACTCATTCCCACTCACCTTACTCAAGGGCTTTCTATAACTGTCCCCAACGTCTCCTGAACCATTACTGATGCCTTATCTACTAGGATAATCAATACACAAGCATGCCATAAACTCCCACCTTAAAGCAAACAGATCAAAGCAAACTTTCTTTGATTTCACAACCCTATTTCACATTCCCATTTCTCCTTTCACTCTTTTACACAGAACTGATAAAATTTTTGTCCATACTAATGTCTCCACTTCCTTCACTCTTCTGAAAGCACTCTAGTCAGTCTTTTGACCCCCAACTCCATGGAAACTGCTCTTGTCAACATTGTCTCCACATTGCCTAATCCAATGAACAAACTTACTTGCCCTCATAGCAGCATTTAACATAGATGACCACCACCTCCTTCTTGAAGCATTTTGTATTCTCAGCTTGCAAAATATCTATTCCCATCTCAATATCCTCCCAACTTTTGGATTTTTCCTGTTAATGTATTCTCAACACAGCTGCCAAATTGATTTAGTTAAAACACAGATGAAATTATTTCACTGTTCTGCTCAACAAAACTCCATGGCATCCTATATCCCTCAGGGAAAAAGAAAAGCCCTTCCAGTGGTTTCTAAAGCTCTACCTTGACTTGATTATTGCCAACTGAGTCACACTTCCCTCTTTGGTCACTCTGGTCCAGCCATATAGACTACCTGTTCTCCTCAATATGCCAGGCGCACTCTTGCCTCAGGGGCTTTGTACTTGCTGGTCTCTCTGCCTGAAAAGGCACTCTTCTGAATATCAGAGTGACTGGCCCCCTGCTTCATTCAATTCTCTTTCCAAATGTCACCTTGTCAGGCGAGGACTTCTTAAAAATAGCTACACCCTTTCCCTCCTTGGTAGTTACTATCTAATCCATTAACCTGCTTTTTCTTTCTTCATAGTTCTTAATACCACCTGATACATAGCATATTATTTATTTATTTGTTGTTTCTCTTCTCCGCATAAAACTAAAACTCCCTGAGAACAAAAACAGTATTTGTTTTTTCTTTTCACTGCTATATCACCGGCAGCTAGTGGTTTTACTGCACAATAAATATTTGTTGAATGACTAAATAAAACCTTTCTTTTCAGTGTCTGCATTCCTGTGATCAGCATCTGCATGTGCTTTCCTAAAATCATTAAACATCTTTATCCACAACTTAAACGAAATCCCTAACATAGTAAATTGAGAATTTAGACAAAGAGGTTGGCCATAATCCTCTGTTAAGTGTCTTTCCTCTGTCCTAGCTCTAAATTTATTGACTCACTCTTAAAACTCTCTCCATTTCCCACAAAATACAAGGTGGTTGAAATCAATAAAAATAAGAATGCTTAGAGCAGGAGAGAAGAAAAAAGAGATAATAAAAGGAGAAAACATTTTAAAGGAACTCATAAACATCTTAGAACTGTACTTGGGAAACAAAGATCACGCAGAAGAATTTGGAAGAAAGCACCCCCACGGAGTATGTCTTCTCTTCCTCCCCTATCTCTGTAGTAGACACTAATATAATTCTTGCTTAGACTGGACTGTGCTCTGTCATGCAGAACAAAGGAGAAGCCTTTTGGCCTCAGCTTCTAGTTATCTGAGCCCAGATGAAGACAAACGGGATAGGCGCAAAGCAAAACTGTCAAGTGGAAAAACTTGGTTGGTATCTAGAAATTCCCTTTTCTCTGCTCCCTCCCAACTTGTATATACCTTATACCTTATACCTTATCCCCCTTTCACCTTCAGTGCTCAGTACCCTCCAGCTTCTAAAATCTTCCCTCTATCAAAAAATAAAAAGGACATCTTACAATATTTACATTTGTAACCTGCTTGTAATTTCACTTTTAATTGCGTATAAATCATAAAGACAGTGCAGATTTTGAATTTTCCTAATAACTAATCTGATATTCCACTGAATGGTAAGGAAAAATATTAGACTTAATCTAGTCCAGGAAGCTCACGCCAACCCACACTAGCTTCAATATTAGTATTTTCATGAAAAATTCTTAGTGTCTCTAGGTAAAATTCCCAGTCTCATGTTTCCCCTCTCTTGACATTTAGATGTGTGTGACCCCATGGCAGAAGGGGAGATGGGCTGCCCCATATTTTCTGAGTCTGGAATGGAGGAACTTCCGGATTTCCTGTGTAGGAAATGGAGAGGCAGAGGTGCTTCTCTCTCTCTGTGTCTCCTGCCTCCATGTGAGCTCCCCAGCTCCTGGCCATGCTGAGCATGAGAATTCTCTAGACATTGGCAGCTTCCCCTCTATACGCCCAGGAAAGCATGCTACTGAGATGGTGGCCAGGACCCCCCACCTTTCTAGATGTTTCTGTGGCCCACAACATTGAAAATGTGAGCCCCAAAGTGGGGAGGAATGAAGGAGTCTGGCATCTTCTTCCTTCCTTCCTTCCTCATTCCCAGAGGCTGGAGTCTTTCTCATCCTATTAGACACTATGCTCCTTTAATAATAAATAATCTTTGTCACAGCTTTTGCTATCCTGAAGTGGAAATCATAGATAATATAACTCTCCTCACAGAACTAAAATCAGTATCATATTCCAACTGTAATAAAGAGAGAAAAAGCAAAGGTAATTTTTCTTTATATATTTTAAAATATAAACAAATGCTTGGTCATAACTACAAGGAAAGACATACTGAATTGGTCTGGTGGTTAAGTCTATATGTGGAGATCACCTGAATGTGACTGTTATCATTTCTCTACTGAGAAATTATATTTCTCTACTGGACTCAAACTCCATGAATACTTTGTTGGATGATATACCAAAATAGTGACCAAATCTCAATAAACTAGCAAAGGAAACAAAGTATGATTTTCCTACAGCTCATACTGTAGCACACTTACGGAAGATTTAATGTATGCAAATTGGGTGAAAAATATTCCTGTTTTTATGTCAGTTAGAGTCAGGTTCTAGGCTCAGATTACTTTAAACACATTTTCGATGTGTCCATGGCTTGGGATATTACTTTATTTCAGTGAACCAGGCCACTCATTCTAGCTGTCTAGAATCCCTGGTCTCTCTTCATTAAAAACATGGCCTCCGAGCGTTGTTTGACAACAATAACAAAGAGCCCCACCATTTTCCAAAATGCCTCCTAAGGGGTAATTGTCCACCTCTTCTTCTACTTTTCTGCATCATTTTCTCCTTCTTCATTATAGGAGCAAGGCTCATGGTGCAGTGGTCATTGCAAAGGCAATATCTGCTCCAGGTGTGGAATCTGAGTTTCCAGGTGTGGCTCTTGATCTGGGAGCCCATTAGATAACTGCAGTTAGGAGGATTAAAATATGTTGGTTTAATAGCCCCCAAATGTAGTTTCCATTACACATTGAACCCCTTCCCTATCGTTAGATTACCCAGATATTAGCACCCTAAACTGTTTTATTCTGATACGTTAATTTGATGTTTTACAAATTACAAAAGCAATACATGACTTAATAGTAAACAAGTTAAATGATATGAAAATGACTACAAAAATCATTTCTCTCTTCTCTCATTTAATATCCTCTCCTATATAAGAAGACACACATCCACTCATATACCTACCCCCATACATACTCATTCACACATATATGCATGTGCACACACAGGGCATTGATCTTTTTATTTAAATCAAAACACCACCATATTGTACACATTGTCCTGGGTGTCCTTTTCTCAGTGAACAATATATTATGGTTCCCCCCAAAATCTGTAGAAATTAACTTTTGTAATAAATAATATATAAAAGCAAAAAGTGTACTTCACATGCACTCACATATAAAATTATCTATAAATAGGATTATATCACACTACTTTCCAAGGAACTGTTTATCTTCCACTCCACTCCCCTCTTCTCTTCATCTCTAACTGTACACTGTTCCATCCTCCTCTAACTTGCATGCTGCCCCCCAGCCCCACTTATTTCTTTTTCTCCATCCTTAATACCCATTATTCAGAGGGAATCCCTAATTTCAGTTATACAAATTGTTTTGCTTTTTATCTCCCCCCAGATCGTTTTCCTCGTGATTTTAATTTCTTGTGGGTTTTGTTCTGTGCTTTATGATATTTCTTCCCCTTGGTCTTCAGGGTCACACATTTATATCTCTGTACTCTTCACATCACCCACTGATACGTATTTTGGTTTGCCAATCATCTTTTCAAAGTAGAAAGCCTTTGTTGTACTGTATTAAGCCTCCTTAAATAATGCTATTGTGTGTTTTATCATTGGTCAAGTTGTTATTTGTCCTTTCTATCATGGTTCTCCCATTAAATTTCATCAGGACACCTGTCCTCAGTTTTTCTTACTCTTCTTGTCCAGGGAAACTGGATCCCCATAGGTGTTTTGTTATTTTCATGTGTATGCTCATGTGTATGCTCAGGCAAGGTTTGGAGAACTTTTTTAGGTCCTATAATTAAAATAAGTTAGTATGGAAGGACGTTTAAGTTCCATAGAATGTCTAACAATTATTGAGGGTTTTTTTTTGAGCCTAACACTGCATAGTATCATCTTATTTAATCATCACAACAGCCCTATGAGTTAGATACTATTATGACTTCTCATTAATAAAAATAATAATAAGCACTGTCCAATTAATTTTCAGTGGTATTTCATTCTTCATTATAAACATTTAAGAGTGTACTTTTTCTTCCCTACAATTTCAAGCAGACACTCATTGATTAGTTTTGCTTGACTACTTATAACATGAATGCTACAATTTACTCTCTACACTTATTTCTTCAACTGACTGTTTTATACCTTTCTGATTTTATGGTTTATAGTTATTTATTCTCACCTCCTACATTTCATCACAGTCCCAGAGACAGAGAGTAACTTTGATGCTTTTGATGGAAAAAGATTAGCTGAGCTGATCATTTTTTTTAACTCCCTCTTAATACATAGGAAGGCACAAAATGTTGGCTATCCAAGATAAAGTCACTCCAAGGCAGAGGTCATCAGCCTCCTTGTAACTGAAGTTGGAAAATCTCTAATGCAGGATTTAACGTTTTCATATTCCTTAAGTTTATCCTAAAGTGTTACTACTCCTGTTCTGTAGTTCACTTTATCTCTCCATTTTCTATGTTGTTGTTTGGTTCTTTCTCTAATTATTGCCAAGGGAAACCATTAGAAATCCAGGGTTATGTTCAGACCTAAATAGGACTAAATATCAAAAAGTTAAATGGAAGTAAATTAGTATAAAGTAGAATTTCATGCCAATAAAATGAGATATTTGTGAGAGATTACTGTATTTCTCAGTCACTTGGGAAAAAGTCCAGGTATACTAGATTCCTTCCGTTTTTGTCTGACCAGCATCTACTTCCCCTTCTTCTAGTAACAGAAACAACACCTCTTCTGCTTCAGCATCATGGGGTTTGAATGGGACTGACTCAAGTCCTTAGCCTCAGGAATGGATGGTTGCCCTTTAAAGTGAAATTTGGCCAAATTGTGGCCTAGGGGCAATAGTGGAGTACAGTTGATCTATTAAAATGAAATTGCCAGACTCAAGTGGTCATTCAGAGCACTTCATCCCCTGGCCTTGGTAATTACTCAGGGATAAAAAGGAGCTAATGGTAGCCATTCCAGGAACTTTGGCCAAAGTGACAAGGACAGAGGCACTTTTATTCTTATGATGTTATTAAGCTAAATTTGGAATATTTACCATCTTTGACACCATTTGAATATTACCTGCATAAGAATTAAGAAAACACAGAGGAAAAAAAAAAAAAGAAAGAAAACACAGAGGAAAGAAAGTTGAGAGCTGAAATGAATCAACTTTCTGACAGCATTGTTAGATCATTGGGATCCAGGCATACCTCCAAGCAAACACCCCCCAAATTTACATTTACAAGAATCAATACATTTATCTGGTGTCTAAGCTCTTTTGAATTTCTGTTGTTTACAACCAAGAGTCCTAAATTGCCAAGTAAGGCAATAATTCTATAAGCTACAGTTCAGGTTACATATTCCCTACCTTAAATTCTTGTAAATTTGAGTTGGGTAGAGAATTTGGGGGTGTGAAGTAAACATCATCTTCTATCTGTGGTTTATAAACTGGTATTATTACATGCTTCCAAAATAAATGAAAGAAACTAGGTAAACTACTGTGAAAATCTTTGAACATGAAAAATTAGTGCTTTATTAGCATTAAAAGGAACTTTGGAATCTACGTAGTCAGCATAATGCATTATGGTTGCTAGACCACTCAAGTCTGGCAATTTCATTTTAATAGATCAATTCTGCCCCACTATTGCTCCTAGGCTACAACTTGGCCAAATTTCACTTTAAAGGGCATATTATGGCAAAGATCCAAACCCTTTCACAGCAAAAGCTGAATGCTAATGGAATTGTTGTGATTTAAAACTGTGAAACGCAATCTATTTTTCAATGGAGGAAAAAAAACATAACCACAAATATTTCCAATGTCTTAACTCAACCTTGAAGGCTATTTTTGCATTTTTATTCATTATTTAATGATGAGAGATACTGTAAAAAGAGTTTCGGGTAATGTCAGAGCTTCTGATTAGAAGACCTAGTAGTCTTCTAGCTAGTAGATTTTGGCAATGTCACCTACTAGCTGGGCGACCTAGACCAAGTTACTTAATAACTTGTACCACCAGTACTAAATTGTAGCATTGATATTAAATGAGAAGATACTTGTAAAATATTTTTCTGAGTCTGGCATATGGAGAATGTTCAATAAATGGCTATTGTTGCTATTATTATTATTGGTAGTAACACTAGGAAAAATAGTATTACTACTAGTAGAGTATTAACTTTCAATTTTGGTTTTAGTGATTGGAAATTTTTACATGCATTATATTTTTTCCTTCCTTCCTTCCTACCCTTCTTTCCTCTTTTCTTTCTTCTTTCCTATCTTCCTTTTCTATTCTTTTATTTTCTTTTTATTTTTCTTCCTTCCTTCCTTTATTATAATTTGAAAATATCAGAAGAAACTGCTCTAGGAGAAACCTTAGGTATGTAAAATAAAGGTGGCCCTTATTTCACAAAGAACAAAGACAAGACAACTTCTAAATGCCAAAGGATTTTTCAGAAATATAATTATGTAAAATAACTCACAAATCTAAGAATCTATACTTCCCAACTCAAAGTCTTTGATTCATAGACTGCAAAAACTTCAAATTTTCATAAGAAAATTTGTTTCTAAAATATACCTTAAATTTGGGAAATAAAGGTAGAGAAGTTGCTTCCTAGTGTAAAAAAGGATAATAATATTTCCTGATTAGAAAACAAAGATTCGGGATTGGGTAATAAAGAAATTCAATCTCTAAGTTTATCTCTAACTTTCATTGCATATTTACTGGCTATTATAACTATAAAAAATATATTATAGCATCATCCAACAAAAATAACACTGGAAAAACCTTACAATTCTCATAAAACCAACACAAGTTAGCAACAGAGGAGAGGTAAGGATTGTTCTGGTTGTGTAAAGAGGCAATGGTAAAAGGGCAAGGTTAGAAGAAGGGAGACAATTATTGAGAAATTTCTTGGGGTCATTTACATATTTATAAGACAATGATGAAAGCTTGGACCAGGAGAATAGCAGTGAAGAGTATGAAAAGTGGTTGGATTTTGGATATGGTTTGGGTGTGAGGTGATAGAACTCACTGATGGATTAGCTATGAGGAATGAAGTAGAAAGAGAAGTAGAGGACAACTCCAAGGTCTAGGGGCTGAGTGACTGGAAGTACTATGATGTCATTTATTGAAATGGGGAAAGTTTATGTTGCAAGTTAAGTAGATAGTTGCCAAGCAGGCTGGAGAAGAATGGTATTCCAAACAAAGGTAACATCAACATCATTTACCAAGGCATAAAGGCTTTAACGAGCCTGGCATATGCATGGAAAGACAACATATTTGAAATGGAGGACATGAAGAGTACTGGGTGAGGACAGGGCAGGTTGATAAACAGGGCTAAAGATGTTACAAAGGGTTAGATTACTCTGATTGGACTTGCTCCTTTAGGTTGGAGAGGGATTATGAGCCATGTAGGGGTTTAAAGCAACTAGTCTTCTATAAAATAAATCAAAGAATTCAGAAATAAAGAAGCTACAGCAAAAGGAATTGTTTATGCATATTGAATTAATCTAAATATATATCTCCTTTTAAAAAGCGATAAAATTAAGGTTACAGAATAGAATTTAAATATTATACAAATATGATAAATAAAATATAATATAACCAACAAGAATCAGACTAAAGGAATACGAAGGGCAAGAATGAATAACAATATCTAATACTTGCAGAGGGCATATTCATTTTTCTTAAGTGTTCTATGACTCAGTCCTCACAAAGCTCTTTTGAGGTATCTGCTATTACGCTTGCTAAAATACAGTTGAGAAAACTGAGGCATGCAGAGCTTAAGAAATATGCCCAAATGTATATAGCTATTGCGTGATAGAGACAGGATTTAAATGTAGCATTTTTATTTCAGATTCCGTAGCTTTTAACCATTATTTAAAAGGCTAGTCTCTGAAGAGCATGGGGGGAATCTTTCATAACAGGAAGTCAATTTATCTTGAGTGAAACTAAAGCATCGGTTTAAATAGGCTCCTTCTTAATATTTTCTATAAAGAAGGCATGTTTATCATAAGTTCAGTAACTACTACAGTTTTAATCTGATTTCATTTTTTCTATTAAATTCCTTCCAAGTACAATTAAATCAAACACATTTTATTTAAATATTCCATTATTATTGAATTATATTGACAAATCCCCTTTCCTCTCAACATATCTCTTTTCTGTATATATTCTTAAGGGATACCTGGAATTAGGTTTACAAAGTGGTAACAGTGGTTATATTTGTGTTCTGGTGTTTCAAATGATTTGTCACTATTTTTCTTTATATTTTCTTTATTGATTGATTTTAAATTATGGAATTTGCATTATTTCAATAAATTATAAATCACTATTGTTATAAAAGAAAAAAAGGTGGATGAGGATGAGAAGAGCATACCATTGATGAGGCTCATTTGTTCTGTGCTTACAATTGTTTAAAAAGGAAAACACTTTTCATCTCCAACAAGTACAGATCTCTTCTCTAGGTTACAAGTATTAATTCCATATATAAAAATAATGACTGTCTTCTTTTAGCTACAATAATTGAGAGAATTTAAATACTTCATCATTCACTAGGGCAACACATATATATTGGGACAACAATGGAAAACACTTTATACAAAGAGTGAGCCAGGAAATGAATTTGCTATAATCTTGAGGATATTGAATTATTTAACAAAGTAGAGGTAAGTTCCTTAAAAATTCAATCATTTGTATAATGAAGAGGAAAGAAGACTGTTTTTACTGAGAGATTATGTTGAGTCACAGATCTGGAGTCTAGTCCTGGTTCTGTAACAGAGCTCTCAATGACTCAGTCAAACTATCTTTCCAGGATTTTGTGTTCCTACAAAAATGAGTGGTGAAACTTTTTTATTCCAGTGGTAGACTGGAGATTTCCTTTCTGGAGAAGTTGCACAAGACAGGATCCATACTTAAGGAATCAGGCACAACTGAGGGTGGAAGTAAGGTTCCAAGAGCATCAAATAAGAGTCTGAAAACTAAGTGATCAAACTCTCAAAACCCCTCCCCTACCCCATCTGCATCTAGTGCTTCAGCTTTTTAAGACTTTACTCAATTAAATCATATGAAATTGCCAATACTCAACATTTTTAGCCTATAAATATGGTAAATTCATGTGATTTATTTAATATAAACAAACATCAAAGGATCATTAGACATTTCAGAAAAGTCTCAAACATGAAAAGCAGAGTCCAAAATAAACAAACAAAAAAACCCACAGATGAAATAGGATCAAAAGAAAACATACAAAAAAGTTTCAGCCATTATATTCATGAATTGAGAAAAATATCCTATAATTTTTAAAGGCCACAACCAGAGATGATAAAAGAAATATTGAAAATGGAAAAAATATGAGAGCAGAAGTTAAAAGTTCATGAAATAAAATTAGGGAAATGTAAGAAAATTGGATAGAAAGTCTAGGAGATATAATTTTTAAAAATTGGAGTTCTGATGAGAAAAAATAAATTAAAACTGTAGAAAATTTCCCAGAACTAAATACAGGTATATCTTATTTTATTGCACTTTGCTTTGTTGCCCTTTGCAGATACTGCATTTTTTTTTTCTTAACATCTTTATTGGAGTATAATTGCTTTACAATGGTGTGTTAGTTTCTGCTTTATACCAAAGTGAATCAGCTATACATATACATATATCCCCATATCTCCTCCCTCTTGCTTCTCCCTCCCACCCTCCCTATCCCACCCCACTAGGTGGTCACAAAGCACCCTGTACTATGCAGCTGCTTCCAACTAGCTATTTTACATTTGGTAGTATATATAAGTCCATGCCACTCTCTCACTTTGTCCCAGCTTACCCTTCCCCCTCCCTGTGTCCTCAAGTCCATTCTCTATGTCTGCTTCTTTATTCCTGTCCTGCCCCTAAGTTCTTCAGAACCATTTTTTTCTTTTTTTTAGAATCCACATATGTGTGTTAGCATATGGTATTTGTTATTCTCTTTCTGACTTATTTCACTCTGTATGACAGACTCTAGGTCCATCCACCTCTCTACAAATAACTCAATTTTGTTTCTTTTTATGGCTGAGAAATATTCCATTGAATATATGTGCCACATTTTCTTTATCCATTCATCTGCCGATGGAAACTTATGTGGCTTCCATGTCCTGGCTATTGTAAATAGAGCTGCAGTGAACATTGTGGTACATGACTCCTTTTGAATTATGATTTTCTCAGGGTATATGCCCAGTAGTGGGATTGCTGGGTCATACGGTAATTTTATTTTTAGTTTTTTAAGGAACCTCCATACTGTTCTCCATAGTGGCTGTATCAATTTATATTCCCACCAAGAGTGCAAGAGGGTTCCCTTTTCTCCACACCCTCTCCAGCATTTACTGTTTCTAGATTTTTTGATGATGGCCATTCTGACTGGTGTGAGATGATACCTCTTTGTAGTTTTGACCTGCATTTCTCTAATGATTAGTGATGTTGAGCAACCTTTCATGTGTTTGTTGGCAATCTGTATATCTTCTTTGGAGAAATGTCTATTTAGGTCTTCTGCCCATTTTTGGACTGGGTTGTTTTTTTTTTTTGATACTGAACTGCATGAGCTGCTTGTAAGTTTTGGAGATTAATCTTTGTCAGTTGCTTCATTTGAAAATATTTTCTCCCATTCTGAGGATTGTCTTCTCGTCTTGCTATGTTTTCCCTTGTTGTGCAAAAGCTCTTAAGCTGGGCTTCTCTGGTGGTGCAGTGGTTAGGAATCCGCCTGCCAATGCAGGGGACACGGGTTCAAGCCCTGCTCCGGGAGGATTCCAGATGCCACAGAGCAGCTAAGCCCGTACGCCACAACTACCGAGCCTGTGCACTAGAGCCCGCGTGCAACAACTACTGAAGCCTGCATGCCTAGAGCCCATGCTCTGCAACAAGAAAATCTACAGCAATGAGAAGCTCGTGCACCACAGCAGAGTAGACCACACTTGCCACAACTAGAGAAAACCTGCATGCAGCAACAAAGACCCAATGGAGCCAAAAATAAATAAAATAAAAATAAATTTATTTTTAAAAAAAGCTTTTAAGTTTCATTAGGTCCCATTTCTTTATTTTTGCTTTTATTTCCATTTCTCTAAGAGGTGGGTCAAAAATGATCTTGCTGTGATTTTTGTCATACAGTGCTCTGCCTATGTTTTCCTCTAAGAGTTTTATAGTGTCTGCCCTTACATTTAGGTCTTTAATCCATTTTGAGTTTATTTTTGTGTATGGTGTTAGGGAGTGTTCTAATTTCATTCTTTTACATGTAGCTGTCCAGTTTTCTCAGCACCACTTATTGAAGAGGCTGTTTTTTCTCCATTGTATATTCTTGACTCATTTATCAAAAGTAAGGTGACCATATGTGCGTGGGTTTATCTCTGGGCTTTCTGTCCTGTTCCATTGATCTACAGTTCTGTTTTTGTGCCAGTACCATACTGTCTTGATTACTGTAGCTTTGTAGTATAGTCTGAATTCTGGGCGCCTGATTCCTCCAGCTTTGTTTTTCTTTCACAAGATTGCTTTGGCTATTCATGCTCTTTTGTGTTTCCATACAAATTGTGAAAGTTTTTATTCTAGTTCTGTGAAGAATGCCATTGGTGGTTTGATAGGGATTGCACTGAATCTGTAGATTGCTTTGGGTAGTGTAGTCATTTTCACAATGTTGATTCTTCCAACCCAAGAACATCATATATCTCTCTATCTGTTTGTATCATTTTTAATTTCTTATAGTTCTATGTATCTTATAGTTTTCTGCATACAGGTCTTTTGTCTCCTTAGGTAGGTTTATTCCTAGATATTTTATTATTTTTGTTGCAATGGTAAATGAGAGTGTTTCCATAATTTCTCTTTCAGATTTTTTATCATTAGTGTATAGGAATGCAAGAGATTTCTCTGCATTAATTTTTATCCTTCTACTTTACCAAATTCTTTGATTAGCTCTAGTAATTTTCTGGTAGCATCTTTAGGATTCTCCGTGTATAGTATCATGTCATCTGCAAACAGTGACAGCGTTACTTCTTCTTTTCCAATTTGGATTCCATTTATTTCTTTTTCTTCTCTGATTGCTGTGGCTAAAACTTCCAAAATTATCTTGAATAATAGTGGTGAGAGTGGACAACCTTGCCTTGTTCCTAATCTTAGAGGAAATGGTTTCAGTTTTTCATCATTGAGAATGATGATGACTGTGGGTTTGTCATATAAGGCCTTTATTATGTGGAGGAAAGGTCCCTCTATGCCTACTTTCTGCAGGGTTTTTATCATAAATGGATACTGAATATTGTCAAAAACTTTTTCTGCATCTATTGAGGTGATCATATGTTTTTTGTCCTTCAATTTGTTAATATGGTTTATCACATTGATTGATTTGCATATATTGAAGAATCCTTGCATTCCTGGAATAAACCCCACTTGATCATGGTGTATGATCCTTTTAATGTGCTGTTGGATTCTGTTTGCTAGTATTTTGTTGAGGATTTTTGCATGTATGTTCATCAGTGATATTGCCCTGTAGTTTTCTTCCTTTGTGACATTTTTTTCTGGTTTTGGTATCAGGGTGATGTGGCCTCCTAGAATGAGTTTGGGAGTGTTCCTCCCTCTGCTATATTTTGGAAGAGCTTGAGAAGGATAGGTGTTAGCTCGTCTCTAAATGTTTGATAGAATTCACCTGTGAAGCCATCCGGTCCTGGGCTTTTCTTGGTTGGAAGATTTTTAATCACAGTCTCAATTTCAGTGCTTGTGATTGGTCTGTTTATATTTTCTGTTTCTTCCTGGTTCTGTCTCAGAAGTTTGTGCTTATCTAAGAATTTGTCCATTTCTTCCAGGTGGTCCATTTTATTGGCATATAGTTGCTTGTACTGTTCTCTCATGATCCTTTGTATTTCTGCAGTGTCAGTTGTTACTTCTCCTTTTTCATTTCTAATTTTATTGATTTGAGTCTTCTCCCTTTTTTTCCTTTATGAGTCTGGCTAATGGTTTATCAATTTTGTTTATCTTCTCAAAGAACCAGCTTTTAGTTTTATTGATCTTTGCTATTGTTTCCTTCATTTCTTTTTCATTTATTCCTGATCTGATCTTTATGATTTCTTTCCTTCTGCTAACTTTGGGTTTTTTTTTTTTCTTCTTTCTATAATTGCTTTAGGTGTAAGGTTAGGTTGTTTATTTGAGATGTTTCTTGTTTCTTGAGGTAGTATTGTATTGCCATAAACTTCCCTCTTAGAACTGCTTTTGCTGCAACCGATAGGTTTTGGGTCGTCATGTTGTCATTGCCATTTGTTTCTCGGTATTTTTTGATTTCCTCTGATTTCTTCAGTGATCTCTTGGTTATTAAGTAGTGTATTGTTTACCCTCCATGTGTTTGTATTTTTTACAGATTTTCTCCTGTAATTGATATCTAGTCTCATAGGGTTGTGGTTGGAAAAGATACTTGATATGACTTCAGTTTTCTTAAATTTACCAAGGCTTGATTTGTGACCCAAGTTATGATCTATCCTGAAGAATGTTCCATGAGCACTTGATAAGAAAGTGTATTCTGTTGTTGGATGGAATGTACTGTAAATATCAATTAAGTCCAACTTCTTTAATGTATCATTTAAGTTTGTGCTTCCTTATTTATTTTCATTTTGGATGACCTGTCTACTGGTGAAAGTGGGGTGTTAAAGTCCCCTACTACGATTGTGTTACTGTAGATTTCCCCTTTTATGGCCATTAGCATTTGGCTTATGTATTGAGGTGCTCCTGTGTTAAGTGCATAAATATTTACAATTGTTATATCTTCTTCTTGGAATGATCCCTTGATTATTACGTAGTGTCCTTTCTTGTCTCTTGTAATAGTCTTTATTTTAAAGTCTATTTTGTCTGATATGTGATTTGCTACTCCAGTTTTCTTTTGATTTCCTTTTGCATGGGATATCTTTTTCCATCCCCTCACTTTCAGTCTGTATGTGTCCCTAGGTTTGAAGTGGGTCTCTTGTAGACAGCATATATACAGGGTTTGTTTTTGTATCCATTCAGCCAGTCTATTTCTTTTGGTTGGAGTATTTAATCCATTTACGCTTAAGGTAGTTATCAAGACATATGTTCCTATTACCATTTTATTAATTGTTTTGGGCTTGTTATTGTAGGTCTTCTCCTTCTCTTGTGTTTCCTGCCTAGAGAAGTTCCTTTAGCATTTGTTCTAAAGCTGGTTTGGTGGTGCTGAGTTCTCCTAGGTTTTGCTTGTCTGTAAAGGTTTTAATTTCTCCATCGAATTTGAATGAGATCCTTGCTGGGTGTGGATTTTTGGTTCTAGGTTTTTCCCTTTCATCCCTTTAAATATGTCCTGCCATTCCCTTCTGGCTTGCAGAGTTTCTGCTGAATGATCAGCTGTTAACCTTATGGGGATTCCCTTGTATGTTATTTTTTGTTTTTCCCTTGCTGCTTTTAACATTTTTTCTTTGTAGTTATTTTTTGATACTTTGGTTAATATGTGACTTGGCATGTTTCTCCTTGGATTTATCCTGTATGGGACTCTCTGTGCTTCCTCGACTTGATTGACTATTTCCTTTCCCATATTAAGGAAGTTTTCAACTATAATCTCTTCAAATATTTTCTCAGTCCCTTTCTTTTTCTCTTCTTCTGGGACCCCTATAATTCAATGTTGGTGCATTCAATGTTGTCCCAGAGGTCTCTGAGACCATCCTCTATTCTTTTCATTCTTTTTTCTTTATTCTGCTCTGTGGTAGTTATTTCCACTGTTTTATCTTCCAGGTCACTTATCCATTCTTCTGCCTCAGGTATTCTGCTATTGATTCCTTCTAGAGAATTTTTAATTTCATTTATTGTGTTGTTCATCATTTTTTGTTTGCTCTTTATTTCTTGTAGGTCCTTGTTAAATGTTTCTTGTATTTTCTCCATTCTAGTTCCAAGATTCTGGATCATCTTTACTATCATTACTCTGAATTCTTTTTCAGGTAGACTGCTTATTTCCTTTTCATTTGTTTGGTCTGGTGGGTTTTTGCCTTGCTCCTTCATCTGCTGTGTGTTTCTGTGTCTTCTCATTTTGCTTAACTTACTGCATTTGAGGTCTCCTTTTCACAGGCTGCTGGTTCATAGTCCCTGTTTTTGTTTTTTGGTGTCTGCCCCCAGTGAGTAGGGTTGGTTCTGTGGGTTGTGTTAACTTCCTGGTGGAGGGGACTAGTGCCTGTGTTCTGGTGGATGAGTCTGGATCTTCTCTTTCTGTTGGGCAGGACTGCATCCGGTGGTGTGTCTTGGGGTGTCTGTTACCTTATTATGATTTTAGGGAGCCTCTCTGCTAATTGGTGGGGTTATGTTCCTGTCTTGCTAGTTGTTTGGCATAGGGTGTCCAGCACTGTAGTTTGCTGGTCGTTTAGTGGAGCTGGGTCCTAGCATTGAGGTGGAGATCTCTGGAAGAACTTTTGCCATTTGATAATATGTGGAGCTGGGAGGTCTCTGGTGGACCAATGTTCTGAACTTGGCTCTCCCACCTCAGAGACACAAACCTGACACCCAGCTGGAGCACCAAGACCATGTCAGCCACATGGCTCAGAAGAAATGGGAGAAAAAAAGAAAGAATGAAAGAATAAAATAAAATAAAGTTATTAAAATAAAAAATTATTAAAAATTTAAAAATATAAACGTATTAAAGAAAAAGAAAGAAGAGAGCAACCAAACAAAAGAACAAATCCAGGGCTTCCCTGGTGGTGCAGTGGTTGAGAGTCCGCCTGCTGATGCAGGTGACACGGGTTCGTGCCCTGGTCTGGGAGGATCCCACATGCCGCGGAGCGGCTGGGCCTGTGAGCCATGGCCACTGAGCCTGCGCGTGCGGAGCTTGTGCTCCGCAACGGGAGGGGCCACAACAGTGAGAGGCCCACGTACCGCAAAAAAAAAAAAAGAATAAATCCACCAATGATAACAGGCGCTAAAAACTATACTAAAAAAAAAAAAATGGACAGACAGAACCCTAGGAAAAATGGTAAAAGCAAAGCTATACAGACAAAAATCACACAAAGAAGGATCCACATACACACTCACAAAAAGAGAAAAAGGAAAAATGTATTTATATCTATATATTAAAAAAAAAGGAAGAAGAGAGCAAGCAAATCAATTTACAAATCTACCAATGATAATAAACTCTAAATACTCAACTAAGATAAACATAAATCCAGAAACAAATTAGATGCAGATAGCAAACCCCAAGTCTACCATTGCTCCCAAAGTCCACCGCCTCATTTTGGGGATGATTTGTTGTGTATTCAGTTATTCCACAGATGCAGGGTACATCAGGTTGATTGTGGAGATTTAATCCACTGCTCCTGAGGCTGCTGGGAGAAATTTCCCTTTCTCTTCTTTGTTCTAACAGCTCCTGGGGTTCAGCTTTGGATTTGGCCCTGCCTCTGTGTGTAGGTCGCCTGGGGGCATCTGTTGCTTACTGAGACAGGACGGGGTTAAAGTAGCAGCTGATTAGAGGGTTCTGGCTCACTCAGGCCGAGGGGAGCGAGGGGTAGGGAATGCAGGGCAAGCTTGTGGCGGCAGAGGCCAGCATGACATTACAACAGCCTGAGGTGTGCTGTGTGTTCTCCTGGGGAAGTTGTCCCTGGATCACAGGACCCTGGCAGTGGTGGGCTGCACAGGCTCCTGGGAGGGGAGTTGTGGACAGTGACCTGTGCTTGTACACAGGCTTCTTGGCGGCTGCAGCAACAGCCTTAGCATTTCATGCCCATCTCTGGTGTCTGCACTGATAGCTGCGAGTCATGCCCATCTCTGGAGCTTGTTTAAGCAGTGCTCTGATTTCCCTTTTCTCATGCACCCTGAAACAATGGTCTCTTGCTTTTTATGCACCTCCAGGCATTTTCCCGGAGTCCCTTGAAGCTAGCTGTGGCACACTAGTCCCCTTCAGGCCGTGTTCACACAGCCAACCCCAGTCCTCTCCCTGGGATCTGACCTCCGAAGCCCGAGCCTCAGCTCCCAGGCCCCACCCGTCCCAGTTAGTGGGTGAATAGACAAGCCTCTCAGGCTGGTGAGTGCTGGTCGGCACCAATCCTCTGTGTGGGAATCTCTCTGCTTTGCCCCTGCACACCTGCTGCTGTGCTCTCCTCTGTGGCTCTGAAGCTTCGCCCTCACTACCCCCCCTCTGCCAGTGAAGGGGCTTCCTAGTATGTGGAAACTTTTCCTCCTTCACAGCTCCCTCCCAGAGTGGCAGGTCCCGTCCATATTCTTTTGTCTCTGTTTTTTCTTTTTTCTTTTTTCTTTTGCCCTACCCGGGTACATGGGGAGTTTCTTGCCTTTTGGGAGGTCTGAGGTCTTCTGCCAGCATTCAGTAGGTGTTCTGTAGGAGCTGTTCCACATGTAGATGTATTTCTGATGTATTTGTGGAGAGGAAGGTTATCTCCACCTCTTACTCCTCTGCCATCTTGAATGTCCCCCGATACTGCATTTTTCTACAGATTGAAAGTTCATGGCAACTTTGCATCAAGCAAGTCGACTGGTGCCATTTTCCCAACAGCATTGTTTTTTAAATTAAGGTATGTACATTGTTTTTTTAGACGTAATGCTATCGCACACTTAATAGACTACAGTATAGTGTAAACATAACTTTTATATGCACTGGGAAACCAAAAAAAATCAAATGCTTTGTATTATTGTGATTTTTGCTTTATTGTGGTGGCCTGGAGCCAGACCCACACTAACTCCAAGATATTCTTGTAATGTGAATTCCCAGATTGACATGACTCTCAAGAGCCCATACAATGATTAAAATAAAACCTATACTAAGGGAATCCCTCAGAAATACACAATGCTTTTCGAGTTTTGAAGAGAAATTATTTTCAATTTATAAGTCTATACTCAGACCAAGTATTAATCAAGGGTAAGAGTAGAAGAGAATTTTTTTAAGCATGGACTTAAGACATTTATCTCTTATGAATCTCTCTCAAGAAGTTGTTGGATGGTATTTCCCACCAAAATTAGGAGGAAAACCAAGAAAAGGGTGTAGGAAAATCTTAGGATATTAATCCTCAGGATGATAGTGACATTGGAGGCCTAGAAATGAAACATCTAAATTGTAACTGGATAAAACAAGGGTCCCAAAAGACATAACTCAAAGAACAAAATAATACTTGATTTTTAAAATACATCAAATGGAGAATTTTAGCTTTGTTAGAAAGTTAGGAAGTAAATTAATACTTGGTATATAGGAAACTAAAGAAACAAAAACAAAGGCAAGTATAAACTTTAGGAAATACATAAAGTTATATAAGAAGCAAAATGCAATTATCACTATATTGATCATCTCTAAATAATATTTACATAATTATATTAATAATATAAACTCGAACTATTTATTTAGCTCCAAATAGTGAAATCTCTATTAGAAGAATAAGACTGAAGAGTGTGTGAGTGTGTGTCAGAGGGAGTGTGGCAGGGTTGACAGGGCAGGTGTGTACAGAACTAAATTCTTACCTTTCATAATGGGAAGTTCATAGTGTCTAAAATTAAAGAATCAAGAAATAGTAATAGAGTGTGTTACTTGAAAATACAGAATTAAACACTAGAATGTATAGCTTAAAGTGTTGCCTATGGTTGCCTTAGGGTACAGCGAAGTGGAATGAGATTGGGTGGGTCAAGTTTCTGTTGTTTTTATTATAAACTCAGTAGTATTATTGGACTTTAAAAATGTATATACATATATAAAATCTCTGCTGGTAACAAATTTTCATATATCTATGAAAGCAATGATCATACCTAAAAATGTACCAGGAAAATTTGATCTTTGGATGCAAAACAAATCACATTCTCATGATATATCTTCAAGTCAGGAAGAGCAGCATAACTTTGAAAATAAAGTGATTACATAAAAGTTAGATCAGCAAGTATCTAGCTTTTTTTTTTATATATATTCACCAGACGATGTCTGTGTGTCCAGGAAATAGTGAAACTAGATTTTGATCTATACTAGGAGCAGTCTCAACTCATCCCTCCCTCGTTTCCCCAATAATCCAGTTTGATGAAATTTAACTGAGTTTAGAGCCTTCCATTTGTTCAGAGTGATGATTTAATTTATACTTCTTATAAGACTTTATTCACTGTTTATCCAAGTTGTAAGTGACAGTTTGGGAATCTTTTTGTGCCTCTCCCCATGGTGTCACCTCATGTGACCTCCTTATTGGCCTAAGTTGGCTTTCGTTGAGAAACCCCTGAGGGAAGCTACTATTTAATGACACTTGGGCTCTCAAAATTCTTTCCTCTGTCAGAAGGGCACCCTGCACATACGTGCACACACACGCATGCACGCCTGCACACAAGCACAGATCCTTAGAATAATATGTCAAAATTATAGCAACTCATAATGGACCATATATGCTCTGTATCTTTTTAGTTTGCAGCAGTCAACAACAGGTTATTTGTGTCATTAATATGTATAAAATTGTCCTTTAATCTTGGTTAAATTATTTGTTATATTTATTTCCCACGAGTGATTTTTGTACATTACTTAATACTACGAAACACATTCATTCTTGTTACTTTTAAATTAATTCATAGGCAGCTTCATCAAGCTTCCTCTTGCCCTTTTATTCAACTGAGAAAGATTTTAAAATACTGTATTCTGAAAGAGGTTTTTTAATCTGTTTTTCATTTTTACCTTACCCCTAAATGAGACTTCACTGTTATAATCATCACCTAGTACATTTTCAAAGTACACTCAAGGTTTGATGATTCTTTCACTAGCTATTGATGTAGCTTAATCTATATTAAGGGGGGGAAGTTCTTAACACTACTTAAACCACTGCTATACAGGTTATCTTAGAATTCTTTGTGACCTTCAAAGGTGATGCTTGCTTACAGGAACCACCCTCCTCCCAAAGGAGGAAAATTAAGAAGAAGCCACTATTTCTTGCATTGCACCCCTTTGCCCTATATGGACCCAGTTTAATAAATGTTTTCACAAAAAAGAAGTGACCAAACTGATATTTCCTATCTTTTGCAAAGTCAAAAGTCACTGAAATTTGGATTACTACCAAAAAATATGATCTCAAAATGCAGCCACTGGATCAGGATTTTCACAGGTGGATTAGACTGAGGATTGAGGGTCCAGCTGCTAAAATGTAGGAAGAAAGACAGGCGATGACTAAGGAGCATGAAAAGATTGATACTCTAAAGGTTTAATGATTCCTGTACTAGTTCTCGATGTATTTTAATCAGTGTTAAGAAAGGAAGTTATAATACAACCTAAGCTATTGCTATAAATTTTTTCTTAAAATTCTTTATGACCATGAAAGGCAAAGGGAAAAAAAACTGTATAGTCAGAAAATCAGTTGCGGTAAGCAGAAATGCAAGTGCTGTATACAGAATTCTATACAGAATCCTTGCTGAGAAAGGAAAGAGAATAAGAGAAGATATAAAACAATAAAGGAAAACGAGCTTGTGAAGAGGATTTTGGGGACTTCCCTGGTGGTCAAGACTCTGTGCTTCCACTGCAAGGAGCGTGGGTTCTATCCCTAGTCATGGAACTAAGATCCTGCATGCCTTATGGTGTGGCCAAAAAAAAAAAGGAAGAGGCTTTTGGATTTGAAAAATAAAATGGGGAAAGGTGGTTTACTCATTGCAAGTGTATATACTTAAGAGACTACAGGGGCATAATATCTGAAATAGGAATTGACCTAAAACATCTGAGACCTGTGATTACCACTTATGATATATAGCTTTGACAAAGAGATCACAATATTAGACTTCAATAGTTCGGAGACCAAAGTGTCCCTTTATGTAGCATTTTTTTTTTCTTATGTGCATTAAGAGAGGTCTTACATCAAAAATCTAGTAATTTATTTGATTTCAAATATTCTCTTTGCAATTTACTTTATAATTTTTTTCATTTGTTTTCTTTAATTTTGTTTATTTTATAGTTACATTTCTCCTAATGAGTGTACCCTATATTTTATAATATCAACAAAAATTATTGGTATAATGACTCCTTAAAAAAGTTTTGACAGTCCTAATAAAGTCTGACATGTCATTATTTTATTCAAGTTTCATTTTCCCATATTTATCCTTAATAATTATGCAGGAAGAGATTTTCAGAATTCCCATGACTCATCCAATAAGGCATCCGTTGGCATTAAACCATATCTTAGCCCATTAAACCATATCTTAACAGGGTGCAAAAGTTAGAGAAGACTTATTACAATTTGAAAAAAATGTTAAACTATATTACCACAAATTAATATTTAATAATGCATTGGGACAAAATAAAAGAAAACTGTCTTAGAGGACTGAGAAAAAAAACCACACTACACTGCAAAGAGAGGCATAAATATAGACAGGCTGATGGGAAATAAAAACCCACCTTCTACTTAGTAACTGCTCTTAACTATGAGTTCTAGTAAGACCACAGCTCTTTGATTGCCAGGGGAAGGGGGCTACACAGAACCATCATGCAGTGGGGCACCATCTGGTAACAGAATGAATAAAAACCACAAATAGAGCTGATTAAATCTGCATGAATTCCGTACCCAAAGATGGGGGAGGATAAAGCAGGGAATCAAACTAAAGGCAGTTACATTCCCTCCAGTTTCTCTCTCTGGCATTCTCCCACATTGAATTCTAACAACTGTCTTCCTAATTAACTTTCTCCCTAACACCAGACTTATGGAATATCCAACTGAAGAAAAATCAGGTTTGTTTAACTTTTTCAAGAGAAGTAAATGCATTTTGAGCGAGTCTTTAAGCTTGGAACATTTCCCAAGCTGTCTTCACTAACTCTTAGCACTCAAAAAGTCGTCGCTTGCCCTTTGTTAAAGAAAAGAAAATCCAATATTTTTAAGACTTTATCACCTGGAGCTAGAATTTGGACCTTTTATTATTTAATTTTAGAATTTTCTATATACCCTTAATGTGAAGTACAGAGAAAGATGCTTATAAAGTCAAAGAAATGTAATGAAAGGATATTGCAGAAATAATCAACTAGGATCAAACTACTTTGCAAAGTTGCCAAAATGTAGTCTTTAGTAGAGTATGGATCAATTCACATCCACATGAAGCAAGGGCAAGAGAAACATTTCTGGGTTTGATTTGTTAATGTGAATTGTCCCAGTGTCCTATTGGTATTTAAATGTTTGTTGTTACAGTCGAAGAACAATGAAGTCTGTGCTTCAAAAGAGGCTTTTTGCATGGTGTCCTATCCCTTTAAAGTCAATAGCTTTTCTAAATTCTCAGGCTGACCCTAAATTTAAAAAAAAAAAAAAAATTCTGAAGGAGACACTCCTGACACTCCAAAAATCCATTAGGCTGCAGGACTGAGTTAATCCTGTAAGTGTTTTACTGCACAGCAGACGTATGGTGGCTTTGGTGGATTATGGTCTTGCTGCCCTAATGGAATTCCTCTGAGCCCAGTGGTGGTTAGGGAAAGGTTCTTGACCACCCCCCACACACTACTTCCCCCCAAGAAATTACTACTTTAAAGTCTAGGGAATGTGGGGATTTTTCTTTTCCTAAACAATTTCACCTGTTTCAGTGAACTTGTACACTACCAGAAAAACATAGCGGAACACAGAGGTAAATAACCTGATTTTATTCATTTATTCCTTCATTCATTCACTCATTATTCAACTATTTATTGAACAGATACTAAGTGTCAGCCAGGTACTTTGCTAGATAATAGAAAACTAATGAAAAAAAAAAAGGCAGATGTGGTCTTTGCTGTCATAGAGTCTATAACCCAGAGTTTGAGGCAGACATTAAACATTGCACAAATATTGCCCAATTCATTATTTCTACAATGTTTTAAGATCTTAAAAGGAAAGGTACTGGGTGAGAAGAAAGTGTATAAAGCTGGACCTGATGTGGTAACATCTCTCATTTTTATACAGTTTATAAAGTGTCTTCACATGTGAAATTGCGTTAAGTCCAAAAGACAGCCCCGTGGAAGGAAGAGTGGTTGTTAATGTCATTGCACAGATGAAGGACTTAGTGGCTCTGAGACTAAGTGCACTTCACAAGGTCACAAACGAGTGGAACGCATGGCCAGGAGCAGGGCTCAGGTCTTCCTTTCAGTACTCTTCCTTATATCACACTGCAGCCATTTTTGAAAGTAAAACATTTGAGGAAGCTGTCAGTTTTGCTGGTTATCCCTCACAGCCATCTTCAGTGAAAAACAGCTGAACATAAGTTTTTATATTTCTTTTTAACATAGATTTTTATATTTAAGCCACTTGCCCAGAGTTACCCAGCTCTTTCAACCTAAAAATAATGACAATTTGGGTATAAAAATCTCCCTACTTCAAAAATTTTAGATAGCTTCATAACTAACACTTTAGTAAGAAAAAACTCCTTTTGAGTTTTTCTGCTCTTTTCTTTCCCCCAAGTGGAAAAACATGGAAATAATCACACTGTTAAATATTACAAGTAAAATTGGACATTTTCATTGCATCAGATTTGGGCTAAGAACAGGCAATTTATTTTCTCCTTTTAAAGTTCTTATAAAAGTAATAAATATATACCTGATTTTTTGGTAACAAATTAAAACAATGGAAAAGGATGTAAGAAAAACATGATTGTCTCACCTGGCCCACTTCCTTCACCAGATAAACACTGTTGACATTGTTGAACAGGTAAACACTGTTTGTCATAGATTATTCCAGAAGTTTGTTTTATATGTTAATTTTATTTTGCATTTCTTGATATTATAAACAAGGCTGTAACAAATATATTTGTTCATATTTTTTGTACACATACAAAAGCATTACTACACAATAGATGTCTAGCATTAAAATTGCAGGTCAGTATTTTTTCACATAACTTTTTGAGTACTGATACTGCCTTCCCAAAAGTTTGTGCTATCTTACACTACCAACAGCCTTGCATGTGACTGCCATCCTTTTTTTTTCAGCTTTCTTAAGTTATAATTGACAAAATTGTAAGATACTTAATGAAAAATGTGATGAGCTTTTTTGTTTTTTTTTCCACTTTTGGACAGGGCTTTTTTATTCAATATAAATATATATATTCAATATACCTATATGGTTGCCTGTTGTGATCATGTATTGACACGGTTGCATAGGATTCCATAGTGTAAACATTTAACTACTAAGTAATTTATTCCAATGTGTATTAAAATATGAGTGATTTTCAGTTTGTGTCTGTTGAGAATAGCATTGGTATATAAATTCTACAACTTGAGCTTTGGTGGTATGTGTATAAATTATTGTTCAGTATACATGTAGTAGTAAAATTTTTCAGTCATAGCTTTCATGTGTTTATCTTTTTAGATACTTCTAAATATTTTAGAAACATTTGTATGAATTTTCATGCTCAGCAGCAGTGAATGAGATTCAAGGATTACACACACTCTTGTCAAACTTGATAATACCTGTTGTTTTCATTTGAACTTTGTGGATCGTGAGTGATAATACCAAAGATTGCTTTTGTTTCATTTAATTGACTACTAAGAAGCCAAGCATCTTTTGATATGTTTACTTAACATTCTGTACTCTCTTTTTTGAAATATCTTTTGGTATATTTTCCCCATTTTTGCTCTTATATTATCTTCTTATTGAAGACTTTTTTTTTTTTAAACATCTGAAGACTTCTTATTTAGGAGTTTTTTATATATGCTTGATATGAGTTCTTCTCTCTTTCTGTCACTCCTTCTCTTTCTTTAGGTGATTGTCAGCTTTTATTATTTATTTTTTATTTTTTTAGTTATTTTTACATCTTTATTGGAGTATAATAAGTGAATCACTTATACATATACATATGTTCCCATATCTCTTCCCTCTTGCATCTCCCTCCCTCTCACCCTCCCTATCCCACCCCTCTAGGTGGTCACAGAGCACCAAGCTGATCTCCCTGTGCTATGCGGCTGCTTCCCACTAGCTATCTATTTTACGTTTGGTAGTGTATATATAACCATGCCACTCTCTCACTTTGTCACAGCTTACCCTTCCCCCTCCCCATATCCTCAAGTCCATTCTCTAGTAGGTCTGTGTCTTTATTCCTGTCTTACCCCTAGGTTCTTCATGACATTTTTTTTTCTTAAATTCCATATATATGTGTTAGCATACGGTTTTTGTCTTTCTCTTTCTGACTTACTTCACTCTGTATGACAGACTCTAGGTCCATCCACCTCATTACAAAGAGCTCAATTTCGTTTATTTTTATGGCTGAGTAATATTCCATTGTATATATGTGCCACATCTTCTTTATCCGTTCATCCGATGATGGGCACTTAGGTTGTTTCCATCTCCGGGCTATTGTGAATAGAGCTGCAATGAACGTTTTGGTACGTGACTCTTTTTGAATTTTGGTTTTCTCAGGGTATATGCCCAGTAGAGGGATTTCTGGGTCATATGGTAGTTCTATTTGTACTTTTTTAAGGAACCTCCATACTGTTCTCCATAGTGGCTGAACCCATTCACATTCCCACCAGCAGTGCCCTTTTCTCCACACCCTCTCCAGCATTTGTTGTTTCTAGATTTTCTGATGAAGCCCATTCTGACTGGTGTGAGATGATATCTCATTGTAGTTTTGATTTGCATTTCTCTAATGATTAATGATGTTGAGCATTCTTTCATGTGTTTGTTGGCAGTCTGTATATCTTCTTTGGAGATATGTCTATTTAGGTCGTCTGCCCATTTTTGGATTGGGTTGTTTGTTTTTTAGTTATTGAGCTGCATGAGCTGCTTATAAATTTTGGAGATTAATCCTTTGTCAGTTGCTTCATTTGCAAATATTTTCTTCCATTCTGAGGGTTGTCTTTTGGTCTTGTTTATGGTTTTCTTTGCTGTGCAAAAGCTTTGCAGTTTCATTAGGTCCCATTTGTTTATTTTTGTTTTTATTTCCATTTCTCTAGGAGATGGGTCAAAAAGGATCTTGCTGTGATTTATGTCATAGAGTGTTCTGCCTATGTTTTCCTCTAAGAGTTTGATAGTTTCTAGCCTTAGATTTAGGTCTTTAATGCATTTTAAGCTTATTTTTATATATGGTGTTAGGGACTGATCTAATCTCATACTTTTACATGTAGCTGTCCAGTTTTCCCAGCACCACTTATTGAAGAGGCTGTCCTTTCTCCACTGTACATTCCTGCCTCCTTTATCTAAGATAAGGTGACCATATGCGTGGATTTATCTCTGGGCTTTCTATCCTGTTCCATTGATCTATTTCTGTTTTTGTGCCAGTACCATACTGTCTTCATTGCTGTAGCTTTGTAGTATAGTCTGAAGTCAGGGAGACTGATTCCTCCAGCTTCATTTTTCGTTCTCAAGATTGCTTTGGCTATTCAGGGTCTTTTGTGTTTCCATACAAATTGTGAAATTTTTTGTTCTAGTTCTGTGAAAAATGCCAGTGGTAGTTTGATAGGGATTGCATTGAATCTGTAGATTGCTCTGTGGAGTAGAGTCATTTTCACAATGTTGATTCTTCCAATCCAAGAACATGGTATATCTCTCCATCTATTTGTATCATCTTTAATTTCTTTCATCAGTGTCTTATAATTTTCTGCATACAGGTCTTTTGTCTCCTTAGGTAGGTTTATTCCTAGATATTTTATTCTTTTTGTTGCAATGGTAAATGGGAGTGTTTTCTTGATTTCACTTTCAGATTTTTCATCATTAGTATATAGGAATGCCACAGGTTTCTGTGCATTAATTTTGTATCCTGCTACTTTACCAAATTCATTGATTAGCTCTAGTAGTTTTCTGGTAGCATCTTCAGGATTCTCTATGTATAGTATCATGTCATCTGCAAACAGTGACACAGCTTTACTTCTTCTTTTCCGATTTGGATTCCTTTTATTTCCTTTTCTTCTCTGATTGCTGTGGCTAAAACTTCCAAAACTATGTTGAATAAGAGTGGTGAGAGTGGGCAACCTTGTCTTGTTCCTGATCTTAGTGGAAATGCTTTTAGTTTTTCACTATTGAGGACGATGTTGGCTGTGGGTTTGTCATATACGGCCTTTATTATGTTGAGGAAAGTTCCCTCTGTGCCTACTTTCTGCAGGGTTTTTTATCGTAAATCGGTGTTGAATTTTGTCAAAAAGTTTCTCTGCATCTATTGAGATGATCATATGGTTTTTCTCCTTCAATTTGTTAATATGGGGTATCACATTGATTGATTTGCATATATTGAAGAATCCTTGCATTCCGGAATAAACCCCACTTGATCATGGTGTATGATCCTTTTAATGTGCTGTTGGATTCTGTTTGCTAGTATTTTGTTGAGGATTTTTGCATCTATGTTCATCAGTGATATTGGTCTGTAGTTTTCTTTCTTTGTTACATCCTTGTCTGGTTTTGGTATCGGGGTGATGGTAGCCTTGTAGAATCAGTTTGGGAGTGTTCCTCCCTCTGCTATATTTTGGAAGAGTTTGAGAAGGATAGGTGTTAGCTCTTCTCTAAATGTTTGATAGAATTCACCTGTGAAACCATCTGGTCCTGGGCTTTTGTTTGTTGGAAGATTTTTAATCACAGTTTCAATTTCAGTGCTTGTGACTGGTCTATTCATATTTTCTGTTTCTTCCTGATTCAGCCTTGGTAGGTTGTGCATTTCTAAGAATTTGTCCATTTCTTCCAGGTTGTCCATTTTATTGGCATAGAGTTGCTTGTAGTTATCTCTCATGCTCTTTGGTATTTCTGCAGTGTCAGTTGTTACTTCTCCTTTTTCATTTCTAATTCTATTGATTTGAGTCTTCTCCCTTTTTTTCCTTCATGAGTCTGGCTAATGGTTTATCAATTTTGTTTATCTTCTCAAAGAACCAGCTTTTAGTTTTATTCATCTTTGCTATCGTTTCCTTTATTTCTTTTTCATTTATTTCTGATATGATCTTTATTATTTCTTTCCTTCTGCTAACTTTGGGGGTTTTTTGTTCTTTCTCCTCTAATTGCTTTAGCTGCAAGGTTAGGTTGTTTATTCGAGATGTTTCCTTTTTCTTAAGGTAGTATTGTATTGCTATAAACTTCCCTCTTAGAACTGCTTTTGCTGCATCCCATAGGTTTTGGTTCGTCGTGTCTCCTTGTCATTTGTTTCTAGGTATTTTTTATTTCCTCTTTGATTTCTTCAGTGATCACTTCGTTATTAAGTAGTGTATTGTTTAGCCTCCATGTGTTTGTATGTTCTACTGATCTTTTCCTGTAATTGATATCTAGTCTCATAGCGTTGTGGTTGGAAAAGATACCTGATACAATTTAGATTTTCTTAAATTTACCAAGGCTTGATTTGTGACCCAAGATATGATCTATCCTGGAGAATGTTCCATGAGCACCTGAGAAGAATGTGTATTCTGTTTTTGGATGGAATGTCCTATAAATATCAATTACGTCCATCTTATTTAATGTATCATTTAAAGCTTGTGTTTCCTTATTTATTTTCATTTTGGATGATCTGTCCATTGGTGAAAGTGGGGTGTTAAAGTCCCCTACTATGAATGTGTTACTGTCAATTTCCCCTTTTATGACTGTTAGTATTTGCCTTATTTATTGAGGTGCTCCTATGTTAGGTGCATAAACATTTACAATTGTTTTATCTTCTTCTTGGATCGATCCCTTGATCATTATGTAGTGTCCTTGTCTCCTCTAATAGTCTTTATTTTAAAGTCTATTTTGTCTGATATGAGAATTGCTACTCCAGCTTTCTTTTGGTTTCCATTTGCATGGAATATCTTTTTCCATCCCCTCACTTTCAGTCTGTACGTGTCTCTAGGTCTGAAGTGGGTCTCTTGTAGACAGCATATATATGGGTCTTGTTTTTGTATCCATTCAGCCAGTCTGTGTCTTTTGGTGCTAGCACTTAATCCATTTACATTTAAGGTAATTATCAATGTGTATATTCCCATTTTCTTAATTGTTTTGGGTTTTTTATTATAGGTCTTTTCCTTCTCTTGTGTTTCTTGCCTAGAGAAGATCCTTTAGCATTTGTTGTAATGCTGGTTTGGTGGTGCTGAACTCTCTCAGCTTTTGCTTGTCTGTAAAGGTTTTAATTTCTCCATCAAATCTGAATGAGATCCTTGCTGGGTAGAGTAATCTTGGTTGTAGGATTTTCTCCTTCATCACTTTAAATATGTCCTGCCAGTCCCTTCTGGCTTGCAGAGTTTCTGCTGAAAGATCAGCTGTTAACCTTATGGGGATTCCCTTGTGTGTTATTTGTTGTTTTTCCCTTGCTGCCTTTAATATGTTTTCTTTGTATTTAATTTTTGACAGTTTGATTAATATGTGTCTTTGCGTGTTTCTCCTTGGATTTATCCTGTATGGGCCTCTCTGTGTTTCCTGGACTTGATTAACTATTTCCTTTCCCATGTTAGGGAAGTTTTCAACTATAATCTCTTCAAATATTTTCTCAGTCCCTTTCTTTTTCTCTTCTTCTTCTGGAACCCCCGTAATTCGAATGTTGGTGCGTCTAATGTTGTCCCAGAGGTCTCTGAGACTGTCCTCAGTTCTTTTCATTCTTTTTTCTTTATTCTGCTCTGCAGTAGTTATTTCCACCATTTTATCTTCCAGGTCACTTATCCGTTCTTCTGCCTCAGTTATTCTGCTATTGATCCCTTCTAAAGTATTTTTAATTTCATTTATTGTGTTGTTCATTGTTGCTTGTTTCATCTTTAGTTCTTCTAGGTCCTTGTTAAATGTTTCTTGCATTTTTTTCTATTCTGTTTCCAAGATTTTGGATCATCTTTACTATCATTATTCTGAATTCTTTTTCAGGTAGACTGCCTATTTCCTCTTCATTTGTTAGGTCTGGTGCGTTTTTATCTTGCTCCTTCATCTGCTGTGTGTTTTTCTGTCTTCTCATTTTGCTTATCTTACTGTGTTTGGGGTCTCCTTTCTGCAGGCTGCAGGTTCGTAGTTCCTGTTGTTTTTGGTGTCTGTCCCCAGTGGCTTAAGTTGGTTCCGTGGGTTATGTAGGCTTCCTGGTGGAGGGGTCTAGTGTCTGTGTTCTGGTGGATGAGCCTGGATCTTGTCTTTCTGGTGGGCCGGTCCACTTCTGGTGGTGTGTTTTGGGGTGTCTGTGGACTTATTATGATTTTTAGGCAGCCTCTCTGCTAATGGGTGGGGTTGTGTTCCTGTCTTGCCAGTTGTTTGGCATAGGGTGTCCAGCACTGTAGCTTGCTCGTCATTGAGTGAACCTGGGTGTTGGTGTTGAGATGGAGATCTCTGGGAGATTTTCGCCGTTTGATATTACGTGGAGCTGGTAGGTCTCTTGTGGACCAGTGTCCTGAAGTTGGGTCTCCCACCTCAGAGGCACAGCACTGACTCCTGGCTGCACCACCAAGAGCCTTTCATCCACATGGCTCAGAATAAAAGGGAGAAAAAGAAAGAAAGAAAGAAAGGAAGAAAGAAGGAAAGAAGGAAAGAAGGAAAGAAAGAAAGAAAGAAAGAAAGAAAGAAAGAAAGAAAGAAAGAAAGAAAGGAAGGAGGGAGGGAGGGAGGAAGGGGAAAGGAAGAAAGAGGATCAAAGAAAATAAAATAAAGTTATTAAAATAAAAAAATAATTAATAAGAAAAAGTTTTTTTAAAAAAGTAAAAAAAAACGGACGGATAGAACCGTAGGACAAATGGTGAAAGCAATGCTATACAGACAAAATCTCACACGAAGAATACACATACACACTCACAAAGGAGGAAAAGGGGAAAAAATAATAAATCTTGCTCTCAAAGTCCACCTCCTCAATTTGGGATGATTCGTTGTCTATTCAGGTATTCCATAGATGCAGGGTACATCAAGTTGATTGTGGAGCTTTAATCCACTGCTTCTGAGGCTGCTGGGGGAGATTTCCCTTTCTCTTTGTTCGCACAGCTCCCGGGATTCAGCTTTGGATTTGGCCCCGCCTCTGCATGTAGGTCACCTGGGAGCGTCTGTTCTTCGCTCAGACAGGACGGGGTTAAAGGAGCCGCTGATTCGGGGTCTCTGGCTCACTCAGGCCGGGGAGAGGGAGGGGTACGGAGTGCGGGGCGAGCCTGCAGCGGCAGAGGCCAGCGTGACATTGCAGGAGCCTGAGGCGCGCCGTGCGTTCTTCCTGGGAAATTGTCCCTGGATCCCGGAACCCTGGCAGTGGCGGGCTGCACAGGCTCCCTGGAAGGGAGGTGTGGCGAGTGACCTGTGCTCACTCACAGGCTTCTTGGTGGCGGCAGCATTAGTCTTAGTGTCTCATGCCCATCTCTGGCGTCCGCACGCTTAGCCGTGGCTCACGCCCGTCTCTCGAGCTCCTTTAAGCAGCGCTCTTAATCCCCTCTCCTCGCGCACCAGTCTCTTGCCTCTTCGGCAGGTCCAGACTTTTCCCCGGACTCCCTCCGGTTAGCTGTGGCGCACTAACCCCTTCAGGCTCTGTTCACACCGCCAACCCCAGTCCTCTCCCTGGGCTCCGACCGAAGCCCGTGCCTCAGCTCCCAGCCCCGCCTGACCCGGTGGGTGAGCAGACAAGCCTCTCGGGCTGGTGAGTGCTGGTCGGCCCTGATCCTCTGTGCGGGAATCTCCCCGCTTTGCCCTCCGCACCCCTGTTGCTGTGCACTCCTCTGCGGCTCCGAAGCTTCCCCACTCCGCCACCTGCAGCCTCCGCCCGTGAAGGGGCTTCTAGTATGTGGCAACTTTTCCTCCTTTACAGCTCCCTCCCACTGGTGCAGGTCCCGTCCCTATTCTTTTGTCTCTGTTTATTCTTTTTTCTTTTGCCCTACCCAGGTATGTGGGGAGTTTCTTGCCTTTTGGGAGGTCTGAGGGCTTCTGCCAGCATTCAGTAGGTGTTCTGTAGGAGTTCCACATGTAGATGTATTTCTGATGTATCTGTGGGGAGGAAGGTGATCTCCGCATCTTACTCTTCCGCCATCTTCTCCCCTCCTCCAATGTGATGTTTTGATATACATATACGGTGTGAAAGAATTCCTCCATCTAGTTAATTAACACATCTATGGCATCACATATTTATCTTTTCTTTTTTTTTTTTTGGTGAGAACAATTGAGTTTTACTCTCAGCAAATTTCAACTCTACAATACAGTGTTATCAACCATAGTCACCATATTATAACTAAATCCTCAGAACTTATTCATCATATAACTGAGAGTTTGTACCCTTTTATTAACCTGTCCGTACCTTCCAGTCCCTGGTAACCACTTTTTTGTCCTCTATTTCTGTTAGTTCTACTTTTTTTTTCTTCAGATTTCACAACTACGTGATACCATGAAGTATCTGTCTTTGTCTGGCTTACTTCACTTAGCATAGCACTGTCCAGGTTCTTTCTTGTTGTTACAAATTATAGGGTTTCGTTCTCTTTTAGGGGGAAATATTAGTCCGTTATATATGCATCACATCTTTATTCATTCATCTGTGAATGAATGGATGACTATTGTGAATAATGGCTATTGTGAGTAATGCTGCAATGAACACAGGAATGCTATCCTTTTTAATGTTTGGAATCTAATGGCAAAAACTTTGTCATTTAATTTGCATCCATCTGATTAGTAGTGACATTGTGTCATGTTACATAATTTTTATTTCTCTATTTTTTCCTTTTTGAATCCTTTGCTAACTTTTCCACTCTTTGACTGTTGTGGATGAGTTTTCTTTCGTATGATTTGAAGGACCTCTGTGAATTATAGATATGTATATGTTTGTGTGTGTATAATATGAAAATATTTTTTCCTGATCTCTCAATTGTGGTTTAATGTTGCTTACATTTTTTCACATCATAGCTATATTGTACATTTTTAAGCAGCTGTGTTGGGTATTTCTGGTGTTTTCTTTGTTGCTTTTGGCTGTTTAACATTCATTTCACATATTTTAGGAAAAGAGCCTGATTTTCTCTTCTCCGTTTGACAATCTGATAACACCATTGATTAAGATGCCCTACCCTAACACACCATTGTGAAGCAATTATACCCCAATAAAGATGTTTAAAAAAAAGAAAAAGATGCCCTACCCTCTTAAAACCTGTGTGCTGAAATGAGATTTATATCCTCTACTAGACCAAATCCATTTGCTTTTTAATGAAGTGGACTCATTTGCTGCATTATGGACATGAAACATCTGGATCATCATCAGCCTTCTACAAGCTAACTTCCATCTCTACAGAATTGCTATAGACCTACCAAAGAAAATCAAATGTTCACACACCCATAGAATCAGACAATCGTCAGACAGTCTGCTGGACAACACTCTGTATTTCTACTGAAAGGACAATCAGTAATCTTTTTCTTGCCCATTTCAAAAGTCTTTCATCATAATAACCCTTGAGTCACTGTCCTTACCATCTATGTTGGCCATACTAGATATATGGATATAATATCCTGTAGATATCTTTTAAGTTCAACTGGTCTATTGTATCATTTAAGACCACTGTTGCCCTATTGATTTTCTGTCTGGATGATCTGTCCATTAATGTCAGTAGGGTGTTAATATTCCCTATTGTTATTGTATTATTGTCAGTGTCTCCCTTTATGTCTGGTAGTATTTGTTTTATATATCTAGGTACTCCTGTATTGGGTATGTATATATTAATGAGTATAACATCCTCTTCTTGTATCAATCACTTTATCATTATATAATGCCCTTCTTTGTCTTTTGTTATAACCTTTGTTTTAAAGACTAATTTGTCTGATATTAAGTATTGCTACCCCCTCTTTCTTGTCATTTCCATTTGCATGAAATATCTTTTTCCATCCCTTCACTTTCAGTTTGTGTGTGTCTTTAGCCCTGAAGTGAGTCTCTGGTAGGTGGCATATTGAAGGGTCTTGTTTTTGTATCCAGTCAGCTACCCTATGTCTTTTGATCAGAGCATTTAGTTCATTGACATTTAAAGTAATTATTGATAGGTTTGTGCTTATTGCCATTTTATTACTTGTTTTCCAGTTTTTGTAGTTCTTCTCTGTTCATTTCTTCTTTTTGTTTCTTTGTGGTTTGATGATTTTCTTTAGTAGTATGCTTGAGTTCCCTTCTTTTTTTTTTTTTTTTTATCTGTTGTAGGTTTTTGATCTGTGGTAACCATGGGGTTCATATATGTTGATCCATAATTATATCTACTTGTTTTAAACTGATAGTCATTGAAGTTCAAACACATTCCAAAAGATCTACCTTTTTTTCTCCCCTCCCCAACATTTTGTGTTTTTGATGTCATATTTTATATCTTCATGCTTATCCCTTAACTGTTTATTATAGTTATAGTTGTTTGGTTTTTACAATTTTTTTGTCTTTTAATCTATATACTGCCTTATTTAAGCAATCTTCAATCCTTACTATATATCTGCTTTCCTAGTGGGATTTTCCCTTTCCTATAGATTCTTACTTCCTTTTCATTTAGAGAAGACCCTTCAACATTTCTTTTAGGGTAGGTTTAGTATTGATGAATTCCTTTAGTTTATTGTTTGACTGAGAAGTTCTTTATTTCTCCTTCTATTCTAAGTTATAATCCTGCTGGGTAGAGTATCCTAGGTTACAGATTTTTCCCTTTCAGCACTTTGAATATATCATGTCACTCCCTTCTGGCTTGCTAAGTTTCTGCAGAGAAATCAGCTGATAGCCTTATGGGGATTCTCTCGTATATGACTCTTTGGTTATGTATTACTGCCTTTAGAATCCTCTCTTTATCTAACTTTTGCCATTTTAATTATGATATGTCTTGGTGTGGGTCTGTTTGGGTTCATCTTCTTTGGGACCATCTGTGCTTCCTGTACCTGGATAACTTTCCTTCTTCAGGCTTGGGAAGTTTTCAACCATAATTTCTTCAAGTATAATTTTAATCCCCTTCTCTCTCTCTCTTCTCCTCCTGGAACCCTTATAATGTGAATGTTGGCATGTTTAATATTTTCCCAGAGATCTTGTATATTGCTTTTGTTTCTTTCTTTTTTTTTTTGTCTTTATTTCTGCTGTTCTGATTGGGTGATTTCCATTATTCTATCTTCCAGATCACTCATGCGTTCTTATGTATCACTTAGTCTGCTATTGCTTCTAGAGTGTTTTTTATTTCAGATATTGAATTATTTATTTTTGACTGGGTCTTTTATATTTTCCAGTTTCTTGTTATAATGATCTGTGTTTAGATCGATTCTCTTCCCTGATTCAGTCAGCACTTTTATTACCAATGTTTTGAATTCTTTACCTGGTAAATTGTTTATTTCTGTTTCATTATTTATTTTTTAGGGATTCTTTCAGTTGAGAGTAGTTCCTTTGCCTTTTGAAGTAACTTAACTTTCTCTGCCTCTTGTTACCTATTGTGGTCTTAAAGCGGGTGTTCTTTTGTGGGAGTGTCTCCATGTAGACTGTGCATGCCCAGTGCTTTTTGTGGGAGGGCTGGATTTGATGTAAACACCAGTCATGTCTTTCCTCAGTGAGTGCTGGCAGCTACCACCTTGGTAGGGGGTGGGGCTGGAGACCGAGGAGCTAGAGCCTGCACAGGGTGTAAGTTGGGACTTCCTCTCTGCTCAGTGACAGTCACCACCCTGTCAGGGGGATGGGTCTGCTTCCCAAGTTGCTAAAGCAGAAGCCCTGAGGGTCAGGCTTGAGCTGACTTTGTTCCCTTTAAGTGTTTGTTTTTCCTTCTACCTGCACTGAGGCCTTTGCTCCAAAGGAGGGGAGTCCTGAAGCAAGTGAGACTTGTGAGCCTACAGAGGTCCAATGCTCTGCCTGTGAAGGCATCTGTGGCTCTGATCAGGTGCAACCCAAAGTGTCATCTTTTCTCTGGTCATGGTTGCCCCATATCTAGTGCTGCAAATGTGGTGTGGAGTGAGTGGGGCCAGGGTGTTTGCTTGGCTTGGGCTGGGACACAGAAAAAGGCAGCCATGGGAAACCAGGCAGCCAAGCTGCCATCAGAAGTCTGGGCTGCTTCTGCTGCTTGAGTAAGTGCTAACAGTGCCCACCACTGCCCCACCCGGGCCCTGCCCCAGGACCAGGTCGCCTTTGTATCCCAAGGCTGAGTCTTTTCCCAGGTCCCAGGTTCCATCTCTTAGTTCCCACAGCCAAGAATCCTGGCTATGGGAGAAATAGCAACATTTGTCAGTGATTGAGAGCATATACCACATCTTCAAAGACATTTCCATAGCATTTCAGTGTGCCACCAGCTGGTGCTGTAACTGAGCTATCAAAAGGCCACTCTACTGTTGTATCAAGTCAGCTGCTTCAGAGTAATGGGGAACATGGTAGGGCATGAGCCCATTGCTGTACTTCATTCACTATAAAGTGGATTTTTTGGTAAGAGATAGTGTTGTGTGAAGGGCCATGGTCATGAATAACACATTCTGTAAATACATGGATGGTGTTTTGTCTGAAGCACTCTGCAGGAAGGTAAATCCAGAGTTAGTGTGTAGTACATTGACAACAAAGCACTATCCCTTCTACCACAGAAGTAATCTAGTGAAATCTACCTGTGACCATGTGGCTAGATGATTCCCCTGAGGCATGATGCTATATCAAGCCTCAATGTTGGTTTCTGCTCTTGGCTAATTGGATATTTATCAGTGGTCATGGCCAAATTAGCCTTAGTGAGTGGACGTTCATATTGCTAAGTCCATGTATAGCATTCATCTTGCTGCTGCGGTCACTTTGTTCATGAGCCCATTGGGCAAGGACAGGAATGGCTGGAGAAAGAGGCTGACTGACATCCATGAATAGCATTTGTCAGGTTGATATCTGTACCTACAGGTGCCAAGGGATGTGTACACTTATTCCAGCAACAAAGATCATTTCTCGAACAGCAGCTAGAATTGGAGTCACCAGCTAATTAAATTTATTATAATCCACTGTCATTTTTCAAGATTCACCTGTCTTCTGCACAAATCAACAAGTTGAATGGGGATATGCTAGGAATGACCATCTCTGCATCTTTCAAGCACTTGGTGGTATCACTGATCTCTGCAATCCAAGCATTATTATCTGTATGCAGAGCCGATTGTAGTGCTTCCATGTGGCCTTTCTGCCTTAATAGCCAATATGAGATTCCAAAAGTTGCTGAGTACATCCATTCCAACTATATATTCTGAAATTTGGAGAAAACTTCACAGGGAACATTTGAGGACATACTGAGCTCAGTGCGTTTGGGGACAGTCTGACCCCAAGCCAACACTCCATCAATTACTTGACCACCCTAAGTGCCTATTCTGAGTGGTGGTCCATCATGGTGTTTGGGTGTCCAGGAATTAATGTCATTTCAGAGACAGTGTCTAGTAATCCCTGCACAATCTTGATTACCCTTTCCCAATGAATATTCATGCTGGTAATTGTCCTTAGTTCCCTTTGGGGAAGGCTAGGAGGGAGAGTACCCTATCAATTTTTTGCTATATAGTGGGGTTCTTCCTCAAGGGCATCTGTTCTCCCCCTTTGTTCAAGGTACTCTGAACCTGTTAACTGGTTCAAGTCTGGGAATTGGTTGAAGGATTCATCATAGCTCTCTGTTGCAGTGACTCAAGTCCGACTTCTGTTCATGAGACCTAGAGCTTTCCCACCATGCTAAGTAAGACTTTAGTAGGCTGCCAATTGATTTCAGTTCTAGAGATATCATCCAGCCAATGCCAAAGATCACTTTGGTTAACTCATCCTAATTACTACCTTGGCTTGGCTGCCCACTACAATCATCAAATCCACATCGTCTTTGGTGATTTTTCACTGCCATTTGTCTGTGGCCACCGAGGAATTCCCAGTGAATTCCAGGAGTTCAGTTTTATGGCAAGAATTTCCTACCATTCCTGACCTATAGGAAATATCCACCACAGAGCTCTTCAAGGATGCCAGAGTTCTCCTTATGAATGTATTTCTTTCAGCCTTGGACAGCCTTGGTAGAAGGAATGTCCTCTGGGCCTTCCCAAGTCTAAGGGGTGTGTGAGAAGATCTTACATAAAATCATTCCACTCTGGCATTCCGATCTCCCTAAGCCTTTGGATACCTTTCTCTGAAGTACACCAAGAAAGCTCTAGCATTACAATTTTATTTAATATAAGTTAAATTTGGGTCTAGATTTCAGTCAACCAGTCAACAAAATTGTTGAACTCTTTCCTTGCTGCTCAAGGTGTCACCATGAACCCAGAATTTATACACAGTGCATGCTTATCAACAAATTCAGCTTGATTCAACATTATTTTTTTCCACCCTCACCCAATTTACTTATCTGGGAATTTAAAACTCCAACCACATCATTTTCTTTTTCTAAGTTTTCTAGTGCATTGAAAAGCAAACAATCTACCCCATTATGCACCTTATTTTCACTAAAATGTTCTATAGCAGAAACTTGGTCTTCCCAATCCTTGTCTCCTATAAGCACTAGAATACAGGTGTCAAAAATGAACACTGAAAAAATTGTTTGTCAGCGGATTACCAGTATCCCTTTTACCACTGGCCACAGTAATACAGATGCCTTTAAATCGAATAAGATCAGATACTCATCTTTAAATTTTTGTTGCCCTGGAAACTTAAAGATCCCATTACCAATGACTTCAGCAATCAGTGTTTAATCAGGGAAGCAGAACAACTATGATATTATAAAATAAAGAATTTATTATAGAAATTACACCTTGTATAGTTGTGGAAGAAGCTGAGTAAGAAAAGGTCTAAAAAAATCAGAAAGAAGTCATTAACCATCCCTGGCATTAGTAAAACAGTTGAGTTTTCAGGAAGCTAAGCATGGCCATCTGCTGGTGTAGACTATGAAGTAGGCTAGTGGAAAAATCCATTGGAGGTTTGTGGTCCTTTTTGGCTTTTGCTTCTGTGATTTAGCAGCAAAGCATCAGGTGATGGACCTGGCGTAGTTCTTGATCAGAAGTGCCAGGAGTTGAAAAGAACTGGATGCAGAATTGGAAAAGACAAGAACACATTGAAGGACTTCCCTGGTGGTACAGTAGATAAGAATCCACCTGCCAATGCAGGGGACATGGGTTCGATCCCTGGTCCTGGAAGATCCCACATGCCATGGAGCAACTAAACCCTTGTGCCACACACAACTACTGAGCCCGCACGCCACAACTACTGAGCCCATGCACCACAACTACTGAAGCCCGCATGCCTAGAGCCCATGTTCTGTAACAAGAGAAGCCACCACGATGAGAAGCCCATGCACTGCAATGAAGAGTAGCCCCCGCTCGCCACAACTAGAGAAAGCCTGCGTGCAGCAATGAAGACCCAATGCGGCCAAAAATAAGTAAAATTAAATCTTTAAAACACACACACACACACACAAAGAACTCACTGAAAGAAGTAGGCGCAAAGGTCCTGAGGCAGGAAATGGTTTGGTTTACTTAAGACAGTGAAGGAGAGCAGTGTGGCAAGAGGTAGCAGAAAAGAAAAGAAGGTTAATTCAAGATGAGGTTGGAAAGATAGAAACGAGTCAAATTATGTAGGGCCTTATAGGAATTTGCAAGTTATTCTAAGTGCATTGGGAAACCATTAAAAAGATTCCTAAAGCTCCTAAGTGTGATCATTATCACTATCATCATATTTACTTATTTTGTGCCAGGGACTATGATACACATTTTACATAATTATTCACCTAACATTTATTGAGCATCTGCTGTGTGCCAGACACTCTGTTGGGTACCAGGACTGTGAACATAGTCACTCTTTTCAAGAAATTTATGATCTAGTAAGCACTGTTGCATTTAATCTTTATGATAGCCCTGTGAGAGAAGAAACTGAGGCACGGGAGGAAAGTGGTAAATTAAATTGCCTAAGGATATCCAGCTAGAAATTGACATGGCCAGTGTTTGTATCCTGCTCAGTCGTATTCCCAAAACTTTCCTTTAAGCAGTGGTCTATGTGCTTCCCATGCTGTTATGTAAACACTCAGATAAACCTAAGGAATAAATCACTGGGATATGATTAATTTCTTATCTCTTCATGGTCCTCAGTTCTCTATGCCTCTGTCAATGTGTATATCTTAGGTTATAAATTTCACTTGATCAAGGAAATGAGACAGCCTTGAGTATATGAAGTGTCCTTTACAGAATTCAGAGCGATTAAGTTTACCAGCTCTCTCGGTTTATCATGAGCATGGTATATGCTGAGCAGGTGCTTGGCTGTCCATCATGAGACTTGAAGTTCTGCATCACATTGGACATGTTCACTGGGATGACACATCTAATTTGATGCCTTCTTCTGGGAATCACATCGTTTTGTCATGTTCTCTTTCCTTAAACAGGAAATGTAATCATTAAGTATTTTTTTTTAAGTTTTAAAAAATAGCTTCCCACTGACTCTAAGAAAAAAGAGTTAATTTAATGCTGAATACATTGAACCAGCATTAGGCAGATAAAAATCTAAATTTGGTTGTCATAACTGTCAGGCCATTTAGAAACCAAATAACTCACATCCTGCTAATTGCTTTTATGTTCATTTATCCAAGAGACATGAGTCATCACTCACAGAATCCTAATTATGAATGACTTACACCTTGTTGATGACAGATCTCTGTGTTATCCTTACAGAAACTTCCCAAGATGTATTTTTTCAAAATAATTTTAACTTTCTCTGATTTAATTTATCTGATAAACTGGATTTTTTTTTCTCAGAAATATGTGACCTAGGGGCCTACCTTGCCTGCCTTTCTTTCCTGTAGCCAAAGGATTGTTCAGAAACCAGGAAAACTGAGTTTCTGAACTTTTTGCTGTGAAGAGTGTTGATGCTATGATGACAGATTAATCCAGGCATATGATCGCTGAAGCTCTGTTTTAGAAGCACTGATTCTTTTTAGTAGAGAATCCAAAAAACACCATGAAAGACAACATAGACATGAAAATCCATGTAGTGCACGTTTGGGTCACCACATTCCAGAGTGATCAAGAAGTTATTACATCATTATTAAGATTCTAGGTATACTTTTCTTAACTGGGTATTAATTATAAGGAATTATTGAAGATTGAGGAGGGAGAATTAATATAAATGTAACTTACAGAATATAACATTTTATATATTCATTGACATAAAAAGTCTGCTGATTCAGATTCAAATGTTATCAACAGGTTTTCGTAGTCATATGTTTTGGGTATTTCTTTGGTCTAACTTTCTTTTACACCATCAGCTGTCCATTATAGGGACCATGTTGGATTGTCCATATGAAATATTAGGTACAAGGGTGGCTTTACAAGAACTAGAATATAGGGACTAATTCTTGATTCCTCTAAAATAACTCTCAAAGTCATTGTATCCCACATACCTGAGAATTTCACATTAAGGAAAGATTGACATAATTAAAACAAAATTTATGTATTTATTCAGCATAGGGAGTGGTAGTACAAACTGTCTGGGACATCATTCCAAATGGGAGGATCCAGCAATAGGGATCAATCTTTCTACTGAGTCAGATGTTGGCTTCTCCTCTGAGAATTCTGATATATGGACATCAAGGAGTATTATGTATGATGGTAGCTTTTGTTATGTGCAGATCATGCCAGTAGATGCTAGTAAAAAATATTAATCATTTTTTCTTTAAATCAGCAAACTTTCTGATATTTTTCCATTAATACTTATAAATTAGCATAAACGTGGTACTTCAAAATACCCCGAGCTTTGATAAAATAAATGAAAGGATTTCTGTTTTTCATAGTGGAAATAAGAGCATGGATAGGTAGCTTAAGTTCACATGTTTACCAGCAGGCAGAACCAGTGAAAAAACAACACCTGGCCTATTATTTTAAACTGACCACAATAAATCACACCCTTTTGAAAATAGTCATAAAATAGGACTTGAACTCAAGGCCTGATGTGATTTCTTTATCATAGTAAGAGTTCCTTGGAGTTTAATCAGTTTAAGCCTCCCTATACTCTGCAACAAATACAAGTTAGTTTTTGGTCGATACTACATTTGGACTCCCTGGAATTAAACAATCTCTACAGGGAGAATGCTAAATTCTCTAAACTTGGAAATTTATCAGAAATATTTTATTAATGGGTCTTATGAGAAGAGAATAATTTCTCTCTCTCTCTCCATCTCCCCCCTTCCTCTAACCCTCTTACCCTTCCTCCATCTCTCCCTTCCTTCCTTCCTTTTCTTCTTCTTCTTTTCGGTCTTATTGCTTATTGAGACAGGGAATCTCATTACATTTCTAAAAAGTGGATGTCGTATCAAACTACCACATTATTATAAATTGCTCTGTACACCGTAATATAGATCCCTTCCCTCAGATTTCTACTTATCCTCTTCCTGCTGTTCTCTCATTCTTAACCAAGGAAAAAGTACATTACAACACAGATAATAATTCTCCTATAAGTCAGGGATTATCAATGCCAATCTAAGTCACTCGAAGCCAGTGTAAATTCCACACAGAAAAGGGGTGATTATTATGATAAGACACACAGAATACTGTCTGTTTTACTGATACATATGTCCATTGCCATAGGAAGAATCCACATTGCAACTCTGGTTGATAGTTTTATTTCTGCATTAATAAGGAAATTAAGATCTTACTCTTGGGATCATCTTATTACAGAAAGTTCACTTCCTAGAGCAAAAGTTTATTAGGAATTTTTCAAAAACCAGTTTGTAGCTAGGATCAGGAACCAGGAAGCATGGGGTAAAGTAGACCACAATCATTAAAGAAGGACTTAGTTACCAAGCAGCGGGGCAGGATCAGACAGGTTGGGACCCTGCTGGGCATTGTGCTTCCTGGTTGAAAGAATACAGGCCAATTGTAGGAGCTCAGAGCTGGGCCCAGAGCAGGATGAAGAGGCAGAAGAGGCAGGAGCTAAGCTGGAAAACTAATGCAGAAAAATAATTTTATTCGTGATTTTGTCAAGAGGCCACAGGTACAAGGAGATCATGAACGTGATAAATTTTGACCACTGTGTATGAAATAGCCTAGATCAATAATTCCAATTAATTAAACATTTTTAAGCATGGGCTGAAAATGTATTGGTGATGATTGACATCAGAGATAACTGTTTTCGTAGATTAAAAAATTACAGAATTGGGGCTTCCCTGGTGGCGCGGTGGCTGGGAGTCCGCCTGCCGATGCAAGGGATGCGGGTTCGTGCCCCGGTCTGGGAGGATCCCACATGCCGCAGAGCGGCTGGGACCGTGAGCCATGGCTGCTGGGCCTGCGCGTCCGGGGCCTGTGCTCTGCAACGGGAGAGGCCACAGCAGTGAGAGGCCTGCGTACTGCAGGAAAAAAAAAAAAAAATTACAGAATTGGCATGGCACAATATTTATCTATACAGGTACAACTTTGTGTTTCTGAAGCATAAGGATAAAATGGTAGTGTTTTATTATTGCCAATAAAGTAACTTCACCCAGAGAAAGAAGACCATATTTCAGAATCTTATCAACAAATTTGTAACAAGGAAATATTTGCTCTACTTTTTCCTTACATTTAGTAATACTCTTGGTATAACACGTAAAGCGATGTATAGAAAAAGTAATTCATTTATTCATCCATCCATGTCTCCAACAAATATCAGGTCTGGAGTGGAGAAGTAGATTTGTGGGTCATCAGCCAATAAGAGGTAGTTGAAGCTGTGGATGCTAGAAATGGTGCATCATAATTTCAAGTCAGATAAATTTTAGATCCAATAGTGTTAAATGATACTAACAGGTGAAGTAAAATAAGGATTGAGAATTGACCTTTGGATTTAGCAACATGAGGAACACCAGTGGCCTTGACAAGAGTCGTCATTTCCTTGGAGTGGTGGGGGCAAAAGACTAGTTGGCCTAAGTTCAAGAGAGAGTGAGAGAATTTAGAGGCTGTAAATGGTCTCATTACTTGCAAAGACTTTGTCTAAAAAGGAGGAGAGAAAGGGGGTGTTAGTTGGGGGTGCATCAATTCCCAAGAGGACTTTTTAAACAGCATGTTTGTATGTAGATGAGAAAGATCCAGAAGAGAGGGGGAAATTGTTAATGCAAGCAAAAGAGAGAAGAACTGCTGGGACGATATCCCTCAGGAAGCAAGAGGGAATAGGCTCTAGATCCTAAGGGGGGCAATTAGCCCCTGCTTGGAGAGTAGATAGTGATAGCAGAGAAGGTTCTCAATAAATAGTCATGAATGAGTTTTAAAATGCTTAGTATGTTCTTTCTCAAAATTTTATTTCTCATATATATGTGTGTATATGTGTATATGTGTGTGTATATATATATATATATATATATATATATATATATATATAATCTGACTTGTCCATTTATAAAAGGGGATATTTAAAATGTAGTTCAGAATTCATGTGGGGGAAAATAATCATCTCAAAAGAATGAACTTTCACCCATTAATGTTTATGGGAAAGATACTGCTGTAGACTATCCTCAAACTAAGACATGGTTAATGAAATATCCTACAACATAAGGATATGGAGAATTAACTCTTTCTTGAGATATTCTTCACAATAGCTCAGGGCATCAAGAAGTAGGTAGTAAAAGCAAGGGCCACAGAAAATACTTTTCCCCCAATATTATACATTCCTTATACCTTTTATCCCATAGACTGCTTGGCTACGTGCAGACTGAAAATGTGATGATGATAAGCACGAAGTGCATTATTACCAAAAACAGATAAGCATCGTACCATTTCATGAGAGAAAACATCTTACATCTTTGAGCTTTTCAATGAGAAGTGTAGGATCAGTTCCTCCCATGTGAATCACTTTGACATTTAAAGAGTTCTTGGAACCAAGAGAAAGGTAAGGACCATTATTGTAAAAGGAAAATGTTGTAACCCTCATGCAATGTTCCTGGGTTTCTGCCATACAGAGGAAGTGACTTGTGGTGGATGGCAAGAAGGAATAATAGTCATCCAGGTGAAGAGTAGCCAATCAAACCACTTAAGGTTTTCAATCATCAAGGCAATAAAGTGTCAGTCTCTGCCCAGGTTGGGCTCCAGTGCTAGTAGCCCTGACTACATTTTATCATCAACCACACAATGTGTGATCCAAAAGTATTAAGAGACTCAAGCCCTTCCTTTGCTCGCTCCTCCAAAGAGTGAAACAGACGTTGGTAAATATTTGTTTAAGAAAGATTCTTTCTGAACCAAACTGGATGCTTTTTCAGAGTAACCACAGAGGTAGGATTAGAATTGTCTGGGTGAGCTAAGAAGAGGTGCTTGGAGAAGGGAAGTTGGGTGTTACCATGAAAAGCTGGAATCCTGCTCTACTGGTGCGTTAGCCTCTGCCACTTTGGAATCTTTTAATTGCCACAAAGCCCCATTTCTGGGTAAACACAATGAGACTCAGTTTGAAAGGAGGAGGGGGAAAGCACAAAGAACAGAGAAGCAGCCTTCCTATTCAGGGAAAATGGTAGGTAACTAGCACTTCATCTGCTGGGAAAAAGAATGAAAATATTGTATCTGAAACCTCAATATGGCATGAAAAAGACCCAATATGTTCAGAATTACCGATTCTAAAGCTCAAGCCCTTGCATTAAGAGAAGAAAGAGGGAGGAGGGAAGGTCTCAAGTTCCTTAGTTACCCAAAAAATCATCAACTTCTCTCCCCTCCATTTTACTGGGATCATCTCAGAGAAGGAAACTAACTGTCCACAGGCCAGGCTAGACAGCTTGGGCTTAGCTGAGTGCCACTGGCTAAATTTAACACCGTGGCTTTCTTGTTCTTGAGTGTTAAGGCGAACAGTAATCAGAGGTGCTATGCTCTAGTTCTTTTTAATCCATTTTTAATTATAGCATAAACACAATACACACAGCAATAGAGTGATTTCCATGGATTGTTTTGGCAGGTATTTGCTTGTTTCCAACTGAATGACTAACTTTCTTCCTTTTTTCCTACTACTCTTTTTTTTTTTCTTTTTTCCCCTGAAGTAACATCTTATTTGAAAGGCCAATTGTCCATCGTTTTAAATTAATTACTTTTCTAAAGTAGTAAAAAAGTGTGAGATTTAGAGCAAGCAAGGCAAAGCAAGGTCTGTCTCTTTCTGTAAAAATGATTCAAAGTTAGAGAAATAAGTAAAAATTTTATACTTTTTCAGAAAATAACTTTTTGAAATAATTTACATCTTGTGTTTGGTAAACTTGTGTTTCACAATGAAGGTGAGGAAAAATTAAACTCTAATATTAAACAAGTACAATAAACGTGTTCAAACTCAATGATTTTCAATTTCATTATAGGTAGAGACTTCCTCATTTTCTCTATATTATTGTAATTGCTATTATTATTTCACATGTGTATAGTAATGACCTCTGTAAGTCAAAAGGCTAACAATAAGTGGAAGAGTCCGAATTTGAATGCAAGACTTCCAGCTCCAAATTTAGTCATCTTTATTCTACAAACACTGTAAAATTCTCAGTATTCCTCATTTTCATATTTTTCCCCAAGTCCCATTCTCTTAGTACCATACACAAAAGTAAATAGATTAAACTTGGGTTAGTATTTCTTCGGGGCTAAATTTATTAGCTATCTCGCTTTTACCTGTTTCTCATCAAGTATTTCTAAAGTGTTTCAGGCAAAGTTTAGCTTATTCAGTTAAGATGTGCTTTCACAGCCTACTTAGTCTGTCTGAACCTTGATTTCTAACTCTATTAAATGAGAATAATAATTGCAACTCTTAGTAGAATTATTCAAATATGATTGAAGCAAAAATGTATCTTCCTCATTATGCTTTGTTTTTAATTAGAAATGCATCATAAGTATTTATTAATTTATTTTTTTTTTTAAAAAAAAGATGATAAGATTTTATTGCAAATGTCATTAATAGACTAGGCTCTTATCCAGCATAACTTGGTGGTAAATTTAAAGAGCCACATAGGCAAACAGTTTTCAAAAATAAAAAGGAACAAAAATATGAGAGAATAAAGGAATTTCTTATTTGTTTTATCATGTGATAATAAGCAGGAGGGATTAGCAAACATTTAAATTATCTTAGAATAATTACATTTTTGGATGTTGCAAAATTTCAAACTTAGCTTGACCTTTTGGTGACCTTTTGAGTTTGTCTACTTTTGGCATAAGATAGTTTCCTGACTTTAAAGGCATCAGGCAGCTCTTACCAATGAAAGTTTTAATTATTCAAGTTGCATAAATGACTTGAAAACATATGGAATCAATTTCCCACACAATATTCCTTGGTTAAAATATTGTGAGAAAAGTGGCTTTACTGTACATGAATTCAATTTTCTTCAACTTCAGATTTCATGGGGTTCAAGGTAGAAAGATTCCTGTTAAATCTCAAGCAAATCAGAATCGACCACAATGCCAGGGCCCTTCTGAACCGTTTCAAGTATTATTAGCTTACATCGCAATCAGTTTTTATCTACACAGTATATTTATCACTGCCCTTCCCCTGCCCCTTAACACACACTCATATTACCCTTTAAAACGATGCCAAACCTCTGCAGGATAAACCTGGCCTGCTACAATCCACGGAATATCAAAGAAAGCCAAAATATATGATTTGTGGCAATATTCATTTTGCATGGACTTTTGATGAAAAAAACAAGCCCATTTAATGACAAAATCATATTGGAAAGGCCATCGTTTATCAACTCAGCAGTGTTTACCATGCTCCAAACATCTCCATTATATGATTTTCACTACTTGTTTTCTAAGTCTGAATTCCAGGCCATAGGGAGATACAGCTCTGCTGTTCTATTACTTATTTTTCTGTCACTTCACTTAATAGCACTGAGCATCATGTGGACTGTGTGGGATTATAACACATGGTATGAAAAACTAGTGGGAGGACATTATAGCAACAGTTATGTTGAAATGAAAATCTGGCATACACACAAAACCATCTTCCAATTCTTTCACATTTCCAATTTTGGCCCTACTATCTTTTATTATTACTAACATTATTTTGTTATCCCTCTGAGTGATTTAATTTTGTGTTACAGTAACTTTAAAATTCATTATATTTCAGTTGGTTTATCCTTAAAACTTTAGTACAAAATGCATTATTAGATTTGAAATGGTACAGACTGAAGCAAGGTTGATCATTACCCTAATAACTGGTCCCCAAACTCCCAGTATGAAAATTAGGTCCATTGATTTCTCAGTGTGGATAGGAATGTAAGTGGCCACAGGTTGAAAACTAGTTTTGTATGGTTTGTTTGCATTTGCAGTTGAATGCCTTTGTTCTCAGATTCTGTATTTGTGAGTTCACCTACTCACTAAAACTTATTTGCAACCCCCAAATCGCGGTGCTTTGAGGTCATTCATAGACAAGCCCAGAGCAGCAGCGAATTTGTGTCACCCAACAAGCATATGTCCAGCTGAGGTAGAACAAAGGGATGCTCTCATACTGTAAATATGTCCTTTTCACGGTCTCTTTAGTGTCACATTTTTTGCATTTTTTTGCTTTTTGTTGTGATTCGATGTTTAAAATGAACTCCAAGCACAGTGATGAAGTGCTGTCTATTGTTCCTAAGTACAGGACAGCTGTGATGTGTCTTCTGGAGAAAATATGTGTGTTAGATAAAGTTTACTCCAGCAAAAGTTATAGTGCTGTCAGCTGTGAGGTCAGTGTAATGAATCAACAATAATAGTAAATAAAGTGCTTTTAAACAGAAACGTACACAAAACAAGGTTTGTATTAATCAGTTGATGAAAATGTGATGAATTGTAGGAACCTAACCCTTTATGTCCTCTAGGAGCAGTGGTTTAGTATTCAAGGCAATTTTATAGAACAGAACTACCACAAATAAGGAGAATTGACGGTATGTGTGGTATTTTCATCATCTTCAGAAACGGTCAGATGGAGAGTTTAGAGGAAGGTATTAATATGCAGGGTTTATTTTAACGAGATGCTGTGTTTTACCATATGTCTCATGCTCATCATATCCTCTTTTATTATGGCTTTTAATTCCTTTTTTAAAAATCTTGCTCTTAGTTGTTGTTTTTTTTCTTAGTATTGTTTGGGTGTCATTGAAGATATTTCCAAATCTAAAGCTCAACAAAGAGTGAGTTGCTCAGAGTTCCCTGGAAGTAACCTGGCGGTTGTGCCCACTTGGCCATGCAGAACGTCTCTGCAGTCTTCCAGGTGGCCACATCACTTCTTCGACAAGATACATACAGCAGAAAAGAGTACTTCCTTTAAACATAAATGGATCCAAATTCAAGCTTTACCAATGCATGCTTATTTAACCTAGAATGAGCTATTTACCTTTGAGTTTCTTTCTCTCTCCTCCTCTGTAAAATAAAGATAATAATACAGCTAACAAAGAAAACTTTTACTTTACTAAAACCAAACCTAGAAACCCCTAGCCATGGAAGAAGCTTGGTGTTGATTTGGGTGGGGAACCAAGTTGCTTTGGCATTTCCCCCAGTTTTATCTTTCTGTGTGGTTGTCTAGATTTTACTACCCCTGCTAGCATCAGGAGGGACCCTCCCAGGCTTGCTGTTCTCTTTAACTGATCTGAAGGTCATTATAGCCTCCAAGAGACTTTGCTAACTATCAAGGTATACAAGAGCTCTGGGTAAGCATGTGAGGCCTATACTACAGATTGTTCAAAATGGCATTTGGAATCTCATGAGGGCTGAGTTCTAGTTAGCAGTAGCTGAATCAGGAATCTGCACTGTGTAAACTCAGCTTTTGGTCTTTTCTATATTTGTGTCCTTTTAATTTTTTTCTTATTATTTAGTTAAATCCCTTTAAAAAGAGGTGCCTAGAAAAAAGGTTGCAGTTTCGCTAATGAATGCTTTTGGTATTTCTGACCATGCATTAGCTATAGCTTTAAAAGGGGTATAACTGGAGATGGAAGGTAAACATAGTATGCAGGACAGCAGTCTTATCAAGAAACACCCAAGAGGGCTTCCCTGGTGGCGCAGTGGTTGAGAGTCCGCCTGCCGGTGCAGGGGTCACGGGTTCGTGCCCCGGTCTGGGAAGATCCCACATGCCGCGGAGTGACTGGGCCCATGAGCCATGGCCGCTGAGCCTGTGCGTCCGGAGCCTGTGCTCCGCAACGGGAGAGGCCACAGCAGTGAGAGGCCCGCGTACCACAAAAAAAAAAAACAAAAAAACACCCAAGAAACTTTAGGGAACAGAGTTGAGTTTATTTGGTTAGGTGTAAGTCCCTACTAGGAAGGTAGCAAAGTGGTTGTCACAAGGACCAAGTGTGACAGTATATGTAAATGTTTAGTACAATAATATGGTACATTCTTCTGAACTATTTTGACAAGTATAAACACATATGTTAAAATTAGATAATATTTTTAAAACTTTTTCATAAGAAAGCTACCAAAGTTCAACTAGAAAAGGGGAGGGCGATATGATGTTTTAAAAAATTGTAATTCCGTCTATTCAGCTCAAAACATATCATGTAATAAAATCATATAACTTTTTTAATGAAATCTGTGTTAGGGATAATTATCGCTATTTTACCAAAGGTAAAAAGACATTACATACATATTTCCAAATCACGGATAGAGTTTAAATTAGGACTGAAAACCTTTGGCCCCTGTACAAAATCAATGCTCGATAAAATTTGTTGCCTGAGTTAATGTTTTTAGTTGAACTCTACTGCTCTCTAGAATATGTCACATTTCATGATTTTTAAGTCTCAGAAAATCTGTTCGGTGCGCATTGCAAGACAATAAAGAAAAATACTTCTGTAAATAGTGTTAAATGACTCCTGCCAGCTGGTAGAATCAGGGAAAGGGGAATCATAGCCACTAATTTATTTCCTGATTCAGAAAATGACTCACAGTGTAACTTTGTGAACATTGTTTAACCTTTCAGCATTCCAGTTTCTACAGCTGAAAAACAAGGGTAATATTTGTCCACCTTGCAATGGTAAATGCTCTAGAAATACACACACAAAAAGTAATTTCATATTAAGGGACAGTAAAGCTGGTTTTTCATGTACTTGAGATATCACTGACACATTCACAAAACAGTTTCTGCCACAGTTGTGTGGTTACTGCTTCCAGATCACCTCCCTAAACACCACATTGTGCACTGAACTCTCTTTATCCTGCCCTGAATCAGAATGGTAATCGCCGCGGGGTGTGTTCAACATGACTGATGAGGCAAGACGTGCAGCCTTATCACCCGCTTGTGCCAGAGTGCTTTCTGCATGGTTGTCAAGGAAAACAACACTCAACAGAAGGAAGAAGATCCATACGATGGGAAGAAACTTTCTCCTTGAATTCTGATTCTGGGAAATATGACTAAAATTATGAATGAGCCAATTTCATTTGCAGTCTTCCTGCTACAGTACACAAGTGTTCAGTTTCCCTCATATTCTGGATATCACACTTTAAGAAAGATATGTGTGTGTCCTCTCTGGGGCCTGGCTTATTATCTTCTTCCCCTCTTTGCATGCTTTGTTTTCTTTTGTTTTTAAAGAAGAGTTATTTACAAAGGTTAAATCAGAATCTCCAAGATCTGTTGCTTGACGTAGCTAAAGCTTGCCCCATTATTCCCACAGCTGGCAACAATTACGGTTCATTCAACTAAAGTCACTTTAAATGGCTTTCTCCTCAATCATCTATTGCTGACATGGAGCGTTATTTTTAAGTGGCAAATTCAAATATACCTTAACTAGATAGGGTCAAAATGTTATTACCACAAAGAGTTAATGAGCAGGCAGTATCAAAGTACATGGCTACCTTGACCAAAGTTCTTCTGTCACAGAATAGGTACGGGATTGACATCAAAAAAGCCCATGGGGTTGTCACATGCAACTAGACAAAAGCAGGGCTCCAAACTGAGAAGGAGTGGAGAGAAACTGGGCTGTTTAGAAAATAATTAAGATTTTACATCACGAAAGAAGATTTGTTTTTCAACGTAAACACTTTGGGAGGGAAAAAAAAATAACATGACTCTTCTCAAACACCGTGTTCCCTTTGTAAATACAAAAGAACATCTTCTGACTGTATTGAGCTGCAATTTAAAGCCATTGCTTTCAGTGCTCACTGACTGGCCTCCTCTCTAAAACTAAACTTGGATTGTTTTTTTCCTTTGGCTTTAACTATCCACCACTGCACATCAGAATAGGGTCATTAATGTTCACATTTACGTCAAGAAGTATGGATGTCTGAGCATAAATACTAAATCCACACATAACCGGAAGTAAATAAAATGGACTGCCACTGTGTATTGGGCACGCTATCAAGATGTTTAGATTTGACAACATGATATAACCTAACCAGAAAACTTAGACCAATGTTGAAGTGCTATTTCGTTCTATGCCAGTATTTTCCAACCTGCTTTCCTTAAAATATATGAGATATTTTATACTGCCAAAAAGCTTTATGGTTGAGAATTGTTGCTTATCACATACATCCCTCTCTTGAAAATTCATAATATGTATCAGCCTACCAAATACTCCAAAGTTATGTAGAAGGCAATAACTTTCTTTAACTCAGCCTTTCCAAAAATTCTTTAACCAAGGAACACCTTCTATATTTAATTTTTGTGGGAGTTATAATAGAAGATCTCAGACCCTCTGCTGGAGTTTGGAAAATAATATTCTATACTTTCTATACTTTTCAATCCCTTTAATGTGGAATTGAACTTCTGGCTCTACTCTTTCATCCATGATTCCTTCAACATATTCTTAAATGTGTATTTATATTTAAAATACAAATAACTTCCCTATTAGCAGAGACCTATTTTAGGTGTGACCTGGGAAAGGATTAACTACAATTCCTTTTTCTTCTGAATCTTCCTGTAGAGCATTTGTGGGCAAGCAGCTTCCTCATTTTGATGGTGAGCAAGCAGAAAGTATTTGTTTAATTGAATCAGAGTATACCAACATCAGAAAATTTTGTTTCCTACAATAAAAATTATCCCAAAGGGCAAAAAAAGAGAGATTATTTTTTCCTTCACTTTTGCATATTTAAAGAGCATCTGCCAAGACAAAAAAGACAAAGACAGTGAGACATTTTATGTGTTAATCATTTTTATTTGCAAGTCCCTGTAATTTGAATGCTGAACTGTCCTGACCACACAGGTGTCTCCAGAGACATGAATTAACAGTGAATTTAGGCAACAGACACTGCAATGGTATCTAGCCTTTCTCTTGGGAAAAAAAAGAGAAGTACATGAAGTTCATACATACGTTCCTTGATAAATATTAGCGTTTTTTCTTTTCTTCTCCCCACCTCTTCCTCCATTCCACTGTCTTCCCTTTTCAATGTAACTTGAATTTCTCTTTTAGTTTTGCTGGTAAGTATGATTTTGCTTTCACTTTTTCAGATAGCACCATAGAATCACAGAGTCCCCAAAACGCAGATCTTTCCTTCTAATGATGCATGCACTTTATTACACGAGTCTCATGTATCTTGAAGATATTTTTTGTTAAGTAGTGACATTCTCAAGTATTCCAGTCCCCCTTTTAAAGGTAGAGGACAGAACATGGAGACTAGGTGACATGCATTGTCACCTAGTTGGTGACTCACCCACTTGCCTGGAAGAGGGAACCATTTTCTCTATCCATTCAGACAAACTTTTTTTTCCTTCTGTTTTCGCCCTGAGCCTTGTTTCCACTGTCTAATACATTTAGTTGCTTTAGGCATGCGCGCGCGCACACACACACACACACACACACACACACACACACACACACACACCCTTTTACATCATTGCAGCATTATCCTTGACTTTTTTTTTTTAACATTTAATTAGCATTTGTACCAGGTCAATGCTAGTTTCCCTGTTATGCAAACCCACACCCATGCTAAGAGTCTCTAAGGTTAGGAACACAGTGATGATATGACTATTTGGTTTCTGTGTTTGTGTACAAGGAGCCCCAGGTCATTTCCAGAGAGAATGAAAGATTCTGAGGACAGCCTCACCATTGAAAATGACAGGTCTTTTTTCTTTTTTTTTTTTTTTTTTTGGTGACGACGAAAAAGAGCAACCATGATAAAGGGTCAAGGGAATATGGAATATCAAAAATAGACAATCAACTCTCCGTTCAGTCAAGAGAGTTGTAAAGCTAAATCTGGAGTGCACTGAAGAAGTGGCTTTATGAGAACTCTAGATGCTTAGGGAGAGGGAGTACACCCAGATGAGGAGACATATTATCTTGATGACAGCTCCTTGAAATTTAGATATTTGTGTAAAACTCCCCCAGTTCCAAGAGCTGCTTCTGTGACTTCTGCAAATTTCCTCAGGGCGAGAGCTCCCATGAGCTCCTCTGCTTCTGGGATCCTGTGTCCCTACTTCTGCCCCTGCTAAGCACAGAGATGATTTTCACCCCTTCCCAGATTCCCACCAAACATCTCCTCCCATCCTAAGAGATGCATGGATGGGACCCAGCGTATGGGTGGGGCGCTGGGGAATGGTTTAATAGGGTTTACATTGAAGCAGTACAAACACTTCCAAATAAAACTTTAAGAAAGGCCCAACTTAAATACTTAAATATCCTTTATTGTACACAGACAACCTCCTCCCCTGAGCCCCACCCTGCCCCAGAAATCCCAGGGGCATTTTCACTTGCCCTTTCAGCCATGTAGTTCCCGAACACTTACATTGTCACTGTTTCCCTTTTGGGCACCAGTCTCATCCCACTACCTGCACTCTCCTCACAAGCAAAAACAACTATTTTTTGCTTTCTCAAGCTGACTGAGAGAGCCCTTTCTTAGATGCCCACGCCCTCACTTTCTATCCCAAGCAGCTGACAGTGGGTTTTCCCTAAACAGTGGGATTCTGGGGCCATCTCATTACAGATAGAATCTCACCCATGTCACAGTTTTGCCCAGGACTACTCACGGCTTCTTCTCTCTCAGAGGCATTGCCGCTTAGAGACCAACTTTGTGAAAAGTTATTATCAAATTCAGGTGCTCAGTTAGAGTGAGTCTTTCTCTATTCTCCTAAAAATTTGAAACTTTATTGAATTAGATGAAAAAATTAGGATATGAAAGCTTGCCCCCTCCAGCCCTCCCCACCCCCAGTGAATCTGTTATCTCCACTGAGACCACTCACTGCCTTGTAGCAGCATAACAAGGGGGTTAAGAGACCAGAAGCTCAGCAGCTACTAGTCCAATTGGCTCCACTCCTTTTTTAAAAAATAAATTTATTTATTTTTGGCTGTGTTGGGTGTTCATTGCTGCACACTGGCTTTCTCTAGTTTCAGCGAATGGGGGCCACTCTTTGTTGTGGTGCATGGGCTTCTCATTGCAGTGGCTTCTCTTGTTGCAGAGCACAGGCTCTAGGCATGCGGGCTTCAGTAGTTGTGGCTTGCGGGCTCTAGAGCACAGGCTCAGCGGCCATTGCTCACGGACTTAGTTGCTCCGCGGCGTGTGGGATCTTCCTGGACCAGGGCTCGAACCCGTGTCCCCTGCACTGGCAGGCAGATTCTTAACCACTGTGCCACCAGGGAAGCCCCTGGTTCCACTCAATCTCTGGGTTCCTCAGTTTCCTCATCTGTAAAATAGTAGAACCACCTTGTTACACAGGCAAAATGAGTTAACATGTACGAACCATTTTGAAAAATACTTGACACCTGTAAATGTGAGCTGGTTTTGTTTGAACTTGGCCAGATGACAAAGGCTAGGGAAGGGCTGGGCAGAGCACAGACAGATGGTGGCAACAGAGCTCATTCTGCAGAAGTTTTCCCCACGGGAGGCAGAAGAGATTGTTGATGTTGCTATTGTAAGAGTTTGGAAAACTCTACTCAGGAATTAGTCCTTTTGGCAGGCTTTTGGCTATAAACTTTTGTAGGTGGAAATCCTAAAGAAAAGCTAGGTGTCTCTCTGGCCCCAGTATTTTACAACTATCTGGGCTTTTTTTCTGGATAAGGCTTTATTTTATGAGCAAATCTGGGTATTTTCACAAGTAGACCCTAGTTTCCATTGAAATGGATTTCTGTTGCTCTCATGTAATATTCCTTCATTTTCTGAACAAAGTGCACTTAAAAGTCTCTGAGGGAAAAAATAAAAAGAATGAATTGCATATGCTTAACATAGGGCTTGCTCACTGTCTCTCTGAAGAATCCCTATCTTATAATCTCATATCCATAAAGTGCCTTGTATATAGCACATGCTCAATAATTACCAGTTGGTTTGATTTTAATCATTAAAGAGAAAAACAACACTGAAAGATCATTTTAAAAGACTGGCAACTTCCACACAGGTTTAGCAGCAGCAACAGCAATTTAGATAAGTTTTCCATCCAATTGTAAAGGGACTTAATCACTTGGGTTTGTATGTTAACTTGCTGCACTTTAACCACATAGGAGTCTTAGATCTGGGAGTAACCAAGGAGAAAAGAATACACTTGTTCTCATTTTCAAGTGTCCTAGGATAAATTGCATTCTACTCACTGGTGCCAGAAAAAATCAATACAGACCATAAGAGTAAAAATATTCATTATTCGTGAAGAAGAAAGAAGCAAAAAGCAAAAGAAAAAACCCATGATGCCGGGAAACCGCAGAGAGAAATTTTCAAAGCATACCAGTATCATCAAGTGACACAGTTCTAGGAGCTGTATTTGCAAAAACTATGTGAAATGTCACCTGGAATTGCTCAAAAGGTGGCCTTGAAGAACACCTTTGGTGTCTACAATTTTAAGTGACTTGCATTATGGTCACAAATGGGTCATTCGTTTTCTGTTTACATGGGGTGATCACATTTAAAAGGATAAGAACAACATTTTTTGAGTACTTACTATGTGCACAGTATAGCCTAAGTTTACGCATATTAATTCATTTGATTTAAAGATAAAAAACATGAGCTAGGTACTCTTATGTCCATTTTAAAGATGAGAAACCTGAAGCCAGAAATGTAACTCACCCAAGGTTATACAGTTACTAAGTAGTGGAGAAAGGGTTCAAATGTATTTGGTCAGGTTGTTCTAGGGTCTGAGGTTCTGCAATGCTGCCTTATTTATCTGGCCTTAGTGCCTGCCAGGGCACCTTGGTATTCATGGCTATTATGGCTGATGCCAACATTTTCTGGCTGGGTACACTGAGCATGAGCTTTTTTTTTTTTTTTTTTTGTGGTACGCGGGCCTCTCACTGTTGTGGCCTCTCCCGTTGCGGAGCACAGGCTCTGGATGCGCAGGCTCAGCGGCCATGGCTCACGGGCCCAGCCGCTCCGTGGCACGTGGGATCTTCCCAGACTGGGGCACGAACCCGTGTCTCCTGCATGGGCAGGCGGACTCTCAACCACTGCGCCACCAGGGAAGCCCCAGCATGAGCTTTTTGATTAGAATTTTAGAGAGAATATGCAAGAGACTCATCTCTTCCCTAAGACTATGGGGATGTCTGACTGATTACAGAGACCTCCGAAAAGCCACTCACTGAACAAATTCAGAAAAATTGGATGTCAAACCTTCTGAACATCCCACTGGGAATTCATGGAAACCAGGGACAAAAAGTCTTCCTGCTTAATTGGTGAGAGTGGGGGACTCTCTTAAGGCCTGGAGTGCTTCTTGTCTCCAGCAGGAAGAAAGTGAGCCAATGTCTACATGGTCTTCTCTAAGTAGGAGGACCCAGATGCTTTTGGACTCTAGCAGGAGGCCTCATTCATACCCTGGATTTTAAGACATCATACCTCATGTCTCATCTCCCATGTCTCCTTTGTGGGGAAATTAGAAAAAATCACCATGATTGTTAGGTGCTTTGAGTTTTTAAGTTGGATGCGTCCTTGTGAATGTAAGGCAGTTATTTTCATTTAAAGTCATTTGATTATTCCCAGATCAGCAATTCTGTCTCATGACAAAATCTTTGATAGTCACTTTTTATCTTTGAAGAGAATAATTTCCAAAAGAAAGTAGGTCAGGGAATTACCATAAGAGGATAGACAGTTGGCCCTCTGTATTCACAGGTTCCCCATCCTTGGATTCAACCAACTGCAGATCAAAAATATTTGGAAAAAAATTCCAGAAGCTTCCAAAAAGCAAATCTTGAACTTGCCGCAATCCAGCAACTATTTACCTAGCATTTACATTGTATTTACAACTATTTACATAGCATTTACATTGTACTAAGTATTATAAGTAATCTAGAGATGATTTTAATGTATGCAGGAAGATGTACATAGGTTATATGCAAATACTGCACCATTTACTATATAAAGGACTTGAATGCTTGAACATCTGTGGATTTTAGTATTTAGTAGGGGGGCAGTCCTGGAACCAATTCCCTGCGGATACTGAGGGATGACTACAAAATATTTGGGATTACGAGATGGTTATTTTAGGCAAAAGGAATAGGGAAGTCAAAAAAGAAAAGAAAGAGAGATTTTAGTTTTCTCAAAAACTAACAAAGTCCCACCTTAGGCAGTATCAGGTTAGAGCAGTTCTGAAAGGATTACCTGGCCCTCAGCCCTTGGGAATTCTCAGCTCTGTGGTGTTTGCTTTTGTCTCCCAACAGAGGTGTGGTATGAAGGGGTCACACAGAAGGTGAGCAAGACGTGGAATGCTTCACTTCCCCACAGTAAAGTAACACTCTTCAGTCAAACCAGGTGAGTTGAAATAACTGGATATTCTCCCTGAAGCTAATACATTTCTATCAGATACTTCTTCAACAATTCTTATTCCCTGACTGGAGCATTCTTTGCTGATATCAATTATAGGAGGATGGAAGTAGTCAAAACACCTCCAAAAAAGAAAATGGCAAAGAAATAGAATGATATTTTATGTTGTCTACAAAAGAGATAATTCATAGTACACTATCTATACTTGAATGAGTTAGAGATTTGCAGCTTGGTCTAATAAAGAAATAACATGGTAAGCTTTTAGTTTTTCTTTTTAAATCAGATTGGCTTAACAAGCATTGCTGGTATAGAGCCAACTGAGGATATTTGAGGGAAAACAACTGTTTAGGAAATCAGGCAATGAGGCTGAAGAGATTCTAAGCCAATCTGAGTCTCAGTTCCCTAGTGTATGAAATAGTAGACTGGACTAAATTATCTCTAAGAACAATTCCTGCTCTGAAAACTCCTTGGCTATTTGTTAATTTATAAACATATGCTACACAGTTAGTCACTGTGAACAAAAGCAATTGAACAGTATTATTTGTATTTCACTGAATCTGCTGTGAGAAACTGTCCTTGGCTTGTAGACAAAATACAGGAATAAGGGACTTTGAACACAAGCAGTATATATAGGCAATGAAAGATAAGACACCAAAACTTTCTTGAAGCTCTCCTGCATTGCCTATCTCTACCTTATTAGAACTTTCTTAATGGCTATTTATCCTTTAGAAGTTCTCATGTGAATTACCAGCTACCTGTAAAAATAAATCATCATTTATTTCCAGTGGAACTTTTATTTCCTCCTTGAAGATGAATGCAGAAACTCAAAGAATCAAGGAAATTGGGACTACTTGGAGTTGCCAATGTAATCAAACTCCCCTCAATAAAAGAAAACCTGTATGTTCTGAAAGGATTATATTAGTGGGCTGACAAGTTCTTGAACATAGGAATCCACTTAAGCAGATCTACGTAGAGTGGAGTCTATTGCTGAAAGGAATTGGCTCACTCAACACTTTCACTCCTACCTAGTACACCTCCTACTCTTGCCGCACGCTTTTACCTTTTTTTTTTTTTTTGAGGCTTCTCCAGTTCTCGTTAGGTTTCAAATAAAGTTTGGCATCCTCATCCAACAGTTAGTGCTGAGCATAACTAGAAGACAGTCTGTTCCACTGGAAAGAACATGGGCTTTGTAGTAAAATAGATCTCCCTTTGAGCTCTTTGCTAGTTTTATTAGCTAGGTGATTTGGGGCAAATTATGGACCCTCTCTGAGTTCAGTTTCCTCTCTAAATAACTGGAAGGATAGCATTAACTTTTCAGGGTTATTATGAATAATAATAATTTAATGTAAGTGAAGTATTTAGTATCATAATAACATTAAATAAATGAACTAATTGTAACTAAAATTAAGAAAGTAACTTTGATAGGATTTTTGAGTGAACATATAATCTGATCGTGTTGCTTCCTACTTTTATATTTTAATGAGCCCGTCTTGCTCTGAAAATTCCAAGCTTCTTCATATAGCTTACAATGTCCTTCCTGCTCTGATTCTGACCTCTCTTGTCCTGTTATCTGTCCCCACACCTTTCACTGCACTCTGCTTCAACCCTACTGAGGGCTTTGTTGTGGCTCTTGTATCATGCCCAGAGAAAATTCATTCTTCTGCCTGAAACTCATGTTTCCCTCCTTGACCTACAGCTAACTCTTAGCCAACTCTCAGCTTCGTTTAGTCACTGCTACATCCAATGTCTTCAACAGACTTCCTCAACCAGCCTAAATTATGAGTTGCCATAACATCCTGCATTTTTTCTGTCTTAGTACTTACCACGCTGTCCTTGGATTTCCTAGTCAGGTAACTGTGTCGTCCTTACACTGAGTTCATTGAGAACTGGATTGTGTCTGTCTTGTTATCTCACCATAGCCTAGCAACATGCCTGGCACATACTATGCAATCACTAAGTAAGTCACAGTAGACAAATAAATGAATGTAGTCTTTCAATTTCATTTCTCCCTGTTGCCAGTTACACAACTTTGGACATCCATGAGAAAGATATGAGCTTCCTGTTTCCTGCTTACTACTCCCTGTTCTAATAGGAAAGGAACATGTGGATTAGTCAGAATGCTTAATTATTAAGGGAAATTCTGCTGATTAGCGCAAAACTGGTTAAGATATTCTGTCTCAAGAGGTCAGTCTTGGAGAAACAGCCTTGATCAGTAGAAAGAGGTGATTTTTTTGTAAAGTTAATTATTAAAAATATGTAGTGTACTGCACATATGGTGTGATTCCAATTACATAAATATATGTATTCATACTTATGCAAAGGAAAAATACCAGAAAGAAAAGGAAAGTTTCAGTTAGGCATCTCTAGGTGTTTTTATTTTCTTCCTCATGTTTTTCTGTATAGTCAAATGTGCCGCAATGCCCATGCATTAATGACATAATTTTAAAAGGATTAATGCAGATAAAATCTTTGAAAAGAGACTTGTTTTTATTTGTGCTAGATACAAGAAGAGAATTCTAGGAAACTACTAATTTTTTTGCTCACCTATATCTATTACTTGCTTAAGTCACTATTTCTCACGGATGTTAGACTCTCCCAGGCTTTACACTATCCCCTCTACCTAGAACCCCTGTCAGGTAATGTACATTTCACTATGTCTTCAGAATTCACTTCCTTTGCAAAGTCTTTCCAGATAAGACACTTGTCAAATGAGAAAGGTCTTCCTTCCCCTTCAAGGGAAATCCTGTAGCAATTATTCTCAGGTCTATTTTCTCTATTCCTTTACTGTTTTCTTAGTTTTTTTGTTGTTGTGGTTGTTCCCTAATTTCCCAATTATATTTCTCGCTCCCTAAAGTTAGAAGCTTGCTTTTCACAGATTTAATGGTTTTTAGGATGACACTGGTTACACAGAAGATTCTTCCAAAATACTATTGATGTAATGAATATTGCATAAGAAGATGCATTCTGCAACAACTTAGCAAGTAAGAGTGCAGGTCCATCAATTCCCGGCATATAGGTGATCAGTTCCTGACATTTTAGGCCATTATGGGATTTGGATCTCTAGTATGTCCTCTTTTAAATTTTAATTTTTCCCCAATATGTTCTTATATCAAGTGCAATGAATGACAAATGTTTAATTAGACAAAGTTTTCCTTTCTTCTAAAAAAACCAAAATTACCTAGCTTTGGAAATCATTGAGAAGTTGTATCTGTAAAGTATGTTGTCTTTAAAGACAAATGAAAAATACAATCAAATGATAATGTTATGTTACTAGATCATTAATGGTTCTTACCTGTCCACTAAAGGAAATTTTAAAAGGATGCATGAATAACTTTGAAATAATCACAGCAAACTTCTTGCTCAATATTATGACGAGAATTGTTTAAAAATGAGAAAGTCAGTAAAGATTTCTTCCTTTTAAGAAACTCCAATTTGTTAGAACTATGAAATTAAGATAGATCTTTTAAAACTGTATGAAGTTTAATATATTAAGGTTTTGTACATCATCAGCTATTGTGCATCATCAGATCGATATGTTTTGCTGATTGGTGTTGCTTGTCAACAATTCCCCTAGTTCATACCAATTGCTCTTGAAAGGAATAAAAATCAATTTTTAGTATTACCAGGAAGAGAAGTTCTCAGTTTTAGGAACCTCTCCCCCTGCCAACCCTGCCCCAAGGAGGAAAGAAAGCATTTCATGGATATCTGAAAATGGTCAACCAGCTACCTCCAGAACCCTTTGGAAATGATCAACATTCCTTGGTGCTGGACCTGGAGTCCTGAATTAACCCAAAAAGACAGGATCATATTTTCTGAGTCTTAATATGCTCTTTTACCTGAGCAAACCTGCAAGAATAGGAAAGGAAGGAAGTTAATGCCAGTACTCTGACCCTCTATAAAACCTCAAGGTTCTGGGACTTGCAAAGATTCAGAGTAAAAGTGCATTGTGCCCTGCACATAGTAGACATATCACTGTTTGTTTATGTCATACTTTAATAATTGAAATGCCAGCCACAGGAATCCAGCTAATGCTTACTTCACTGCAGCATGAGGTTACATTCAGCAACACCACTCAGAATAACCAGGAGAAGACAAAGGAAAATGGTATGACAGTAACGTCAAAGGCTCTGATTTCTAGATATAGTTGTGCTCTGAGTTTTTTATGTTTGCCCTTTTCCCACTGAAAAATGGGAATAATACCCTTTTCACTGACCATTGGAATGTTGAGGAGACAATAAGTTAGTAACTGGAAAGAATTTGTGGTGAAAGGTGCTATGTGAGTTCATGGTATTTGTTAATGTTATTACTCAATCAGTTCTGGCCCAATGTGGAAACAGAAGCAACTTCTATTACAAACAATGTAAGTTGCTAAAATAACCTTGGGAAAGAGAGAATAAATGAATCTACAAAGACAAATAGGTACCAGCTGGATTATTGAGACCTCATGTTGAGGCTGCAGGCTTTTAACACTAAAAACAATGTCCTTTTAATTTCAAGGAAGAATCATTTGGGGAAGAAAAGTAGGCAACCTATTAATAAATGAGTGACATTTCTAGGTGCATATTAACAAATATGTTTATAAAAACAATTTCTATTACAAGACTGTACTAAGCAGAAGTCTCCTTTAGCAGATTTTAAAAAATGGGATATGTAACAAAAGGTCCATGTGTGAACTCTGGAAACACTCAGGACTTAACCAGACTTCAGCACGTTCATTAGGGTCTTAGAAACAGTACAAAGGGAAATATATATATATATTAATTTAATTTATTAAAATTTGTATTAAAATTTATAAATATTAATATATATGTAAATTCAAACTGACAACAGCTATGACTTTACCATCTGCCTTTAAGCTTCTTCCAGTCAATTTCTAAAGGATAGAATGCTATGTTTCCTGCCCATGGATAGCTATTAATCCTGGGGTAGAGCCATCAGAAACGGAATTAAGAATAAAATCTTTTGTTCTTTCTGTATATAAAGCATATGATGGAATTATTCACATCACTGATATGAACTTGGCATTTTACTATTATAGACAACATTCACCTTTTATCTAAGATCTGTTGCCTTCTTAGGCACACTGAATTTCATTTTACTTTTTAAACCAACATTAGCGGTTTCCTTTGTATTGTCATGTTCCATCCACATTCAAAAGATATGCCACTTGGCAAGTTACTGCTTACACTAAGGTGAGTTGGAGACAGCAAGTCATGATGAAGGGTAGGCGCTCACCTTCTGCTAAGTACTCTCACTAGCTAAGAATCGTGTACTCAAGACCACACGTGCACTGGTTCAGTTAGGATAGGCTATGCTGTAATAACAAAGAGATCTCCAAATTCAGTGTCTCAGGGAATAAGACATTTATTTCTCTTTCAGATAAAAGTCAGGAGGAGAGTTTCAGGTCAGTGGCAGTCATTCAGTGGGCCAGGATGACAGAGTTCTGTCATCCTGTCAAGGTGGCTATTGGGTCCACGTCAGGAAGCCAGACAGTGAAGAGGGATGTAAGAGCACACCAGCGCCAGAACTCTAGCACCTGGCCACTCTAGCCTTGCCTGACCGCAAGGGAGACCGGGAAATATAGTTCAGCTGTGCTCTCGGGAAAACGAGGAGAAGGGATTTTTGTGAGCAGCTTGCAACCTTTACCACATTCACTATACAAATTTCTGCCTCAGCAAAATAAAAGATACTGTATAAATGGTGATCATGGCATTTGGGGTTGTCACAAGCATTCACACCTGCAAACTGCAAGAAGTCATTCTACCCAAGCATCTATTTATACTTAATCTCAGTTAAGGAGGGGAAAAGGAAAGGAATGGTTTATGGGGGGGGGGGTGATAATATAGGAGGTAATATTAGCTTGTATAAATTGTCTCCAATGATGGTAATGCAAGGCTAAAGTCTTTTTTAAAGTACATTTTAGTATTATATAGTATATGTTGAGAAGCTTTTCTCTCTTCAGTTCTTCAATCTATTGAGGAGGGAAATAGGCCAAGGAAGTTAAACTTCTCTTCTCAGGGGGCCTAACTGTTGGCCCAGGCTGGTTTCCAAGAGCTGAAACAAGGGATGGTAACTGGTGGGGCTGTTCTTTTGCTGAATAAAGAGAAGAAAAGAAGAAGTCCATGTCTGTTTCCCAGGCACAGGGAGGACCAGGAAGCAAGGAAATCTCCAATTTTCAAGTCCACTGAGCAGAATACAAGAACAGGGTCCAAGACAAAGAGTTCTCCACTGAGAACCACCAAGATGGAGCAATCGAGTCCTGTGCGCAGGCTGAGCCTGGAAAGAAGCCCAGAGGCCACAACTTTCTTGGGAGGGAGGTTTCTCTGGACCCTTAAGGAACTGAGACTTTGACATTCCAACCCTGCCGCTAGTTTGAGGGTGGTCCACTCCCTCCATTTGGAGAAGAAGAATCTTGAAGCTAAATCAGCACGTTATGATCACGCTGATCCATGGCAAATCATGAAGCGAAAACAAAAGTTCACAAACAAAATTAGTAGAACCACCTGTAGGACCTGTGTGGAAAGAGAAACTAGCTTTCGTGGAGAAGAGGTGTTAATAGCATGGGAATTAAACACACTGACTTTGGATTTAAAAGGTTTGATTCAATTCCTGTTCCTGCCACTAAGTAGCCTGTGACTTTGGGTGGGTAGTCTATACTCTTCAAATCTTAGTTTCCTATCTGTAAAATGGGAGATAAAAATAATACCTAACTCATATGTTTTCTTTAAGATTTAAATGAATGTTCAACTGTATTTAATAAGGTATAGGAACTCAACAAATATTAGCTAAAAGTATTTCCAAAAATGGAGTTTTTCTTTACTTTCTTTCTTGGTATAAAATTTGTCCCTTATATCTAAAAACCAATCAGTCAATCAAACCTGACCCCCATGACCTCATAGGCTCTGTTGAGTACAAGGTGAGGGTTAAGTTATGACAGCTGACACATCTAGCAAAAATATATGTTAATTTAAGACATTTCCTTTCAGACATGAGTGTTCCACTGCAAACCTAGGTATATTTCTAAGATCTTAAGGAAATAAATACTATAAAACATGACATAGTTCAAGTAATGTAAAAAAAAATGTCCACAGGGATATCTCTGAGCATTCTTTCATATGAGATGTCCCATATACTAAGAATTCATGATTCTCCGCAATTTATTTAATATTTCCCAAACAGGCCATCTTTCCAATCATTACTCTTTCCAGATCAGTATAAATTCTATTTTCAAGGACTCCCAGTCCTTTCGTAGGAACCCATCATCACTGGGCATGCCAGTACATCTGCTGGCAAACTGTGAGAACAGTATTAGTTGACAATTGTGAGAACTAAAGGTTTTTCTAAAGGTGATGAGGCAGAAAGGGAAAGCAGATGCTTCTGAGGAACAGGGAGAAATGTCAAGAGAATTGGTCTATCTTCTTGGCACCCTGAAGCCTGAAGATGAGGGGGGTATGCCAGTTCATGGCCTAATGAAGGCCGAGAGGGAAGGATCCAGCTGACTGCTCACTAAAGGTGACTTGGAAAAGGAACTTGACCACAGTCATAGAGAAGAAGAGTTGCAACATAGATTGGAGGCATAGAAAATTCACTGGTGTGGCATATGTGCTGGAAAAATGAGTGGAATCTTTAGATTATTTCAAAACTGTTTCATAATAGTGATATTAATTAATATTTATTAAGCATCTGTTATGTATCCTATACTGTGCTAAGTACATTACATGCTTTACTAGAGTTAATATCCCACCCCTAAGGGTAACCACCAATATTGTCCCCAGTATCCAGATTGGGAAGCTGAGGTTCACAGAGGTTATGTCCTTAGTCTTAAGTAACTTTAAGGAATGAATGCAAAGTGCAGAGCAAAAATTAACTCAGAACCTAGCTAGGGAAAGAGTTCTGCTCATAAACATACTTTTCGGTGATACTTAAATTCTAAGAAAACTTTGCTCACATCCTCCTGGATGAATTGATAACTAGTTTTTGTGTCAGGAAAGGCATGTTTCTCTGAGGTCATGTTGCAACACTTTCAAAAGGGTTTCCCTCAAAGGTGTTTCATCTATTAGTATCAGCAAAGATCTCATGGAATGACTAATTTTTAGTAGTTGTGACCGGCAAGTCTTTATTGAGTCATTCTCTTTAGAAATAACATGCTGATTCATCAGATCTTTTTTTAACGTTAATTATATTTAACATCTGACATCTTCTTTACCCTTTATCCAAATCACTGAATACCAGGGAAAAAATAAGCCAAACCCAGATTTAGGTTAAAATAATACTCGATTATTAGTGATTTAAAATGAAAATTGAGTAACTTCAACATCCCATTAAAAAGAAAAGCTTACATTTCATAAAGTAAAAAGGAACATTAAGTATTTTTTCTTAATACTTAATGTTAATTTCATCCATAAGTTACATGATACAAATTGTATGCTTTTACATACAAAAGATTTTTTTTAATGCGATCATTCTAAGAAATGCAATAATCAGCAAGAAAGCATCTACTAAAAATGAGCTGCCTTTCTAGATTCTTGTGGAACTGTAAAATGATTTATAATAAATAGCTAAGCCTTCTAAAATTGTCACTAATGTTTGTACAATAAGGTGTGCCCTGGCCTTCAATTGAAAATGGTTAGTATTTGAACTCCCGATGTGCAGAAAGATGTCAGCAACACTGGATCAGATAGACTTAGAGAGAAACTTCTTTTTCCCTTTGATAAAACAAAAGTACCTGTGGTGAACATTTGTTGTTTTTGCCAGTGCAGCATCCCTTCTCCTTGGCTTGATAATGTCCCTCTGACTTTCTGGGGGATCTACCCATCCCCATCATGTACCATTTGGTGGGCTCATTAAATTATGAATCAAAGTGCAGAGGGGTACGTTGGCATTTCTCATCTCTACTCTCACTTTCCAAGACCAATCAGATAGGAGTCCTAGGAATTTGGCCCAAGGACAGAACACGGTCAGAGCTGAGTCTTTTGATTACAACTCCCCAAAGAGATTGTCCTTGTTTCTTCCTGCCACTGTCCTGCTTCTCTCTGGAGGTCTGATTGTGCTTCCATTTCTTAGATCTTAGGAGCTACTCCACATTCTACCACTAAATTCCCCTCTTAAGTTAGTCAGTTTCTGTTGTTTACATTAACTGGTACTGTACATGTTCTTTCTTTTTTTTTACTGAAAATCTTAGTAAACACTTTTGTTCTTTTTAACATCTGAAATGAGATCAAACCTTTCCTGACAGTGTTTCAGTTTTAACAAACGTAGTATTTTCAGTTGGGATGAGCTCTTCTTGATTAAGAGAATCATACCAGAATCTAAACCGTGTCATAACAGATACAAGTAACTACATTGTAGTAAAAACAAGAGCTCTCTTTCATTCTTAATTTATTTCTACTAAACACTTACTATTTTGAGTTATCATCACTGGGGGAAACAAACAGAAAATATAACTCTTTTGTTCTTGAGCTTTTTCAAAGCCTGCCTTCTAGCGTGTTGTTAGAGCCAACAAAAGGATGCTGATGGCTCTCTTTTCGGGTATTGAAACAGGTAAGAAACTATCTTTCTGGGTTAGGCTAAATGTCTGTCCAAAGGTATACTATAAAGAATGAAAACAATTTTTTTTAGACATTTCAGGTAAAATTCACTTAGGTCTAAGTTATCTGGCCAATTAGATTTGAAATGGTTAGCAGCTTGAAGTTTGGTTAGATCAGTTGAAGTTTGGTTAGATCAGTTGAAGTTGGTTAGATCAGTTGAAAATAGATCTATCTGGCCATTCACTGAGGAGTGACAGTTACCAGGCTGGGCATGGGGACGTCCTTCCCCACCAGCCAACATGCCAGCCAGGCTGGGACCACCCTAGATCTCTCATTGCATTCAACACCAACATCCGTGATATCTGAGGTTTTTTAATTCATAACATGTACATACAGAGAAGTGCATAAAACATGTAAGTACATGTAAAGAACAATTATAGGGGGAATACATTCAAAACTGTTATTACATTCATTATATTCAGCATTTTATATCTGCCTACTGAAAGCTCCCCTAAACCCCCAAGGCCAAGGTTCCAGACACCTCATGTGATGACCCTTAGTCCTTGTCTTATCCCTATCAAGGCACTTATCCCACTCTTTCATCTTTTTGTCCAGACATCACCCATACCAGTGTTCACACATAAAGCTTATTAAAGACACAGATTATGCCTTCTAACCACTGTATTCTCTCAGCTAGGCATGGAGTGCGTCACTTTGTAAATAACTGATAATAAATGAATGAATGAAAATAAATAAATGACCCATCACTGTCTTCAAGTAACGTCAAGGACAGTTGGAGGAGGGAAACCAGTAAAACAAAAATTAAATACAATCTGCTAAGTGTTTTCATAAGAAGAGCCCAAGGGGTGCTGAGATTCAGGAAGTTGGCACCCACTTCAACCAAATCTTCCTGGAAATGGTGTGCTGAGCCTTAGTGGAAGAGCAGGTGTCTCTAGCTGAGACAGCAACAAAGGAGTATGATGCAGGAAGGACAGGAGACCTCATAGCTTGAGATGCTGTTAAGAGACTAAGACACAGCCTAAGTCAAAGTTTCTTAATCCAGAATCTGCAGATCCTGACAGGGTCCATGGATAGAATACGGAAGAGTCATGGACTTGGATGGGAAAAAAAATCTCTGTTTTCATTAACCTCTAACTGAAATTTAGCATTTTTTAAAAATTAATTAATTTAATTTATTTATTTTGCTGCATTGGGTCTTTGTTGCTGTGCACAGGCTTTCTCTAGTTGTGACGAGCAGGGGCTACTCTTTTTGCAGTGCACAGGTTTCTCATTGCAGTGGCTTCTCTTGTTGCAGAGCACGGGCTCTAGGTACATGGGCTTCAGTAGTTGTGGCACACGGGCTCAGTAGTTGTGGCTCTTGGGCTCTAGAGTGCAGGCTCAGTAGTTGTGGTGCATGGGCTTAGTTGCTCTACGGCATGTGGGATCTTCCTGGACCAGGGCTCAAGCCCATGTCCCCTGCATTGGCAGGTGGACTCCCAACCACTCTGCCACCAGGGGAGTCCCTCGCATTTCTTTTGATTATAAATGTAGGTGACAAACAACTGCAATACTACAATACTATTATACAATCATAGTATTAGTGATAACCTATGACCTTTGTTATAAAGACAAATAATAGAAAATTTCATATCATAGTAGCGTTGTTGTGGATATCTTGAAATACAGTTTACACTCATTGATAATTTAATATTGTGGCAGTAATTGGATACACTAAAGATCTTTATATTTAATGTTTTAATAAACACAGGTACACATTTACAAATTTGTTTATTAATATTTAGGTGCCTATTTCTCTAAAATTGATTTCCTTTGTTATTCTATGTATTGTATTATGTGTTTAAATATTTAAAACTGTTGTTGAGAAGGGATCTATAAACTTCTCCAGATTGGCAAAGGGGTCCATGAAAACAAGAAGGTAAGGAACCCCTGCTCTAAAGGCTTTTCAGGGTGGAAATCATAGAATGGGACTAATGGAAGAATAAAATGTAACCTTTGAGCCAGTGCTCTCACTAGAGGAACCCACTCAGTCCTAGAGGAATTTTCCTGCATATCATTATTTTTGTTTTATTCCTTGCATGGGGCTCACACACCATGAAAGCATTATTTGCATTTAATGTTATCCAGAAAAAAAAAAATCAAGGCACAAATTTGCTAACTAGTGATTTCATTATACCAAGGACACAGCTTTCAAATTTTGAACCAAGTCAATTTTTTTACAGATTACAAAGAAGAAGGGGCCAAATATTGAGCTTTAGGAGATGAATACATAAATTATATTTGAAAGTAAATTTATGAAAAGAAAATTATAATTATCATCATCATAATAAATTATCTTGAATTTGTACTTCTTTTCAAAGATGTTTCATATCTACCATGTTTGTCCTCATAAAGTCTTTGAAATAGGTAGAATATGTATACAGGGGAATAAAAAGAGGAAATTGTGACACGAAGGAAGATGTTAGGGTTGGTTGACTGAAACTTAACAAGTACTTAATGTCTACCATGTACTCTCCATATTGTGTGTGACAGTGGAATGACACAGGGGGTAAAAGACATCATTTCTAACTTCAAAGCATGCCCATTTTATTCCATATATGGAGCCAAACCATGTATCTGTGAAAGAGTATGAGACTGTGTATCCGTATAACTGGGGACAAAACTTCCAAAAGTAACCTACCAGAGTAGAGTAATTTTAACACACATAAATTTGGGGATGCTTCATGGAAAAGGCATTATAAGCTCCACTTTTAAGCTCAAGAGTAGTAGATGAACTAACAATTATTGAGCATTTAGTAAATTCTGGGCACTATGGTAAGTATTTGTCACGTTCCTTAGGGTCATACAGTAGGTAGGTGATAGATTCTGCAGTGGAACCCAAGACAATCTGAATTCCAAGTCAGAGCTCTTAAATAATTACCTCCATGGGAACTAGGACTGGGTCTCTTTGTTATGTTGTTTCTGGAGCAGCTAGCACGGTGTTTGGTAGATTTTAGATGTTTGAAAGTTTGCAGTTGAGTGTATTTTAACTAAATCAAGGAGGAATGTCTCCAACCTAGTAAGTGGTTAACACTGAAATTCAACTGAACTGGCTGTTAATTCTTTCCATTAAACCCATTACTCCAAACAACTAACAGCTCAGACATAGACAAAATCACACTTAATCATCCCTTCATTCCTATAGCTCAACACTGAACGACGAAATACCTAACTATATATAGAGAGGGAGTGAGGTTGAGCACGTGTATGTGTGTGCATATATGTGTTGTTATTTATGGGAAACTCCTGTTCATCATTCAACTTCTTCTTGGCCTCCATTTCTTTTTATTATCATAAGGCCTATACTTCTTCTTTTCATTATGATGTTCTAACTATTTTAATGTGAGCATACATTGGATTTTAGCCTTATTTATCATTTCTTTATATTTAATTTTCACTTTGTATCTTATAATATCCCATCTCCACAAATCGTATGGGTAGATGACAAATTGTTTCTTCCTTGTATATATTTCCAAATAGACTATCCTTCCTGGATGTATTACTCACTTGTTCTTTATTCTTTTCTACTGAGAGTCCTGACAGGAAAATCACAGGTCTTGATTTTAAAAGGCTTGCCACTCGGTTTCCTTGGAATTCCCACCTCCATGCTACCTCTCCCCATAGAAATCCTAGTTGAACAGTTCTGATTGAATTACCTCAATCCTTTGACACCTTCCTGTCAAGGTTTTACACAGGACAATTACCTAAAATGAGCGTTTTATAAATAATTACATCAAATGCTTCTCAGAGTTCAAATTTTAAAATGCCATCTCTTTAAATATTAGCTAAAGAGATGTTCATAAAGAGATGTTCACATTGTCACATTCCTATTTCCAATAACAAACTATATGAATTATTCTGCCGTGCCATAAACACTAGAAATAATCCTTCAGATTTAAATTGAGTCTTTCTTCCAGTAAAAATGCAAAGCATTTCAGGCATATTAAAGGTAATTCTTTCATTTTTTCAGTCTTGAACACGGTTTTCCAAGATCTTCAAGAAAATGCAAACATCTTAAAATAAAATAAACTCAAAAGTCATTCCTTCCTTACCACCACTATAATATCCTCATTCTCTTTACCTACAAATATGAAGGGAATAGAAAATTACAATATATGTTTGGTCTAGTTCAAGTTTTAAACAAGTCAAGGAGTAGTTTTCTAAAAGGACAGCTTTGATTTATGTTGTTGCTCATAATATTAATTCATGTTTAAAGTTATGAGTTTAACTTAACCTCCTAAATATTGTCATTCCCGTGACAATATTTAGGAGGTCGTATCCACAGAACAATTCAAAAGCAATTCCGGGATGTGCTCTCTATTTCCCAGGCTGGACTTCATTTCTTCAGAGGCGAGGTAGTATTTCTTCAGTGGCTCCTTGATTCAAGCAGCAGTAACTAAACAAGGGATGTTGCCTACTCAAACTGTGGTCCTTACAGCAGCATCTGCATCACCTGGGACTGCAGAACTCTGGCTCCACCCTGGGCCTGCTGAATCAGAATCTGCATTTTAGACCAGATGCCCAGAAGACGTTTGAAAGGTTTAATCCAGTGCTTCTGCTCTAGAGGATTAGTAGTGAGTATTTAAGGATACAGTATGGAGATGAAATCTTCACTCAAATTTGGGCTCAGTGAGACAGAGTGAGGGAACTGACAAGTGAGAGCATGATTACCTTAGGAGTGGGGTAATTGCATCGCCATTACAAACCCTTCCTAACTCTTCTTCATCTTCTCCTTCTCTACCAAATTTATATCATCTTGAATTTTTTTTTTTTTTTCGGTACGCGGGCCTCTCACTGTTGCTGCCTCTCCCGTTGCGGAGCACAGGCTCCGGACGCGCAGGCTCAGCGGCCATGGCTCATGGGCCTAACCTCTCCGCGGCATGTGGGATCCTCCCGGACCGGGGCACAGACTCGTGTCCCCTGCATCGGCAGGCGGACTCTCAACCACTGCGCCACGAGGGAAGCCCAGGAAGTGCTTTTTCCTACCCAATGGAGTTTCAAATGCCCATTGGTTGGTTGACTTCAACACACCACAGACTGACCGTGGTAGAAGGGATGAGACTAGGGAGACACGAGGGTCTGCAGCTCTGAGGAGCCTCCAGTGCCTCCGCCAGGACAGCCATAGCTCTCTTGAGCACACCTGGAGGTGAGTGATGGCCATGTAGAGGGAGAGGTAGGAGGTAAATGAGGAGGGAAAAGTGGGTCTCTGTCCTTAAGACTGCTGCCATTGATGAGTCTCCCTGCTGGTCTGGGCAGTGCTGTGTGTCTTCCCAGCAGCCCCCAGGGCTGGGTTGGCCACATTCTCTCTGGTAATGACACTGGGGCATTAGCTTTCTATTTTTTAATAAACTAATTCCCATGCCCGTGCCTCCTTCCCTAGAATGTTTCCCTCTTAAAAACAGCATCCTTCCTTACCTAGACTGTCTGCACTCAAGGAGGAAAAAAGAATACTTTTCTGTTTACCCTGTGGTTTGGGGGTCCTGCCCTCATATTCACAGGGTCAGGATCAAAAGTACAAACGGGGCTTCCCTGGTGGCGCCGTGGTTGGGAGTCCGCCTGCCGATGCGGGGGACGCGTGGTTCGTGCCCCGGTCCGGGAAGATCCCACATGCCGCGCAGCGGCTGGGCCCGTGAGCCATGGCCGCTGAGCCTGCATGTCCAGAGCCTGTGCTCCGCAACGGGAGAGGCCACAACAGTGAGAGGCCCGCGTACCGCAAAAAAAAAAAAAGTACAAACGGAGGTCCATATACTCTATGTCTAAATATTTATAAAGCTTAAGCCAACGAATGCTTACATGAAATATGTTCCAACCTACACTCTTGACCTAGAAAGCTAGGCTCAAATTTAGGATACATCATAGCCCTGAGTTCTGTCCACGACAGAAATAAGAGCTAACAATAGGTGCCCTTTATCACAGTCTTGGGCACAGTCTACCCTTTGGAGGATGGACAAGACATAGATGCCAATGCAGATCCAATACAGTCAGTGTCTTTTGGGTGCGGAGTTCTGGGGTCTCTGAAATGCAGGCAGTGGTCTTAGAACCGGGGTCACACACAGTGAAAAGGGAAAGAGCCAGCAGAGGGCTAGAGTCAAATCTCTGACACAGGAGTCCAGAGCAGAGGATTCTCTTCCCCAAGCCTAAGGGCAGTACTGAGGCTGGGGGTGGGAGGCAGACAGGGACTCTTGTACATCAGTACAAAAAATTGTCACCGCACAGCAGAGAAAATGCAGAGAATACAACCCAGTGGAAAACTCACACATATACTACTCAGGTCAGAGAGTTAAATGTTGCAGTCTCGGGAACTTTCCACACAAACAAACAGGCATCTGGTATTTTCAGCTGATACTGGAAAGAATTCAAGTCCTTCACACAGGGCAATTGGAAAAATCTCCATACATAAAAAATGTACTTGGTGTCAACTGCATAAATAAGAACTCGGGCCTTCCTGAGGCTTTTACGAAAGCCCCTGAAACAAGATGCCGACTCCCAGGACAACCAGGTTAAGATACAGAGAAAAGGATTATTGCCAGAACCTAGAAAAAGAAGAGTCCAGACCATCCTAGGTCAGAAATTATGTTCTTGGTTACAGATCTATGATATATCCTCATGGTTCACTGGACAGCAAAATGTACATAGTTCTTTCAGGGTCAGGGCACGATGACCCTGAATATATCCCGTTGTTATCTATATGAATTCTCTAAGTCATATTATTTATAGCTCTTTACACCAGCTCAGGAGAACCAATTGTGCCCTCTCTTCCCATCCCTGCCTGCAGTGACTTCAGGGTGGTTGCTTGAAATTGGCATTGGTGAGGGTATTTTTTTAACACCGTAGAAAGCCACAAACGCTATAAATCAGAGCTGTCTTCCCCTGGAGAGCCTTGTGTTATGAATTTACCAGCACACAACTGTACGTAGGCCCAAAGTGGGCAAAAATATCAGGTAAGTAGTTCTCTTCTTAATCATGCTAATTTCTGAGTAGGCTACCTATTTATGACACACAACCATGATTTACATACTTGTAGCTAAACTTTATTTCAAGATATAATTGTCCAAAAACACTTTAGATTTTGTTTTCAAAGTGTTATGAATCAGAAATATTTTAAAATTGTCAGGGTTATCTCCCAGATTATTTTATCCAAATGTGATTTGAAAAGAATAATTTATTGCACAAGAAGTTAATAAAAACTAGTTCCATGTTTAGGAAAAAGGAAAAAAAAGATTCTCCTGCACCTGGTCAGAAAGTGCTACTTAGCTTTTGAGAATAATTTTGAACGGCACAAAGGCATTCTCGTGTTGATGGTCTTACTCTGGGGCTTGTTTTCTGAAACTGCCTAGAGCATCAAATCCAAAATAACAGGTGTGCGTGCATTTCCTATGGGAGTCTGTCATTCCTTTGGTTCCCCTCTCCTGTAAAAAATAAAAAAGTCAAGTTTCCTCCTTCGAGTCATGCTTCAACATGCCAAGGGCGGACATGGCACACCTGCTCCACCTTCGCCACACGTCACTCATCATCAGTGGGAAGAGAGGCATCGAGAGAGAAGAGCGTGAAGATGTTCGTCAGCCACCTGAAGAACTTGGCACGGCTTCCTCAGTTGTTTTCTATGTCTGAAGGCATAAAGTTACAAAATTTGGAAAGGTCAGAACTGCAGGGCAAACTAGCTGCATAACTCCTTTACTGGGAATAGGGATGGAAGAGAGTGTTTACGGTTTGTCAGCTTTCAGCACAGTTTGGAGAATACTAAACACAGGTGCCATTACTCCAGCCTTTTTCTGATTTATTTGCAACATCTGTGGAGAAAACCACAGCCTAGAAAGAAATCACCTTGACAACTTCTTTTACTCAAAGAGCTGTTGTATTTTCTCAATGTTCTAGTCTAACACTCGCTCCAAAAACACATTTGTAGAGCTGAATTGGAAAGTTTTTCATTTGAATTGACTTTACCAGTTCTGACCTGGCTGGAGTTAATTTGTCTCATGAAAAGTAAATATTTTGATTTCTAACAAAATTTTAAAGAATAAGTATCTTCTTTATTAATTTACTATGGTGGGCTTAATGATGGCCCCCAAAGATGTCCACATCCTAATCTCCAGAACCTGTGAATATGTGATGTTACATGGCTAAAGGGGTTTTACAGGTGTGACTAAGTTAAGATCTTGAGATGGGGAGAGCATTCTGAATTACCCAGGTGGGCACAATGTAGTTACAAGGGACCTTATAAGAGGGAGAGGAGAAAGCAGGGAGGTTTGCCGTTGTGCTGCTGTCTTTGAAGGCTGAACAAGGGGTCTGGAGCCACGGAATATAAGTAGTCTCTGCAAGCCGGGAAAGCAGGGAAGTGAATTTGCCCCTAGAGCTCCCAGAAGAAATGCAGCCCTGTTGACACGTCGACTTCAGCCCAGTGGAAGACATTTTGGACTTCAAAGCTCCAGAACTGTAAGAAAATACATTTTTGCTGTTTTTAAACCACTAATTTGTTATAGCACTGGTAGGAAACTAATACTTTTACAGAGTAAAAGTGAAAACTCTGTTCAACTTTTTTGGGGGAATTTGTATCTGAAGCCCACAACGTTAGAGACCGTACGATTACGTTTCACCACACACTGTTACTTGTCACAATTATATGCAAATAACTATCTAGATTTTATACTCAAGATACTTGTGATTCAACAACATTGTTTTTATTTTAAGGCTAAAGGATAATTTCTAGACTTAAGGAAAAACATACGATAGCATCAGTGGAGAGAAACATATTTAAAATACTAACACAGATTCAGCACTGCTGAAGCAGATAGGTTGCCAGTTAATTATGATAACTTGACTTTTTGATGAATAAAATCTCACATTCTGTGGAAATGGAGTTTGGGTGTGTGCGTGCAGTTAGCTGGAAGGATAGAAGGAAGCAGAATAAACCATTTGAAGAAGGCTATCCAAAACTTCAAGGGAAGTCTGTGTTTTATTCCTCACCTTAAAAAAAAAAAAGGGGGTAGATGCCAAGGTTTGTGGCAGAGTGGAGTAACCCAACAGTCACTGGCTTATAAACTCTTGAGTGAAGCTGATAGGGCACCGGCAGGACAGTGTCTTTAGGAAATCTGTTAAATGGGGCATAGTCCTACAAATGAACCATAAACCCAAAGAAGAATACAGGTTTTTAACCAATTTTTCTCTGACCTAAGAAACCATGAGACAGAAAAAAAAATTCTATAAGGAAGAAGCCTGCCCTGGAGAGAAGCCAGGGTCAGCCAACTGGAGCAAAGCTTATTGTTACTGTTTTCATAAGGTGGATGGATGTGGGTTCACCGGGTGAATGAGGAAGGAACAGTCAAAGGTGGTGATTCAGTTTGGAAAAAAGTATCTCTGATGTTCCCTTGCTGTGAAATAAGCAGAAATAAGAGAACAGAATTAACTTAGGTCTTAGATGTTGGATTGCCATTTATGAAATCTGCTACCTTGATGGGATTTGAGGAAACCATTCAGACTTGGGGGTGGAGCAGCAGAATTTCTTATCCAACAGTTCCTCTTTACTCCGCAAATAGAGGGCTGTGTAAAGGTCTCTGGATGCAAATCTCAGAGCTGTGTGATGAGCCAAGCACAACAGCAAATAGGTCCTGAACCCATTTGCACCTGAGGTGGAATTAGTGAGCGAGACCTTTGGAAAAAGCAGTACTTGCTGGCAGTTTCCAATGAATATCAAAAGCTAGAGACTCCTTTCTAGGTGGATGGGATGAGGGTGTCCTGATGCCTTTTCTTCAAGGGTCTACATTAATTTTCTCTCAACTCAACTGCTCTCAACATATTCTAGTTTTACTTTGCAGCAGTGACCAGGGTTTTCTATCTCTTACTTCCATGACTACCTAGATGACCTTGCTTTTAAAAATTGTGTCGCATGTACTATGCCAGCGTCCTCATTCTGCTTCCCCACCCACTCAACTTAGACCCCAAAGGCATAGTTTGTAAACTGTGTTGTTTCACAGACCCCTTTAAAAATCTAATAAAAGATGCGTAACCCTCCCACTCCACCGAAACAGGAGACTATATATGCACATAATTATACACCAAATGCCACATATATTTGCAGGAGTTCATGAACCCCTGAAAGCCCATTTATGGAAACCCATGTAAAAAAAAAAAAAAGAAAAAGGCCTTTGCCCTAAAGGATTGTTTCACCCTGCTTTAGGGTTGCTAAGAGCTTTAAAAAGTGAGAGAGGAGTGCAGTGATGCATGTGCCTTTTCAGATAGCTTGGATAGTTCCGTGAGCTGTGGAAGAGTCAAAAAGCAAATAAACGTCAACAGTTCTGAATCCCAACATTGTTTAATGACAACCTTCCCGTGTTTGCCAACTTGCTGCTTGACAACAATCCTGTTGACACTGTGGAAAAAGCTTTCCAGGTCCTCCCAGGTAAATAACCCACTGCTACCGATCACCTGGCCGCCCAGCTGAACCCTTTAATACACACAGAATTCATGATGGTGAGTCATTCCTTGCCAAATGCACCTTGACATAACATAGACTTTACTTTTTCATGAGATCTTTTCATATACTAATCCCAGCAAAGATAATTATAAGAAGGCATCAATTTTAAGCAAAACTGTATAACAAGTAAAATGTGTTGTTTCCATATTTGTGAAAAGTCTAAATGTCTAACTTTTCTGAAGCATTCTAGTTCCTGTTGCTCTAATGCCTAGCATGTGACTTTTGGACAAGTGAAAAGATGTTTTTTAGGTTATTTCACTTGCTGGTGAAGTTAAGTCTCACCAATTTATGTGAAATTCAGTGTGTTACTGGGAACAGGGAGGTAAAATTGACGAAAATTATAACATTCATCAACTCATTATAAACAAATGGGAGAAGTGGTAGGTTTCCTGAGGAAGAAAAACAGTAAGTCAAGGGAAGCAGAACTTTTGATGTAGAAAAGACAATTGTGGAGGGAACGGCAGATAAACAGCATTGTGCCCTTGCTGGCTCCACAGCAAAAGTAACTTGATCACTCTGCACAACTTGGCAAGAAGCCTCAGGCAGGAGCAGAGAAGTATCCCAGGCAAGCAGGGGGTGGGGTGTGGAAGTTGTTAGATGGGCTAACCAAGCCCTTCCCTAACAGCCAGGAAGGAAACAGATTACCTATGGCTGTGACTAAGGAACCTATGGCCAACAAGACCAGTTGCCTGCATAGAATTCTGCCAAGAAGTCTAATAGCTTCAGCTTTCACAGTGGTTTTACTCAAGTTTGGAAACAGGTGGGAATATCTGGGGGGAAAAAGTCAAGAGGCACTTTTAACTTTAAACAGTAAATGAAGATAAAAAAGATTTCCCCAGTGGGGGGGGGGAGGGATAAATTAGGAGTTTGGGATTAACATATACATACTGCAGTATATAAAATAGATAACCAACAAGGACCTACTGTATAGCACAGGGAACTCTACTCAGTATTCTGTAATAGCCTATATGGGAAAAGAATCTGAAAAAGAATAGATATATGTATAACTGAATCAACTTTGCTGTATACGTGAGACTAACACAACATTGTAAGTCAACTATACTCCAGTATAAAATAAAAATTAAAAAAAAAAGATTTCCCCAAATCAAAAGTGATTAAATTACTAGAAACCACCTTAAATGCTAGAGATCAGATTGGAGGTAGACAGATCAGCTAGGACAGGGTTTCTGGTTTAAGATAAGAGGAGCCTGAGTTGGAATTGTAGTACAATGAAATTCTTGAGGACCAGCATGTTAGATATAATTTAATCCCTTTCATGCTCCCATTTTACATATGAGAGTGTTCACAGAGCATCTGTGTCACTATATGATTCTACCTAAGGTACTGTAGTTAGTGGAAAACCTAATAGGCTCCAGAGCCCCTGAGGACGAGTTCAGGGACCCTAGAAATAGGGAATTGGATGCAAGAGATACTACAGTGGAAAACCAATTATAGATTAATAACAACTGAAGAAGTTACAAATTAGTGAGAGAGCATCAAATTTAACCAGGTGTTAGCATGATTTAGAATACATTTTAGTGTTTTAGTTCTTTAACTTCTTGGGTTAGGATTCTTAGTTTTTAAAAAGCACACTCTAATCACTCTGTAACTATGCAGAAAGCCAAAAACAATAGTTAAGGGGTTTTACCATTACAAATGTCAAGAAAATGGAATGATCTACACTGTTCCTCTTATTTGAATAGAAAGTTCTTAGAAATGTCATTCAACAATTTGTCCATGTGGCAAATGATTTAAAATGGAGACTTCTAATTATTTCTAGCCATAAATTGAGAACAAATTTTAAGCTAGGCAAAATTATTAGATTCTAATAGTCACATGAACTTTATCTAAGAAGCCGAAGGTCTAAAAACCTGCAGTAAAAAAGGACACCTTGACTTTATTAATAGTGTTTTAAAACTCTAGTACAATCTTTTCCAGAGAGTTTTAATAACACACAAAAGTAGGGCAAAGACTTCCAAGAAGTCTTCCTCAGTTTATTAAGGAACTTCATCTACTGGAATTTATTTTATTATTACCGTTATCATTAGTATTACTTTTACTATTACTGAATTAGGAAAAATTGATCTTTCTAGGCGTAGCCAAAAAATCTCTGTTCTATACACTCAAAATTCACCTTAAATTATCCCAGATGTCATTTACTTGAAATGTGTAGCAGTAAAACCCCTTCACTGAACTATTGTTTTTGGGGTTCTGGATACAGAGTGAATAAGATATACTTAAAAAAATATGGATCTTAACTCAAGCTAAAGAACCATAAAATTAGTTTTAAATCATGTTAATACACAGTTATAATTTGGTGCCTTTTTTTTTGGCTGCATTGGGTCTTCGCTGCTGCGCACGGGCTTCCTCTAGATGTGGCGAGCAGGGGCTACTCTTTGTTGTGGTGCGTGAGCTTCTCATTGTGGTGGCTTCTCTTGTTGCGCAGCATGGGCTCTAGGCGTGTGGCCTTCAGTAGTTGCAGCACGCGGGCTCAGTAGTTGCGGTGCGTGGGCTCTAGGGCATGTGGGCTTCAGTAGTTGTGGCACACAGGCTTAGTTGCTCCACAGCATGTGGGATCTTCCTGGACCAGGGATCAAACCCATGTCCCCTGCTTTGGCAGGCACATTCTTGACCACCACACAATCAGGGAAGTCCCTGGTGCTCTTTTCACTAATTTGTAGTTTCAATTGTCCTTTAATCTACAATTGATTTTTCTTAGCCTTGGCTTAAGACACAGTGTATCTATTTGGCCACCTAATTGGTGATGGCAAGGCCACGACAGAATTTACTGGGGCCCAAAAGTTAAGCACCAATCAAGTGACTCCAAAGAGAATGTAGGAAAGAAGTGAACCCTATCCTTTTTATTTACAAAATTTTCTTTTTATAAGAAATTATTTAAAATTTATGACTATGTAGGTATTTCAATGATGAAAATAAACTAGATTAGAAATAAGCCAGGGGTGATACATGAAAGCATTTTGTCATAAAGAAGGAAATGTCTAAAGTAGTTTGGACTCCTCTGAAGAGAAATATGGTAAACAGCAAGTTCTATACCAATATAATTCGTATTACTATTAATCACCAAAGCCCATGTGATAAAACCTTATCCAAACACTAACCTCATAAGAGATGGAACATGCAGAAATGTCAGTGGAATCTTCATAAGCTAGAATCTCAAGAAACTACAAGAGTATTTTCAGCAAAAGGCAAAGCAACCTCTATCACTTCTCTTTTAGAAATATCGTGAATAGAACATTCTGTAGAATTTGAAATGGGAAGCATAAAGAAGGTGTATTGTGGTGGTAAGGATGATGACAGTGGCTATTTAAGGACCAGGCCTTGTTTCTTAGGCATGAAAAGGCAACAGCAATGACCAAGAAAGTGCTGAATTCATTCTGCCAGGATTTAGGAATAAACTGATGAAGTTCCAAGCAGAGTGACTCTGCATATCACTCCCATCTCTGGGAAACTGCCATAGCAAAGTTTCTCAGTTATGTTTCCAGTTGAATTATCAGAAAGTGTTGCTCAGAGCACTAACTTACCCTTCAGAGAACTTCCATATTACTCATGGTATTTAGACAATTCTAATTCCAAACAATCCAGAGAAACCAGGAAGGAATCAGAGTTCACCCTTCAGTCACTGGTTCTTGGAACTTACTTGAGCCAACCTACACATGCCGATACCTTTTCTTTTGTTCCTTTATATTAATCTGCATTAATCCTTTAATCTTGAACAGATTGAGTCATTAAAAATTAACACAAATATTTAGGATTTTTGTTTAATTTAGTTATTGAAATTATCAATTCCCAGCCTATGTGTTGTGTATACATTCTAGTCCTATACATCTCAAGCGCATTTGGGTCTTCTGCTCATGTGCCCGTGGCAGCTGCAGCTCCTGCACTCCTCTGCCATCATGATACTTGATGGCAAATGGTCTAATTGCATGTATTTCCATTGTACCAATAGATTGAAAGAAAAGGGCAAAGCCACTCTGGATTGAAAAGGTAGACTTTAACAGAAGTCTCAGTAATTTTCAGGTATTAATAACTTTAACACCTTATTCAGGTAACCAAATGAATATTAACTATTATAATTCCATTAATCTATAGTATCTTCTTTAAAATTGAAGTATAGTTGATTTACAATGTTGTGTTAATTTCTGGTGTACAGCAAAGTGATTCAGTTGTACATATATATATATTCTTTTTCATTATAGTTTATTACAAGATATTGAATATAGTTCCCTGTGCTATACAGTGGGACTTTGTTGTTTACTTTATATAGTAGTTTGCATCTGCTAATCCCAAACTCCTATTTGATCCCCCCATTCACCTGTGGTAACTATAAATTTGTTTTCTATGTCTGAGCCTGCTTCTGTTTTGCAGATGAGTTCATTTGTATCATATTTTAGATTCCACATGTGACAGAAGATGATATTTGCCTTTCTCTGTCTGACTTACTTCACTTAGTGTGATGATAATATAGTGTGATAATGATATAGTATCTTTTTATAATCACAAAAATTAAGAAATATTACAAATTCACAACATAATGTGAATTCTAGATTTGGATGGAGTGCTGTAATTGTTCAAACACACATCCATGAAGAAAATAGTTTGTTGAAAGGAGGGAGAAAAGAGAACTTCTATTTGATCTCTAATCAAGTTGCATCAATATAATCTTAAACATCCCTTTCATCAGAAGACAATAATATAATTAAGGGCACATGTCTTATGAAAAAATCAAACTATCCATTTTATACTTCTTTACGAAAATCCTTTGGGGTAGTTGAGAGAGGTCAGATGGAAGAGAGTAGCAGCCTGAATTGAGTATTCACTTATTCTTTGTCAGGGCTCAGTAAACGAAGAGGAAGGCAGTTGAAGGGAAGAGTTTCCTTTTCCTTTCTCAGACTTCAACCTGTAAATCTAAGACCAGTTTTTAGGTACCCACTTACCTAGACAAATATTTATGTCAATATACACACTGATGTGTGTTTATGCTATTAGTGGTGGTAGGGGTGTTGAGAGGGATAGTACAAAGGGCAGGCAGTGTGGAGCTGATGCCTACATAAGCTATAGGAGCATTTGGCCAGGTCCACTGAAATATAGCCAGCTCTTGATACGTTTGTTAGTTCATTCATTCGTTGCTTCCTTCTTAGATTTCTTCAATATTTAATTTATTTCCTTTAAAGTATTTACTGAGAACCAATTATATTCTAAGCATGTCTCTTATCATAGCTATTTTCCTTTCAAATAGCTAACTAGCAAGCTAGAAAATAAGTTACTGTAATTCCATAGAGGAAATAACTCAAGTACAATGGAGTCCGCTTCACTAATATCAAAATGGTAACCTATTAAAAAAATAAAATGAGTACTGAAACAAAAATGCCATCTAAATTAGATATTCACCTGGGGGTCTGTTAGTCTTAAATAATTTAAGTCAGTGATTAAATTGTAGCAAATTGAAGAAACAAGCTTCTAGGCGGCAGCGGTGGCACCGTGAAAGGGAATAAAATGAACAGGGTAATTAGTCTACCTTTACATTGAAACTGTATCTAAAAGCAAGCCTGTCTTCTTACACACCTTTCCTTTGTCTCCATGAAATAAGACAGGATCTTTAATGAAGTTCTGAATCTCTGTTCCTATTCAAACTGGGAGCTCAAATTTGAAATTTACATGTCGGCAGCTGACAGATACTTCCAAAAGAAATTCCGATGTATTTTCTCTTGTGAAGTCAGTTCCCTTTAAGAGACCAGAATTATGCTTTATGTGTAAGTATAATACATACCAAAAAACTTGATAGAAAAATAAATCTTTTATCCAGAGATGACTGACCCTTCTTTGTGAGAAGTAGACTGCAGAGTGCTATCTCTGAATTTTGCTCAGGGGACTGTGACAGTATCTGAGCATGCATGGGTACTCTTCCTGCCTATATCCCAGCCCAGTACTACTGGAGTATCCCAGGCAACAGTTGAGGTGCGCCATCATTTTCAGTCTAAGTGGAATGGATTTGAACCTTATCCCACAAGTGATGAGAGCCCCACATTGCTCATAGTTGTTCTAGAAATTCCGGTGCGGAAAAGGAGGGAGAGAGTAAAAGGATGGTGTGTGCTTTTTTTGCAGGGGGTCAGTGCTAGCTCTGAACTACTTGTAAACTTGTTATGTTCTTCCCAAGAATTGTGCCTGTACTGTACCACATCACCCCTGAGGCAGTACTTTCTCCTTGATTTCTCCCCTAAAATACCACACTAGTTATGTGAGTGTATAGAACGTTGTATTAAAAGTTTGGGGATCACAAGGGAATTGATGTAGTTAGCTTTATAGTGACTCTTCAAAGCTTTCCTCCAATTTCTATTCCCTCACTTTATTATGCACAGCAGTTAACACACCCTCCACCCTTGTATAACCAAAGACTCTCAGTGTGCCAGCCTAAACAATGGGCTATTGACTCCTCTTTCCCTCTAGCAGCACCACAGAGATGCATTGAGATTCTAGACTTTCCTTTATTCACCCCCTCCATTAGACCCTCCAGGGAAGGCAATAGCGTTGATCTCTACTGATAAGAGTTTCGTCATCCTGCATATGAGCCAAAGTAGCTATAGTTGGGTTTTAAATAACCATTTGCTTTTTCTCCATTATACTACATGGTCCTTGGTGTTACAGATTTCACTTTTTCTGCCACAGGATCACAGGCAAAATCCTCTCCATATCAACTGGTTTGTGGACCAGCTGTGGGTTGCCCATAATCTCAAGACCCAAACCCTTACTGGTCATACCAAGACACTCTGATTAGGAAAGGGAAAGAAACTTAGAACTTCTTGAGTATCTACTCTGTGCCCAGCGTGGTAGATCTACATTCACAAGGACTGAGCAAACAGGTACTAGTATTCCCAATCTTATAGATAAGGAGGTTGAGATCAGAGAAATAACTCTCATAAAAATCACATGGGTATTGGAGGCAGGGCCAGAGACTGGGCCCAGATCTTCCAGCCAGCAAAGCTATGTGCCCTTTCATCATATTGCAGTGCTGGGAAAAAGATGTTAAACTGTATTTTCCAGTATTTGACACTCCCATCCCCACCCCTGGGGACCTTTGTTTCTGAGACTTTCTCCAACAGCTTCTCAGATTCTCCCAGCAGGTGATAGGGGCAAATAGCCTCATGAGTCCAAAAGAGCACTTCCCTATGCCAAGCAGAGGGAAATTCAGGCCTTAATTTCAGGGGTCAATAAGAAACTACTGAAATAAACTGGAAACTAAAATTTTGGTTTGATGATAGGTTTGGAGGAGGTGAGCGGATTATTGTTTGGAGACAGAGGGCATGATCTGGTGGTAAATGTGTACACACATGTGTTTGTATACAAGTGGATACAGACATTTCCCACTTTTACTGCCTGCCTTTAGAAAACCACTTAACCAAGAATGGAGAAATGTACCATTGTAGCCACCCTACTTTGTGTGTGTGTGTGTGTGTGTGTGTGTTGTAGTAAAATATATAAACATAAAAATGGTTAAAAAGGTAAATTTTAAATGTATAATTCAGTATCATTAAGTATATTCACACTGTTGTATAACCATCACCATTAGCTAGCCAGGATTTTATTCCAAACTCCATACCCATTAAACAGTAACTCTCCATTCCTCCCATCCACCCTTCAGCCCTTGGTCGCCACTATTATACTTCTTATCTCTGTGAATTAGACTGTTCTAGGTACCAGCATGTAAATGGAATCATACAATATTTGTTCTTTTGTGTTAGGCTTGTCTTCAAGGTGTGCCCTGCTAATCTGATTAAGCTAGTAAGGGTAGTTCTCTGCTGCCACTGAAGAGTGGCAACAACTTCTCTGGGGTGAAATGCTTGGTTTGATCATGTCTAGGGATACCTAAGATAGAGGAACTCGATAAATACACAGATTAACCAAGCAAGAATAATGTCTGTGTTCATATACACTGGCACTTGAGCAGATCAGCAAATTTCAAAATGACAAAAGGAAAGCTTTATGTATGCATTCTGCATATGTACATAGCAATATTTTGACACTAGGAATGAGTATCAAATTTCTGTTCATTAGTTTAGGAAGGTTTACCAAGTTCCTACTGTATTAAAGATATCAAGAGAATGAGATAAAGATCCTGTTCTCAATAAAAATAATGTGAAAATTGTTTATGCCTATCATCAGCCATTATTATGAACATCACTCTGAAATATTATATACAATAAGATAACTAAAGGGTTAAAAATTGTGGCTTTATTTCCCTACAAATAATATTGTTGGGAAGAAAGTCATTCCTACTAAAGGGAAGGCATTGTGGTTTAATATCATGGAGCATATATTAAGAACAATATAATTCTGGCAAAATAATGCTCAGAACTCAGTCAACAAAACAAACTGGACGGCTGTAAAAAGCTAAAATATTACATTTCATCAATTCTAAGACCTACATTTTTCTCCTTTTAGATCTCTCAAACTGAAAGGCATCTTACAATCTATAGATGGAATTGGGTAAATTGAATAAAATAAAAAGTGTCTTCATTTCTTTCCTGAGATTGTTTGCCTTTCCTTTAAGGAAAGGTTTGTTTGGGGTGTGTGTGTGTGTGTGTGTGTGTGTGTGTGTGTGTGTGTGCGCGCGCGCGCACACGCGCTTTAAGAACTTGTTTGACGCTTCCAATTTCTAGTGTTGATAATTATACAAGCTTAGAATTTAAATGGCACAAAACTCTGACCTTTGTTTTTTATTCTCTGTTCTGACCGTCACTGGGGAGTGCAGAAGCTGAAGCAGATACAAGGTCTGAAATCGGTGATACATAACCTGAGCGTTCTCTGTGCAAGACTCTGTAACGTATCTAGCTGTGTTTGAATCGTGCCTCTTCCACTTATCTAGCTTTGTGAGCTGACAGGTTACTAAACCTCTCTGTGCCTCGGTTTCCTCATGAAAGGTATCTACCTCATAGCATTGTGAGGGTTGAGTTTAATGTAAGTAAAGCACCTAGAATAATGCCTGGCACATACTAACCACTCTCCACTGTTAGCTGTTAACCCTTGAGCCTCACTTCCTGGATGTTCTCTCTAGGCTCATGTGTTTAACTACAACCCTTATTTGGGACAATTCCCAAAATTATGTCTTCAGTGTGGGGCTTCCCTCTGAACTCCCAAAGTTTATATCCAACTGTTTACTCCACTAGGATATCTAAAGGTATCTCAAAATTAACAGGTTGACAGAAGAACTCAACTTTTTGACTTTCATCAAATTGTCTCTTCAACTTTCTTAAACCACCCTCTTGATCTATCACATCCCTTATCCCAGCTTTCAGCAAAGCTTGTCCCTTCAGCATTCAAGGTATGTCCAGATTTGACCATTTCTCATGACCTCCCCTGCATTTATTTCTGGTTCAAACTATCAACTCTTCCTTGAACAACTGAAGAAGGTTCCCACTAATTTCTCAGCTTCCTTCCTCCTTGCTTCCTGTATTTTATCCAAAGTGGTTCCTTTAAGTTGTGACCCGTTAACATGTTACTCCTTTGCTGAAGACCCTCCAATCATTTCCCATTTCACTCAGTAAAGTCCTAGCACAGCTTTTCAGGTGATCCCTTATTTGGCTCGACTACCCCTTGCATCACCTCTTTTCCCTCTTCTCTGCTCCAACCACTCATGTCTTCAAATGGCTCATGTAGCATCCTGCTCTTGCTAGTCTCTTTCCACAAATATCAGGATGGCTCGCCCTACCTCTTTATTTCTTTCAGGTCTCTCATCAAATAGGCCTTCCTTCCCTGTCCACCATGTAGAAACAGCATCCATTTCCCTCCTCACTGTATACTTTTTCTACTTTACTTTTCTTCCTTGCACTTATCACTACACAACATATTATCTATTTGCCTTTCTCCTTGAGATCAGAGATTTTTCATTCAGGCTGTACCCCAAGGGCCCAGAATAGTGTTTGGCACATACGAGGGGCTCAGTAAACATTGAATAAATGAATAAAATAATGTGTCATTTTCTAAGGATGACTTTGTTGGGACCCTCATTTGAGTGATTGGATTTCCCACTGCAAATGGATTTGCATTTATCTTACCGGTCTGTGAAAGATTGGGTTAAAAGGGGCTTTTTTTTTTCTATCATATTTTCCCCCCGAGATTTGGACACTTACTCATTTGTTCAGAGCCAATCAGTGTCAGCCTTTAGTCTGCCAATGTGGTTGCTGAGTGATGAGGCATTTCATCCCTCTGGGAGTTTAAAGTACCACCTGTGCAGCATGTACAGTTGCAGCTGGCTATGAACAAAACTCTGAGATTGATCAAGTCAGAATCTCCTAGTAGGGAGCATAGGCAAGGAATGTTCAGACTCTGGGTCAGCTCACGAAGGGTCTTTCAAGTCCTCTCTTCACTTGTATAGATTTTTAGTGCTCATGAAAGCAAGGCACCCCAGAGAGTTGGCTGTAGTCTAATACACTGAAAGATCCCCACAGAGCTTCAACCACAGCTCTGCAGAGAGAGATCTGGGTCTCTCTGGTGACTAAACTCATCATATACTTTTATAACTTAATTTCTAATAAAATATTATTTGAACCAAGAGAAAAGTCCCTTGTGGATTTTACTTTTAGAGCTGGAGCAGTAAAGAACTTGGCTTTTTCTCATTAAGATGACTTTTCTTTTCGTGCTGTAGAGCTAATATAATGATTGCTTAACAATGTGGTAGTCTTACTCTGCTTGGCTACTGTAACACTATACCAAAGACTGGATGATTTAAACAAGGGAAGTTTATTTTTCACAGTTCTGGAGACTGGGTAGTCCAAGCTCAAGGTGCTCACAGATTTGCTCCTGGTGAGAGCTCACTTCCTGGCTTGTGGATAGCTAACTTCTGGCAGTGTTCTCCTATGGCCTTTCCTCTGATGCAAGTTTCTGGAGAGAGAGAGAGAGAAAAGGGGGAGGGGGGAGATCTATCTTTCTCTTCTTACAAGAGCACTAATTTCATCATGAGGGCCTGACACGCATGACCAAATCTAAACCTAATTATCTCCCAAAGGCCCCCACCTCCAAATATCATCGCATTGGGGGTTAGGGCTTCAATACCTGACATTCAGTCCAAAACAGTGGTTAAGAGGTTTGCAGTCAGAGTGACCTGGATTCAAATCTTGGTTGAGATAATTACTGGGTGCATTTAGGCAAATTACTCAACTTTTCTAAGCCTCAGTTTTTTAAATCTGTAAAATGGACCCTCAGCTACCTCACTGAAGTCCTACGGCAAATTCTGCCATCTCTATAGAGCAAATATTTAGATGGTAGCTGTCGTTATTATCTTTTAAATGCCTCCCTTTACCTTATGTAATCACTGAAAATATTTAGAGGAGTATTCTACTTATAATGATATATGGCAATTTTTATTTCTGACAATGCATTTTACATTTTAATACATATCTCCCCAGTGCAGAATAGCTTTATAGGTTCTTGAGCTCTTACTAAGCTGTCAATTTTCATATTATGTATGAAATGTATCAAGTATTATTTTACAATCGTAAAATGAAAAGTATTAGATTGCAAAAATTTTACACTTCAATACTATAGCTTGCTTTTAATCTAATATGAAAGTAGAAAGTAAATGTGTTCTGATAAATATGTATACATATATATTTTATTTACGTGAAGTACCTAGCTAAGTTCTAGGCATATAGTAGATGTTTAAGAAATGTTAACTTCCCTTCACCCCAATACCTACATAAAGTTTAACACAAGTTTTATATAGGAACCGATGACCAAAATGTTAGCATTTTAATTTTTTAAATGTTTCTATTTTAAACATTTTTTAATATTACCATTTTTTCATCTGCCTGACTTCCACAATTTCTAATGCAGGCAATAAGAGCTGTGAAAATTCTATTGTCCAGATTGATCCCCTTAAATTGTTAATCATTGTTATGCCATTCTTTTGCTAAAATGTTCACTGCCAGATTCACTCATTTATTAATTGAGCCAAAACGTATGAAGAGCCTGCTGTGTACCAGGCACTGCATTAAGCAGTGGGTATATAGAAGTGAAAAAGACAGGTAAGGTCTTTCCCCTGAAGCAAATTAAAGTCTAGTGAGGAATGACAGATAATAAGCAAACTTTAAGATTTTCAAGCATACTAGAAAAAGCCAAAGAATAATGAACAAGGGTAGTATATTCCTTTCTATAGCTGGTCAGGGGAGGTCTCCTGGAGGTAGTGCCATCTGAGCTGAAACCTGAAATTTGAAGTAACCAGCCAAGTAAAAAGCCAATGAAGAGCAATGCATTGAGAGGGGAAAGCAAACCCAAGGCCCCCAAGGCAGATAAGAGTTTAGCACCTTAAAAAACCAGTGAGTAGACCACTGCGAACATAACAAGTAAGTGAATCTGGAAGGAGATGATGGTGAAGTAGGCAGGGGCCAGATCAGATGATGTTATGCAGTACAAAAGAAAATGTTTAGATTTTATCCTGAATTCAATCAGAAGCCAAAGAAGGATTTTAAGGAGGGGAGTGACATAATTTTACTACCTATGAAAATGACACACTTGGCAATTGTGAGCTGAATCCACTGCAGAAGGGAACAAAAGTGAAGGCTAGGAGCCCAGGCTGATGGCTATTTCCATAATCCAGGCTAGACGTAATGGTGGTTTAGATGAAGGTGGTGGTAGTAGAAAGAAGGAGTAAGGGAGAGATCAGACTCTTAGATTTTAAACTTGAGCACATGAGAAAAATTACTGGAGGGGGGAATCTCAGCACAGCGTTTGACAAGATGGGGAGTTATCAGGAGTTCTGTTTTTGATATGTTAAACTTGACATGTTTATAATATACAAGTAGAAATGTCAAATGTTGTTGGATATGGGTCAAGGATAAAGACATATATTTAGGAGCTGTTGGCATCTAGGTGGTATGTAAATTCACTGGGCTAGGAGAAAGTATAGCTAGAAAAGTAGGCACTTGATCAAGCTCTGTAGCACTCCAACATTTAGAGGTCTCATAAGAAGGAAATAGGAAAGAAGAATAGAGACGGAGCACTCAGAAGTAGGAGAAAAAAACAACACAAGAATGTGTTGTTGAATAATATCAATGATTGCTAGTAATTCCTGTGCCAAATACTGTTTTAATTGCCTTAAAATAACTTAATCCTCATAATTTCAAGAGGTAGGTACTATTATTACCCCATTCTACAGGTACAAAAACCAAGGCACAGTGAGTTAACCAATTTGCCTGTTTACACAGCTCATAAGTGGCAGATCTAGGAGTCAAAGCTATCCAATTCCAAAGGCAATATTCTTAGTTAGGACCTGATATTAGCTCTCTAATTTGTAAATGAAAAGTTGCTTTTTTTAAATCCCCTTAAATATCAAATCTCCCTGAGACAAAATAAGATGACAGGAAAATATCCATTGGACTTGGAACATGGAGATAGATTGCTTCAATGGAGAAAACTTTTCAAGTGGAACATTGGTAATAGAAGACAGATAGATGGGAGTTAACGAGTTAGCAGGAAGTAGGCAGTAGAAACCACAGTGTTAGATGGCTCTTGTGCAAAGTTCTGTTGCAGAATGAAACAAAGAAATGGGGCTGCAGCTAAAGAGGGATTTGGGACTCAAGGGCGGTGTGCTGGTTAGGTCATCTGAGAAGCAGACCATAATATGGAGATAGAAGTACAAGAGATTAATTGGGATAATGCCTTTCCAGGATAATGAAGAGGGAGCAGGAGTAGGCAGTGAAAGCCTTGAAATAATACAGAGGTTTGAGACCTGTGAAAGGAGAGGAGGAAGGGAAGGAGGATTAGGTCAGAACAGACTACTGTGCAGCTCTGAGAATGTCTCAGGGAGCCGTGTCATAGATTGCCTGTAGAGGAGCCCTTCATGAGGCAGAATGGCCAGGATTTAGGAGCCTTGCCATGGTCAGTCATTGGCTAGGGTTATCTAGGAAACACCTTGCCTTGGCTTAAACGCCGCAGTGGATGCTAAAGGTGCTTAGCCCCTTGAAGCTGATCAGCAAGGCCTGTCTTAAGGCAGACCTGAGCGTTTGGCTCCAGAGCCATCCCAGGAGGGTTGTTTTGTATATTGGCTTTATACACTGACAAGTATCAAGGTAAAACAGAGAGAACACAATTACTTAAAATTCACAAAAGCTAGCACAGGACTTAACTTTGCCTCTAACACCATTTTAGGCAAAAAAATTTCCCATTTCCCATTAAGTGTTCATTTAAATGGTCCCAACAAAAGTATTATGTAAAAATCATTATCTTAGGAACTTATCTTATTGAATATCAAGTCTGGACACTTCAACTCCTACAACTCTATAGAATAAAAATCTCATTTTAAAAAACAGGCAAAGGACTTGAGAAGACATTTCTCCAAAGAGGACATAAATGGCCAACAGGTATATGAAAATGAGTTCAATATCACTAATCATCAGGGGCGTGCAAATCAAAACCACAATGAGACATCACCTCATACCTGTTAGGATGGCTATTATCAAAAAATAAAAGATAAGTGTTGGTGAGGATATGGAGAAATTGTAACCCTTGTACACTGTTGGTGTACAAGAGTCAAGATGTAGAAACAAACTAAATGTCCATTAACAGATGAGTGGATAAAGAAAATTGTATGTGCATACCACAAGGAAAATTACTCAGCCTTAAAGAAGGAAATCAGGCCTTATGGGACAACACAGATGAACTCTGAGGATACAAAACAGGCCTCAACAAATTTAAGTGGGTGCTTAATTTTATCTAAAGAGCTCAGAACACTTGGTAAATGTCATTAAAACCGTTTTCTTACTGTTGAATATGTCTGTGAAATGGTGATATAAAGATACAATTGCAAAGTCTGAGTGATAAGGTACTAAGGTGAATTGTGTAAAAGATCACATGTTTAGTGACCTGAAAACTATATTTTTAAAAAGCTAGAAACCCTTTTTGGTACTGAAATGATAAAGCAATCAACAAACATGAGTCAAAAGTATTGGAAAACTTAACTATGCAAAACACTAGTCTTGTTGCCTTCTTAACTGGATACAAGGTCAACTGCATAGGTTGCAAAAACGTTAGGGATTCATGCTGTGTATGTTGTTTTCACTGGGCTGGAAGACTGAATGCCTTGATTGATGTTTTGAAAACATGCGCGTGCAGGCGCACGCGCGCACACACACACACACACACACACACACACACACACACTGCAAAATTTAAAAACCCTCACAGATTACCAAAAAACAGAAGATTTTTCTATACTAGATCAGAGTACATACACATTTTTAAGTCAATACAGCACTTGTGGAACAATACTTTAATGTACTTTCCCTCAGAGTTAACAGGCTTCCTATTAGAAACAGAGTAATTCCTGAGATATCAGTTGCTTGGGGATTCTTGGTAAAATTACTCTAATAATCCGAGGCAGCATGAAGGCAATAATATAGTAGGCGTATAAAAATATTCACAGCTACTCTCTGTTCCCTGGGAATTTAGATGGGTAATCCCACATGGTTAATAGTACTTGTTATGTATGGTTGAGAATGATTCCAAAACAATAGAAATCACCAAGGAATACTAAAAGGGAGTTAAAAATGAAGGGAACCTTGCCTTTCTGAAGAAAATAAAACTGCTGGCTATTTTGGCCAGTGGTTGCCAAGACCATGTCTTCTTCAAACCCACTTAGATGCTAATTTTGTTCAACAACAGACTATGGAAGAATTTAATTCATTCAACTACCTGTTTTGTAAAAAGACAGCAATGATCTCAGAGCAGACAACTGACTTCTTACTCTTGCTGGGCTGTAGATTGTTCAACTACTCTAAGGCTATCTCTATGGGAATTACTATGAGTCCTTTTCACGGGGAGAGAGCAAGGATGAAAAATCCTGGAGTGTCATGGTTGCAGGCACATAACTGCTGCCCCCACACTCCTTAGAGAAAAACGACAGTGCACACAGCAGGAACAATATGTTCTCTCTACTGCTCTGTATTTGTGAGGGGATTTCCTTCCCGGAAGGGCAGGGTACTGGGCTTTATGTCAGCTCTAAGCAAGCCCATGAGGGCTTCCTTTACGTGAGGACTCAAGCAGTGAGATATAATAGGTCTCAGACTCATAAATTAGGAATAATAACTCTGCAGAGCAAAACTGACTTTGTGCACTCAGGCAATGGGATTAAGTTAATGCCACAAGCTCTACTCTTTGTGAAAGGTAAACTTCTGGCTGAAGAGAACAGCAATAATTATTCAAAATTCCTGAAGTAGGCCAACCATTTGTCCAGAGGGCAAAGAAATCCTGCTTAACTGGCTTCCACTCGAAACCAGTGTCAAGTTCCTAACCTTATGAACTCCCCAGAATGATATTAGGTGGCAAAGGAGGAGCCGTTCTCTTTAGCTTCTTTCTTCTTTTTCTCTCCTTTTCTAAAAATCAGAGCACGCAATGTGGTTATGTTTATATTGGCACGCACGTATTGTTTCTCAGAGGATTGTCATATTTGATAATGGACTTCCATCCTTTATAAGCTGGAAGATATTTTTCTTTCTTTCTTAAAATGATAGTGTTCCTTAAGGGAATTCTTTTCCTTCAAATGGGTGGAGCTAGCAGATGAGCATGTACATTATTGTAGATGTACTGTCTCCCTTTAAGAAAACATTATTGTATTGTTAGTGATCTACTGCCTTTTTTTCTAAGCATTTTCTGAGTGGGGCTGGTGACAATTGGTCCAAGAACTGGAGAAAAGTGAGGAATGAGACGTGGCGGTCTAAAGTAGTGACTCTTAAAATGTGAGATGTCACAGATCTCCTTGAAAATCGGGTAAAAATTAGGAAGGTACACTCTTGGTAGAAAAAAAAAAGTTTCTATGCTCACAAAAATTTATATAGAATCTCAGGAATTTCAGAACCCTCCTGGCAGGCATCAATGAACTCTCACCCCAAAGTTTATGAATATCAGCTGAGTCCTGTATAAAAAAGGGGTGGAAATGTTTACCCCTACCAAGTTGTAGAAGACTGTGAATACCCCACCATCCTTCAACTTAAGGCTAAAGTCTTTAGGTCATCCTAGTCAGCCCCACTGCTCTGAGCACTGCTATCAAGAAATACAGTTGGGTCATCAATGGCAATGACTGGATTCCTCATAAGTGCTGGATGTGAAACAAATGCTCTACCCTATCTTCCTCTAAATGTTGAGTTCTTAAAACTTTAACCACAAACTGTGTTGCAAAACTCACTTGGAGCACTCAGGAGTTCACTTATGAGAAGACACACATGGTTTCAGAACTGGCTCTAGCTGAGTGACTTTGTAGCTGCCTATATGAAATGATCCATCCATTTTAGCTTTGATCTTAGGGAAAATAGCCACATCTTGATACATTCTTCATAATAAGCAGCTTGGATAATACTCCTACTTCTGAATTAAAGGTTAAAAGTATCTGGAGAAAGAACTAACCTTTTTCTTCTTGAGACATTCCCTCCAGGGCAGGCCGAAGGTGTACTAGCAAAGAAGGAAAGCTTATAATTTTTCTCTCCATAGTATCCTGAGCTGTCAATTCAGCAGCTTTCACAAGAAGTAAACCTACTTTACAAAAAAAAAAAAAAGGAGAGCTTGAAAGTGTTGTACCATTAGCTATTCTGATTCTAGTCCATGCCAGGAAGCAACGGTTCTTATACCATGTTCCATTTTTGATCTAATCCATTTCAACAGCCTGAAGTCTCAGCATGGTAATGCTGGGGAAATTCTTTGATGATAATTGGAAACTGCACTGCCTTGCCCCTTAAGTTATACAATCTGACTGTCACTAGGAGTGTCATTTGGGCTTTAAAGAGCCAGGGATAAGAAAAGTGGGCATCTGAAGTCTCCGTGGAAGGTACAGCAGCAAGTCAGAGTCTCTTGTGAAAGTTCTCCTGTTGGTTAGGTTGGGATATAGAAGGAAGATGTGTGTCCCTCCCCTGATATTTTAGAGCCTCAAGACAACTCAGTATATCACCATTCAAATACCCAGACTGCACTACCTTTACTTTGGGGGCACACAGCCATGATATGGGATGAAAACTCACACTACACAGCAGTTATTGATAACAGTTAAATATAACACCAGGCGTTAAAACCTGGTACCTTCTTGCCATGATAAAGATTGTAACAAGAACAGGAAATGGCACGGCACAAATCCGTTTTCATGATAATGATCTCATGAATGTAAAGATCATAGGAAATGGAACAAATGTAACCCATTCCATTACCACTTTCAAACGGTAACCTCCTTGTCCTAGTCACATGCCCTACTTATGGTCCTGATTAAATCACAAAGGAAATCAAAAGGCTGATTGTGACACCGGGGTAGCAACGCAGCCCCCATTTGTGTGTGTGCATATGTGTGTGTGCACACGTCTTTCCTTCTTTTGAACTCTGCTGCACTGTTACAGCTGATTCCCTAACTTTGACCTGAAGAAAGCAGGTCAGACACAGAAGGAACAAAGAAAACTAAAAACCAGGGAGTCAGCTGGGAATAGGCACTCTCCTTACCATCCTTTATCAAGATTAGGAAACCCTGACCTTCCCCTAAACAGAAGCCGTAAACAAAGAAGATGACTGGCTGCCTTTCTTCCTTCTAGCCCTCATAGCTCCTCAGCTTCTTAAGGAAAATGGAGCTTCTGTCTCATTATGTGTTCTCTTTGTCCTATCTAAAGAGGTTGCAACTTGATTAGGGCTCATCGAAAGTACAAAGAAAGGTCTCAGGAACACAAGGAAGCCAGAATTGGTTGAGGGCGATCAGGCCCATTCAGTGTTGCTGCTTCCATTCCTTCCTCTTTGACCTGGCCATGTTTCCCAGGAGGATCTGTTCTCCATGGAAAGCTCTTTAGGTAATGCAATGTGAAATCTATAATAAATCATCTCACCCCAAGATGACTGCTTCAGATATGAGGGGGTGTAGTGAGGAACGATGGCTGAGTTTGCCAAATAAATACTAGAGAAGATGAGAGCCAGATTGCCTGGAGTACTGTGCCCACACCCTTCCCCAACCAAATGTCACTCACTCCGCTCAGCTGGCTAGTAACTCCTTACATGGCATCCAAGTAGCTGCTTTATACATTTTCTTCCACTGGGGATTTGTCCAGGCAAGCAGGCCTGAATATGCTTTACATTTCAGGCATCCTGAATGACCCTTCCAGATGATATCCCAATTATCAAATGGCCCTGGTTGGTTAATGAGGAATGCAATAGTGTTCCTTGCCCTGGTTATATGTCGCTTGTTAAGGGATGTTGGGAGATTCCCAGATGATTTCACATCTTAAGATAGCAATTGGTAACTGCCTTATCAGACATCATGCAAAAAATTTTCTGTGGGTGCAGCAGCTTCCTAAGTGTCCTATCTAGATTCCCAAAACTGATTACATTGGAATTATCTTTTCAAAGAAAAGGAAGCCCTAAGTTTCAAATGGTCTAAAATTTAAGAATGTTGTAAGCCCTGAAAAATAATCATTTGGGGACAGTACGGTGTCAGAAAAAGAATATATTGGAAAACTGCCTATGTAGTTTTGAATCTCTAATTCCTTCCTAGGAGGTATTAACTGATTGTATATTATTGTGGTGAGTCACAATAATGTGTCCTGTTTACTTAAAATCATTCTATAATACTCTATTAAAAAGTGATGTGATTGGAATAACTAGAATCTAGGTCAGGTTATTGAATAGGCTTCCATCCTCCAATTTTTTTTCAAATTTTATTTATTATTTTTGGCTATGTTGGGAGTTTGTCTAGTTGTGGCGAGTTGGGTCTTTGTTGCCTTGCGTGGCCTTCTCATTGTGCTGGCTTCTCTTGTTGCGGAGCACAGGCTGTAGGTGCGTGCGCTTCAGTAGTTGTGGTGCATGGGCTCTAGGGCACAGGCTCAGTAGTTGTGGCGCACGGGCTTAGTTGCTCCGTAGCACGTAGGGTCTTCCCAGACCAGGGATAGAACCCGTGTCCCCTGCACTGACAGGTGGATTCTTAACCACTATGCCACCAGGGAAGTCCCCCCATTTTTTTTTTTTTTTTTTTTTTTTTTTACTGTTTTTTTAAATTCTCTTTCACTATTCTATGGGAGACTTTGTGGTTGTTTACAAGGAGAACTGAAGTGATAGCAGGATGCGGAGGCAGATCTCACTAGCTGTATAGCCTGGGGATAATCCCTTGGTATTTCTGAGCCTCAGTTCTTTCATTGGTAAGATGAAGAAATGGGTCAACTTGGTACTGAAGGTCCCTTATAGCTCAGAATTCAAAGAGACATTGGGTTTCTATGAAATTTAAACCAGTGACATACACGTTCCCTGCATTTGTTGTTGATGTCGTTCTGTGAAGTTTCGATGAACATCACCTTGAGGCGGGTGTTATCTTCTCTTTCCATGAATTTTAAGTCTGTCGCCTATTTCTTGCCTATCATTCTTTATCTTTACCAGTGAGAGGTACTTTGTTGTTTCCAACAGTATTTGTCTCTTTGTTTCCACAGTATTTATTTTTAAGGAATAAAGACATGAGAATAGGAAACAAAATTATGAAGTGAGTTATATGCAAAGTTTGCAAGGCACAACATGGACCTATGATGGAGACAAGGAGGAGGAAGGGTTTTTTTTAGTTAGGACACTGCATGTAAAATCTCCAAAGTAACGGAATTACATTTTAAAGAACTACGACTGACTAAATGAAGGAATGAGTTTGTATACATGAAGTTCTTGAGCTCTATTTGGTGAGAAGGAGACTTTTGACTTTTGCTAAACCCTCAGACCTCAGTTTTATTTAAAAAAAAAATTATCTGGATGTATAATTAGAAAGAGAATGTTAGAAGTAATTTTCCAAATCAGAAGTATGAGCCAGACCCAACTTTCCTACTATAGATTAATGCCATCATACATAACCCTGAAACATGCCTAACCAGAACTACTCAACTGGCAGAGCTGCCACTATCCTCTGCCATCCACTCTGTCCCAGCACCCTCTTGGGTAACCCACGTCTGTTTCAAAGGCTTTCATGCTGTAGAACCAGAGATAAGAATTGTCTCAGGCTTGTGCAGACAATTAATCCTGACCACAGCAAGATGGCATTTCCCACCCCGGAAGTGGTATCCGCTGAAAAGGGAACTTTCTTTGATCTTATTCAGGGACTTCATGCCATTTAAAATTACCCCACTTGAGCATCCTATTTCCCAATTCCACGGTCATCTTGGTTGGCTGTTATTTGAACGTTTGAGTTCACCTTACTTGAAATTACTTCACACCTAGGCTAACTTACCAGGGGTCCAAAGCACTCATCGTGTGGTGTGCAGAGGATATAGAGACGGCCTTGTGTGCAAAGACAAACTGGTAACAAGACGGCATCTGTCAGTAGCTTGTGACTAGCATGCCTCTCCGTGAATCAAGTGATATTTTCTAATAAGACTTTAGACTTGTGGTTTTATCCTAAGTTGGGCTCTGGTGCCAAGATGTCTATGGCCAAGCTAATAAACTGGTGATCAAGCAGATGTGACTTTGTTACCAAAGATTAGAAAGACTATGGAAAAAGTAAACCAAACACTACAAGTGATAATACTACTACCTAGTACAGAAGCAACAATAAAAGCAAACAAAAGAATACAGAAAAATGGGCTTCCCTGGTGACGTAGTGGTTGAGAGTCCGCCTGCCGATGCAGGGGACGCGGGTTCGTGCCCTGGTCTGGGAGGATCCCACATGCCGCGGAGCGGCTGGGCCCGTGAGCCATGGCCGCTGAGCCTGCGCGACCGGAGCCTGTGCTCCGCAGCGGGAGAGACCGCAACGGTGAGAGGCCCGTGTACCGCAAAAAAAAAAAAAAAAGAAGAAAGAATACAGAAAAACAATTCTTCCAAAGATTGCATTTTCATTGCCCCCCTTGCCAATGCAGAGTGTCATATTCCTACACATCTGGTAATCCTTACCGGTCCTTTAGAAAGATGGGAGACAGAATTAATGAGGTAATTAGAGAGCTGTAGACAAATAAAAGAAGGCTAGTGTTTGAGATCTCAACTATAGATCTATGCACCTGGTTCTAGATCAACATATGTTTTATTTATGAATCACCTAAAATATGTTTGAGAGTTTGTTGCTTATATCCATGCATTTGTGCTATGGAGAGGAGCCTAAGGTATGTGTTATACGGCAGTCTCTACACTTGAGATAATCTAATGAAAGAGGAGTCAAATACATGTGATCGTGTTCATGTGTTTGTATGTAACATATCTCTAAACTCACTTTAGGTAAGGAAAAGGGTGCACTGGTCAAGTTGGAACCAAGTGTGCAATGTTTCCTCTGAAAATGGCCCAAGGGCTTCATTTGCCTTTACTAAAATGAGAAAAGCTTATGAATAAAGTGGATTTTGAGCTGAGTATTGAAAGTTTAGAAATGAATGTAGATGAGAGTATGGCTAAAGGTTTATAGGCAGGTCATGAAGAAGCAAGTAGGAGAAACAGAAGTAGAGCAATAGCCAGGAATAATAATGGGAATGTTGACGGATGACCTCAAAACCCACTTCAGGCACTTAAGGGATTTTCAGAAAAGAGTTATGTGATCCCAGCAATGGAAACCAAGACAGGAATAAAGACAAAGACCTACTAGAGAATGGACTTGAGGTAGTAGCATTTAGATGAACATATCTGCAGGAAAAAAGAGTCTTGAATATTAATGGTGGAGCAAGAAATGGTAGCTAAGACCAAAGATATTCAGAACCCAGATGAAAAATGCAACTAAAACAATATAGAATAACAAAATACAATACATAAAATAAACTGACATTATTAGGGAATTTGCTGGGGCCTGATATCCCTTAATTTTCTGGGAATAGGAAAAGACTGCTTAATTTTCTGGGAATAGGAAAAGAATTTCTAAAATTGTTAAGTGTAATTACCAAAAAAAAAAAAAAAGGGAAAAATCATGTACTCTAGCTATATGATCTTCTGCTGCTAGGGTTCAAAGGCTGGCTTAGTCTACTTAACTAAATGAAATGTTCTACCCTTCTTTTTCCTCTTCTCCCCTGCACCTTTGGAAATGGATTTTATGCTGATTTTGCATAAAGTATAACATAAAAATTTATTTGGAATATAATAATCTTGTCTGTTTCAAGAGGGATTTCAATTTCTTATAATGCCTTAAGTTTATTATTAAATATTTTGACAGGGATGAGTGGGGAGAGTATGGAAGAATAATGCTGAACAATTATTGGGTATCTTCAATTCTGGTTACTATGCAGTGGACTTTCCATATGTTTTCCTATATATTCAATTATTTTTCATTATAGTTATTTCAGTTCATATCTTTTTCTGTTTTAAATAAACTTTACTGCACATTATATATAATATTGTTCATCAGCTTAATTATTTGATGGAAGGAATGATTTAGGGAAAAAACCAGTGTGAAGTAGCAGCCACGTGAGAATGAAGGTCTTAAAGTAAAATTAAGGAATTGAGGGTTTGGGGGACAAGTTTAAAATTAAGATATATAGTTAGATCCAGGATCCAGGAAAGGCAGAGTCTCATTCTGTTAGAACTAGAAAGTTCTGGAGACATTCATAGTTGGACTTTAGGAGAAATACTAAGACAAAGAAGCTAATATTTTGCATTAGTTGCTATAGTTTTGAGGCATTACTGCAATAATTTTAATCTACTCCTGTTTCCATGGGGGCGATGAGCAAATTTTGTGGGTGATTAGGAATCTTGTGCAATATTAGCATAGATGCAAGATACTCTTAAGCAAGACTCATATTTCTGTACCTAATTGGAAAAGCTAGGCCTTTATCTTAAGATATCTTGACTGGGAGATTCATTAGTTATAAAAGAATTTTAACTTTGAATCCACAAACATGTATTGAGGAAATAGATGTTTAGGTCACTATGCACATTCCGAAAGGAGCATCATGTTGAAAGCCCTGAAGATGCATTTTCTTTAAGATGTTTCCCATTAAGATTGAAGATAGTTACTCCAGAAGAGAAATGCCAATGCATTAATAGCACTATGTTCTTTTTGTGGGGTCTGTCTATATACATAGGATCAGATAAAACAGTAATTCCGAGTCACGTTAATCGGGTAAGAAATGTTTGCTGTCTTTCAAATAATAGAACCACTGCTGCCAAGCACTATTAGGTGTTGCAGCTGAAAAATATGTACTGAATATATAAACTTCTGCCAAATATTGCATTTTATTCTGTCTTAATAAGTGATAGAGTAAATTGGAATTTCTAAAATTGTTAAGTGTAATTACCAAAAAAAAAAAAAAGGGAAAAATCATCTACTCTAGCTATATGATCTTCTGGTATTGTATTACTATTTGTAGAGTAGGTTTTCTATGCTGCCATTTTATATAACAGAATGAATAATATGGTAAAAGGTGTGTAAGCAGGAAATTCCCCTAAGAGAAGGCTGCAGAGGGATAGGTGTTTACCAAAGTATTCTACATGTGTATAAGAATCAATGGGACAAAAATACAAGGAAACTTTGTAGTTATTTCCTGTAACATCAAATGATATACTGTGTTGAGAATTACAGGGCATATTTACAACAACCAATATAATTCAGCAAAAATAAATAGAAAACTTCTGAAAACTCCGATCAAGCATTATTAATGCTTAGCAGTTAGATGGACAGTCCTTTAAGTTTTTCTTTACTAAAATGCATCTTACCACCTTTTCCATGATATTTCCCATGGCACTTTCAAGTTTAACTGAGCTTAAATATACCAAATATAAGCATATAATTCATGATTTGGAAATGTAGAGAAACAGATGTTCACAATTTGTGGAGGGAATAGAGTATCACTTGGCATTTGAGAAACGTTCTCCTTCAGTATAGTTTCAAATCCAATACCTTGTTTGATTTTAACAACATTCCTATGATACAGGTAAATTTGGCCTTTAGAAGTATTCACATTTTACTGTAGAAAACGAGCTTGCTACCTGCCCAAGGAGAGTCATGGAATTTCTATTCAGACAACTCTATCGCCTTGGTGTTCTTTCCAATAAAGCTTGCTGCCTTTCAGGACTAGAAACAGGATGGACTTAACAAAAAGTTGGAAATGACCCTGAAAAGGAGGAATTATTTTTAAAAGAGAGACAGACAAGTGACTTGCCACTTGTGAAGATTATGCAGTTTTATAATCCTTCAGGTTGGTTTGGTCAGCATTTGTAATCTAACCCCTTACTTATGCTTTGGAGAAATAACATTTCCTCTTACAGTATTTCTTATACATATTACATGCTTTCAAAACTGTTCTTTACCACACATCTCACAGAGAAGCTTAAAAATATCTGAACTGCAATGGGTCATGATGCAAATTCCTACTGACCCCCATTCCTCATTCTTTTCCCCTAAAAGCACATTTTTTTTTATTGCTTCCAACCTGGAGGTGTATAACATTTGACAAAACGAGGTGAGGTGACTCTATTTGTGATTATCTCCTGTTTCCTTCTTAGAAATATTGTCTATGTCTGCCATGACTTCTATGTGGCTGTGTCATGTGAACATATACCATCTTTTCTTAAAAAGTGATGGCCTTTATGCTAGTTAAGACAGATACTACTGTAAACTAGTCATTTTCTATGAAGCTAGAGTTCACTTTTGTTCTTATTTCTCTAGAGGAAAAAGACTTGTTTATTAATCAAAATTTAGTCTAAAAGATTTGTGAGAAAGTGGTATGTCTTACCAATTTTTAAGAGATTTGTTCTATTTTTGGTTATGGGCATGTCAGCTCCTCTAGTGAGAGTTACAGTAAAATTTTCAGTTGGCAACACTTGTTAGTTGTTTATAAAATATCAACTCATTGTTTGAAGTTCTAAAAAATATTGCTTCTTACGTTGTTTAAAAAAAAAAAAACCCAAATAACCCCAAGTTACTGCCTTACTGAATTTTTCTAAAATTTAAAGCAATCCAGACAAGTTAAAACTAAGCTAAACATAAACGAGTAAACTTTATAGTTGAGGTTCTAAACCTCCTTTCAAAGTTGCTTCATGAGGGCTTCCCTGGTGGCGCAGTGGTTGAGAGTCCTCCTGCCGATGCAGGGGACATGGGTTCGTGCCCCGGTCTGGGAAGATCCCACGTGCCGCGGAGCGGCTGGGCCCGTGATGCATGGCTGTTGAGCCTGCGCGTCCGGAGCCTGTGCTCCGCAGCGTGAGAAGCCACAACAGTGAGAGGCCCACATACTGCCAAAAAAAAAAAAAAAAAAAATTGCTTCACATAGTAAGACTTTAGATACAGTTGGCCCTCCATATCCTTGGGCTCTGCATCCACGGATTCAACCAATCACAGCTCAAAAATATTCGGAAAAAAAATCTAGAGAGTACCAACAAGCAAAGCTTGAATTTGCTGTGTTCCAGCAACTATTTACAAAACATTTGCATGGTATTTACAACTACCTACATAGCATTTACATTGCATTAGGTATTATAACATATACGGGAGGATATGCCGTACGTTATATGCAAATACTATGCCATTTTATATAAGGGAATTGAGCATTGGATTTTGGTATTTGAGAGGGCTCCTGGAGCCAATACCCTGTGGCTACTGAGGAGTGACTGTACTTTAAGGATTAGTGGTGGTGATATTTTATATTTCTGTCACACCTCCAACATCATCTATTACAATTCTGGACAAATAATAGATGCTTTACAAATGTCTGATTGTTCAAAACAAATGCTTGTATCATCTGTCTCTTCCTTGCCCTTTTACTGATTTCAGCCAAAGCACACTGATAGGAAGTTATTTCAGTGTTTGTCAATTAGAACATTTAAAGATTAAACACTGAGTTTAATATGGAAGGAGGATGCTAGACCTGGCCAATAGGAATAAGTGATTAATTCTGAAATAATGAAAGGGTGCAGGAGTAGCCGAAACAGTCAGTTTTATGCTTGCAAGGAAATGATGAGTGGGAAATTTGTGACACCTGACTAAAAATCAATGCTCGTGGAAGGTGATATAATAGCTTTAAGCTGGAAAAAAATAAGTACGGGGAAATCAAAGCTGACACGGTGAAACTGCACAGAAAGAAGTGGGTAGAATAATGACAATGTCAAGCAACTAATGGAGCTAATGAGGCATAACGCGATGGCACTAAAGATCTCATGTCCTCTAAAACAACTAGTTAATTTAGCTGACTAATTTCCTTACCTCTCCTACTAAATCTCTTAAGGACACCCTAGTGTGGTCCCCTTATATGATATTTTGTATCATTTCTCAGAATTTTCAAAACAATAATATTGGATACATTTCAAAAGAGGAAGTAAATGCTAAAAATAAGCCTTTAACTTATTTATTAAAGTGGTGATTATCTAAATCCAAAACAAATCACAAAGTTGTTTTTCTGTATGAGAGAACATGAGGGAAAGAGAAACGAAAGTAATATGTACACCTCCATTTTTTTCTGGCTCCAAGAGAAAAGTTAAAATGAAATATTTGTGTTAAGAGAAGAAAGCTTAATACTAGATGTAAAAAGTCTATACTTATGCTACATTTACTTTATGTTAAATTATTCCCAATCTCCTGTTTGCTTCTAAGGAGACTAGTCAATAGCTTCCTGCACATTCCTCTGTCTTAGAAATAGTAAGAGAGGGTTGTAGAAGTGGGCTAAAAGAGAACACTAATTAAAAGGGATTCCAGAGACATTTGGACACAGCCGAGCAAACTCCTTAAAACTGTAGGAGAGATATTGTCTTCAAGGTAGCAGTCAGTGCCTTTCTCTGACTTAACTTGGCTGGGATAGGCTTCTCTGTTGGCGAGTGAAAGGGTCTCAAACAGCAAGAGATGTTTCATCTTGGTTAAGCTGATAATTTGTCCTACTTAAGCAAATGATGCAAATTTCCTTGCAAAGCTCATTGCTCATTAGCTCATAATTAGGGTAATAAATCTGTAATCACCAAACACATCCGTGAAAACATCATAGTGCTGTAAAAGTGAAAGTGAGCTTATCCTGTCCTGAAGGAACTAGTAGAGAATTTGCGGAAACCTATTCAAATTCTGAATGCAAAGCTACATGAAATTGTTATAAATGTAACCCCTAGGAAGAAGAGAAGGAAACATTCTGGATGGTGTGAAATCACCTTAACAGTCCATGTGAAAACTGAAAGCTTTAATTGAATTTCTTAAAAATAGTTTAGAATTATAAGTATTCTTTATGTTATGCATTATTTTTAAGTGGGTCTTTCACACACATTTTCATACACGAACATTTTTGCAAGTAAGCACTTACTCTGCTGCTGGCGGAAACCAGTGGCCTGAAGGTACCAAGCAATTAGTCAAAATTCACATAGTGAGTCAAAATATCAAGTCAAGAAAAAAGCCCAGTAGAGGACTCAGCAAAGCACAAAGCCCACACTCCACGCTTAATATACAGAATTCTGGGGTGGATGGATAACTTGAACTACTCCTGAGACAAGGGAGAACTGTGAAGGCACGAGAAATCAAGCAATGCTGCTTTCTTTTACGTTTAACAGAAAAATGCTAATTCTATGCTGGTTCCTTGTATACTTATAATACATCTTTCATTCTGCATTGCTTGCAAATTATTTACAACCGTCGGTTTGCAGTTTGTTTACAAATATGACCCCTCCTCCCTCAAAGCTCATATTAACTAATGTCAGTCTAGATCATGCCTGTACATGCTCTGGATCTTCTGTTTACTTCTGAGCTCCACCCAACTTGTTCATTTTCCTCATCACTCAAGATTTAGAAAATGTTGATTCATGTCAGTACCATACCATGTAGACTGACTAAAACTAACTTCAGAATTAGGGTAGACATGTCTTCTTTATAGAAGTACATGGAATTGCCCTCAGACTCCATGTGTTTGTCCTAATCCATGTGACACTTAAATTAACAGAACTGAATTTCTTTGTAGTTTATGTTACTACTGAGAATATGTTTCTTCTTGCTCAAAAAGTGGTATGTTGAGACCCTAAATTGTTCCAGTCTTAGCAGAGGAGAGGCAGGATGAACTTTCCCGTGGTCTATTTACTCCTCTGAAGGGGAAACGTTTCTTCAGTTATCCATTTGGATCTCTTTTAGGACTAAAATGCAGACTTTTAGCTAAGATGAAACTATTAGAAATTTAGAAATTAGAAATACATGTCCTTTATTTGAAAAGAAAAGACAACAAAAAAAGCCATATAAAGTGAATGTGACATCTACTTATATTTTATTCTTAGGAGGTAAGTTTCTGGAGACAAGACCACAGTGGAATCTTAGTGTATGCTAATAGGTAACCAGGAAGATGCTTATCATGTAACATTAGCTAAAAGACCAAATGTGCATGGTAGGCTCAAATATATTTTTATTTTGTATTTAACTCCTTAAAGGTCTTTAGTAGTCTGGCTGCAACTAAAAATATTTAGAATGATATACATAGGTATGAGAATTAAATCCAATCATTGTGAATAAGTCATATTGGAACTTAAATACTCCTCTAGGTTTTACCTTAAAAATTTAAATATTTCTTTGCTCCCTTCCCCTTTAATTTATCAAAGACCTACATATCCACTATCCTATCCCTATATGGGGTATTTAACACTAATTTACATTTCACCAATATATTCAAACTTTGCTCCTTGGCCTTTTGGTGAAGTCAAAACTTGCTATAAAATATAAGACATTCATCTACTGCCTAGAAGTCTCTCAGAAAAACTCCATTTAATTATCAGTTTTTCAAACTAACAGAAGTACTCTGACATTTTCCAAAAGCAGCTGCAAGCAGCATTTCTCCTGGCAGACCTACAGGCCCCATCCAGTATAAGGGGCTTTAGCCCAGATCGTAGTCACCTCAACTAGAGTGTGAGGCACAACCAGTTTTTTCCAGAGCTAACATAAAGGAAGAGGGGAACTACCTTTAGATGCATTTAAATACTGAAGGCCGAATCATACAATAGAAACAAAAATAGAAAGGTGAGAGAAATGGTTGAGAATTTTTGTAGATTGCTAGGGGAAAAGAAAAGGATAACAGGAAGAAAGAAAAAGGGCGAATACAGAAGACATCAGATATTCTGAAGCTTCTAACTTTAGCACTCATCAACATTCCATTTTACCCTCTCCTGGAGAGACCAATTTTTCTTCTTGGTCCATCCTTCCCACGTCTCAGAAGAGCATCCCTGAATTCCAAGGCCACATTCTGACAATACTCGTCTCTCATCCCTGTGTGTTGTCAGCACTGCTGCTTGAACAAAATGAGGGGCTAAATCCTCCCATTCCCAAATATTCACCCCTATCTCAAGTTTTTTCCCCCTATATTTTCCTATGATTTATTGTGTATCATAAAAGGAGTAGATACTGGGTCTTTTTTTTTTTTGGTACTAAATTTAGGTGTTTTACATTTATTGTGGGGAACCTGGACAATGACGTAAAGAATAACCCCTTGGCTTCATGCAGATTCAATCAATGCCTCCTTTGGCTGCCTCTTTATTGTTATTTAAGACAGAAAATAGTAAATGCATGGAATCTTTTAGTTTATTAAACAAAAATAATTAAGTACACAAAACTTGTCTTTAGATGTCAACACCAATTCGTCTTTTCTCCTGTTGGGATCTCCACTAGAAAACTCTCAGCCCCCTCCTCCATTTACACGTTTCTATGAGCTGAACTATCTGTGTTTCTTTCTTCAGGGGTATTTACATTTTAACCCTTGCATCTAATTCTGGAATGGAAAACTTTGTTCCTAAGACATTTCCGTTATTACACCATGTTTTTACCTAAGAGACAGGCTCTGAAAGTTAACTTCCCTCATTAAGTTTAAGATGGAGGAGGTGGTGGTGGTGAGTGATTTTTTGCTCTTATCCCATGTCCTCTTCTGCCCTGGAGGCCATGCAAGAGGCTGCAGCAATGGCAGCTGTTGCATACCATTTGCAGGAGACACAGATAATCATGGAACTCAGAGCTGGTTGAAATTCTTCTAGTCAAAACCAAGACATGGCGAATAAGCAGGTTTTATTCTGCTTCTAAACTAGGCCTCACGTCGCTTCTGTCCTTGTCATGGTGCCCATACTGCCCCATATACTGAGGTGGCTGGGATATGTAGAATATTCATGTGTCCTACAAGGCTGGTGAGACATAGGTCATAAGCTGGTGCAAGGGGGAGAATTGTCTGTTTTATTTAGACCAATTCAGGAAAAACTGTTTATAGTCCACTTAAAATTTCAACATAAGAATAGCTTCATTTGGTCTTTTGTGAGGGTACATATATTCACTCAAACTTAGATTTTACCCATTAAATGTCAGTGAAAAAAACTGGAACCACTTCTTATTTACTAACGTGTTAAGGATTGTCATAATACAGGACAACATTCTAAACTGAATCCTAAACATAGGTCCTCTATCACTTGGAAAAGTCGGGAAGACTGAAAATCCGAGCCAGAAGTTGCTCATCACGGACCTGAAATCTAATCCTCTTTAGGTCATTCAAAAACCCAGAATAATTAATGTCAAAATTTCTATGAAGGAAGAATTAATTTCTTTGGTAGTGAGGACAGAGAGCCTCAAACTTGAGTCTTAAGAAAAGAGCAGGAATTGAGGATGTGAACCAAACACTTTCAACATGAGGGCAAATGTCATGATTATCTAATTCAACCTCCCAGATTTTACTGACAAGGAACCAGATCAATTACATAACTTTTCAAGGCATTTAGTGGGAGTCAGTCAACTTCGGTTTGATAATTGACTCCCTCATTTTTCACTTGTGGGACATTAAGTATGTAACTTTACCATAGTTTCCTGTCTACAGAATTGGGATGATTTGATAGTATTGCCTCATAAGGCTGTTGCAAGGAACAAATGGATCTACTCATATATATACAGACCTCCAAATCAGTATATGTAACCAGTCTGCACTCAATTATAAACTTTTCTCCATAACTCTCCTTTCACATGAGGGATTTTAATTTTTCCTCATAGCTTTCAGAATAATTTAAAGAATATAGAGAGATCTTCCATTTACACAAAAGTTCTGGAAGAAATAGCATCCTTATGAATTTTAGAATTAAAATATAAAATATATTCAATTTTAGTTCTCATTTGAAATTTAAGTGGGTCTTTAACATGAACTTTGGCCAGACTTGAAAACATGTAATAATTCAACACGTCGGACAAGCATTTCAGGTCTGGCTAAGCCTTGAGGAATGGGAAAAAAGGGAGTGGAAGAGCCTCCCGCATTCAGAGGTAACACCTCCCCACCCTGCTTATAACTCAGACAGCTCTGTACTTTGAAGAGCAGAGGAATAAAAGGAAAAGATAAGAAAATTAAGACTTTCTTGCAGCTCTGTCTTTCTTAGAATTTCTCTTTCCATGAATGTCTTCCTTTCTCTTTCCAGCTCTCAGCCTATCATTCAAGTTCATGAAAATTTCCCAAGATACCCAGCCTACAGCCACCTCTTAGTCTCATAAACTTCTGATACTTATCATTCCATTAATTTGGGTATTAATCCCAAGCCACACTCTGATAACTCCTGCTGCTTTAATATTTTGCTATTACTTTTCTGGTGTTAATATTTTGTTTCCCAACTAGATTGTAAGTGACTTGAAGTTCCTGGAAGATATCTTTTTTTTTTTTTTTAAACTGGTTGACCAAAGAAAGAAAAGGCAATGCAGAAAAAGAAAGTAAACACTGTAATTCAGAAGAATTTGCCAGAACAACTCAAATACCAGCTTTGCTCCACAAGCCCCACCTCAAAACTAAGCAGGACTGAAACGGCCAAAGCAAAGCCATAGCAAAGCTCAGTCAATATTTAGCTTGTATTGCGTATAGCAATAGATTGCTAACTAATCTTTTTGCCTTCAGTCTCTCCCGTCTAATCCATTCTTCACACGACTTCTTGAGTGATCTTACCTATGTTAGGCACTCAATAATCAGTTGTTTAACTGAATTTATTAAACATATATTTTTTGCAAGGAAAAAATTACCTTGGTGGTTTGACCAACTGTATCAATGTTGCGCTGTAAGTGAAAAGACAAAACTTTGGCAATTTAAAGTGTAAGAAACTCAACTTAGAAAATAAGGTCTTGGTACAATGTATTCAGGTCCTTTCTAAATTCATAAGGACAGCTGCAAACTAGGGCCCGTTTTTTGTTCACTGCTCTCTTAGCAACTATGGCAAAGTAATAACTCCTTAGCTACATCACTCTATACACAACATGCAATTTGACCATTAATGGTCTTACTGGAATAATACTGATGTTAGAAACCATAATTCAGGAAATCTTACACATTACATAGATTCATACATTCAATCAACAGGTAGATATTCAGTATCTACTACAATCCACACACCAAGACTGATAAAATTACCACAGAGGTAAAACAAATACTGGGGTGTTATGAGAACCTTTTTTTATTTAACTATGACAAAATAAATGCATATAGGTAAGATCATACATTTTGAATCAGTAGGGCTGAAGCAGGAAACAGATGGCACATTCAAATTAAGAAAGCTTGAGAGAGTGTAATGTGAGCTTTCATGAGCTGGGTAGAAAGAAACTACAGGGCCAGTATCTGTTTGAAGGCAGGACTCTTCACAACCCTTGTCCTGAAGGAACGGTTGGGGGGAAGGGGTGGTGACAAGAACTGTAGACAGAATACTTGTGAGGAGGCAGCTGGGCAGAGCTGAAACCTTTGACACCCCACGGGGCTGGGGCCTGAGGTATACACACCCGCCCTCATTCTGGGCACTCCCCCCTATGCCTGTCTGAAGGTCAGAGAGCAAGGAGTCTCCCTGGTGGGGTCCACACGGTTCAGCCACCCAGGCCGCAGGGCAGTGCAGAGAACAGAGCACAGACCCAGAGATGATGTTATTCAGCACCCTTTAAAACTTTATCATAAGTATGGATGCAGTCATTATGGGTTGGTTGAACAGCACCAAACCCTTAATGAATGAGTGATTTAAAGTAGTGCATTTTTAAAACAGCACAGTAATATTCTACTGAGATCACTAAGGCAAGGTGTCAGAGCAGCTGTCATTACTGATACTTTTTATAGAAAATGGAAAATTAACGAAGCAAGAAGAAGAAAATCTATTCAAATTTGGTTTAGCTGTATAGAACTACTAATTTCAACCATATATATTAATTGCTTACCATTTATGCCTAATTACCATGTAGCACAATAATGTATATCATTACACGTGTCATATTCATTTTACAATATTAACTTTGCAATGGTAACTTTACACAATTAGCTCAGTTTAAGTCTGGGCAGTTTTTGTAGTTTTTGACTCATGTAGGATGTTCTCTCTTTTAACTCAGAGAAAGTGATTTGCTTCATTGATACTCTGTCCAATCATATGGTCTCCAGAGACCCAGGAAATGAAAAAAAAATTGTAGCAGATCCTTTCAAGATAATATGACTTAATTTAATAGTGCTCAGAGCCAATCCAAAGCCCAGGATTGGGTTATCAACTCATTCCAGTCATGATATCATGAGCAGGGAAAAGCTCATGCCAGACCCTTTGTAACTCTTAAGTCATAAAACTCAGTATGCAGTGAACTGCCACTAGGAGGATCAAATGGGCAAGGGGTGTGCTATCTTTAGCAAGTATATCCTGGTCACTAAGACCACATTCCATTTTTGCACGTGAACTAATTCTTAACTGTAGCGTAAAACTGGAGACAAGATGACCTACCCTCAAACACCAATGATTAAGGTGATTATGATGTGTTAATACTACATATTTGCATTTTCAGTCATGATTCAGACATCTCATTACTGGGTTTGTGAGTTCATTCCAAGGATTTATCATAAAATTTTTCTTTGACCTTGATAAAGGGAGAATAGATTTAGTCCACAAAGTCTAGATCCTTTAAATTCTCAGAGAATGCCTGAAATATACTACAAGTTGTTCTGAAAAGGTTCAGTTTAACTATATCAAAAGCCATAATTCAGCAGTGGGTATAATACTATAATTAAAGTAGGTTCAAGGTACTATGTGGTATGCATTTAAAGGATTAATTTACTTTAAAGAGATGATCCTTTGATCCCAGTGAATAGTTGAGTTGCTTTGCCTCACATCTGGATGAGGATCTATACCCAGAAATGTAAAAGTGTGAGCATATGTTGGGGCATGGGCCATATTTCACAGCCTTACAAAATACAAGAGTTTCAGTGATTCCACTCCTCCCTGGGGATTTATCTTCTAGGATCACAGGCCCCTTCACAGTTACTGTCTCCTCATGTGTGGTAACAGGGGTGGATGGTTATGTTAAGTCCCGCTATGCACCAAGAGAGAAAGCAACATGATGTGGAAAAAGGCCAATTGTTTGCATTTTCACGCCATCCTTGCCTGCTGATGTGTTATCTGACCTTTAGACACTTTGCCACCATTGTACATAGAGGGCCGCTAAATTAACCACTTAAATGTCAACAGGAATGAATTGACCATCTGCGGTAAGCAAATGATGGAAATATGACAGCTGGGGGTATTTTTTATGGGTTAAGAACACTTCCTACATAATCATATAGGAAGTATAGCTACCCTATATTGCTTGCCTATTTTCTACTACATACTTAAATCCATCAGGATTTTAATTCTTTGATCAACCATGTGAGGTCTACCATATACCTATACCCATTACGTAGATGAGGCAACAAGATGAATGGAAATAGAAATTTACCTATGGTCACAGAGCACATGTAAGAGGAGGAGCCTGGATTGAGACCAAGTCTGTCTAGTTCTAAAACTCATATCCTTCCCACTATTCGGTAAGTCTTAGCAATGCCTTTTAGCATTCCAGTTATGGTTGTTTTTTCTCCATGGAGATTTCCCAATTACCGTATACACAGAAACCCACAGCCTATCCCTGACTCTCCTCCCGTTCTCTGTTCCTTCTAAAACATCTGACTCAGAGTAACCTTCCTGAAGCAGCAAGATACTGAGACTAATGAAGCAGAAGTTACTATTATGTCATTTGGGACAACGACCTATGGGCTGTGGTCAGTAGATTACAGCCTGGAAAGGTCACATTTTGGGGGGTCAGAGGTGATGATTCATATGATATCTTCTTTTATCAAGATTAGTTTTAAGAAATGTCAGAATGTCCAGTCATCCAAGTTCTCTAAGAAATCTGCTGGTAAAATAATTGTTTTTTCTCAAAGTTTAAAAAAATCCACTAAGGTGTTCTATAACTCATCATTTTGGGAGGACTGTCAGGGGTTAACAATTACAGATTTCTCCTTCCCTAGGCTCACTCTGGCACCTGTGCCTTACATCCCATCCCTTCCAAATTCCTCAAGAAACTTGTTACCACATGTTTTGCCTTCATCTCTAGAATCTTCAGTTTCTGCTTCATTCCACATTTATTTTCTTCTGCCTTCATACTTCACCAAAAACTTTTAGTTTGCTCTGCTGTCCCCTCCAGCTACCATTACTCTCCTCGTCATTGCTGAGCTTTTTAAATAAGTGGTCTCAGTATGCCGCCATCATCTCTGCCTCATATAGCCTCCCTTCAGCTCCCACCCCACTACCCTTTCATGGACGTGCAGTGGTTTTTTTCTTCGCCAGATACATCAGACAGTCTTTATTCTTGGTATCTCTGTGTCATGTTAATTTAAACTGCTCACTCCTCCTTGAACCACTGGCTTCTTTCTTGGTTTCCTTTAGTCTCTTCCTACAAATTTCAGTAGCTTTTTCTCCCCTATTTTTCCTTTTGTATTTTTATTTACTTATTTTTCTATTTTAGGGTTTCTGTGTAGTGCTGATGTAATCTTTTTTATTAATCTTCGTTAGCAGCTTTATTGAGATATAATGGACATACAGTAAACAGAACATATTTAAAGTGTACAGCTTGATGTTTTGATCTATTTATACACCCATGAAACTGCAATCAAGGTAACGAATATATCCATCACCCCAAAGTTTCTTCATGACCCTCTATATTCCACTCCTCTAACTGCCCCCCACTTCATCCCTAAGCAACCACTTATCTGGTTCCTGCCACTATATTTTTCATTTTCTAGAAGTTTTATAAATGGTGTGATACACTATTCACCCTCTTTTTTTGACCTGGCTTTTTTCAGTCAGCATAATGATTCTGAATTACTGTTGCATCTGTTACTGTTACATCAATAGTATTCTTTTTTATGGTTGACTTTGAATTCATTGTAAAAAATAGTATACTAGAATTGGTCCACTCATGTCAATTCTAACTACTCTTGGATGGACATGTGAATTATTTCCGGTTTTGGGTTATTACATAGAAATCTTCTATGAAAATGTATGTTCAGGTCTTCCTCTGAACATACGCTTTCAGTTCTATGGAGTAAAAAACTTAGAGTGAAATGCATAAATCATAGGTGGTATATTTACCTTTTAAAAAGCTGGTAAACGAATCTCCAAAGTGCTGTACAGTTTACATTCCCACCAGCAGTGTGAGAGTGTAATTTCCTCTAAATCCTTCCTAACATTTAGTATGGTCCACATTTTAATTTCAGCTATTCTAATAGCTTTATTTCATTCTGTTGCTTTATTTGCTTGTTATTACAATATCAAAATGTCTTCATTACTGTAGCTTTATAATAAAATTTTACTATCTTCCTCACCTTATTTTTAAAATTCCCCAACTGTGGCTACTCCTGTTGGAACTGCTGCTGAACTTGAGCTTTCTCTCTAAACATGACTGGCCTTAGTGAATTCTGGAAACTTTCTCACAATTCCCATAGACACTTATTTTGCTAAAGGTGCTTTAAAAAAAAAAAAAAAAAAAAAGCAGAACCGCTAGCCCCAGCTTCTCCTTTTCCAAGCCTATAGCTCTGCCAATGTAAAGATGACTATAACTATACTTGGAAATCTCATCTCTTCAAGTTCTGAACTTTTCTGAAATTCTCATCTGACCCTCCCCATTAGTTCTCCCTTCCACTCCATTATGTCAGCACTACCACCATTCTCCTCTCTGTCTCTCAGACTTGAAACTTCATCTGTGACTTAGCTCTGTCCTACTTCCCCTAATCCAATAAATCACCATACCCTGGCCATTTTTTTCATTCAAAATAATTTTCATATAATGCTTCTTCTCTTTTCCCATCGTTCATTCATATTCTCACTTTTCTCATTCCTGAATGACTGAAAACCTAACAGACCATCCCATTTCCAGACTCTCCCTGCCCCAAGCCATTTTCTTGGATTTATCTTTCTAGAGTAAATTTGTTCTCAAGGCAAACCCCTTCCCAGAAGTTTTCCTTTCTAGCTTTGTTTTCTTCTAACTCTCTTTTAACTTGTTTCAGTCTAGCTGGTTTTTTACTTGCATTTACACGTGAAACTAGCTAGTTTTTAAACAAGTATTTTCTAAGTAGAACAGAATTTTAAGTAACATTTACTTAAAGACTTTGTGTGGAAAGTCTGTGAAATCCAGGAACCATCACAGAATTTGGTTCTCTGTCCTCTCTATTTAAATTATACCTTTAGAGTTTTCTATGAACCGAAAGGCATCCAATCATTTGAGATTGAATGATTTTATTTAAACTTGTCCCTTGTCCTATATTCATACAAGAGCCTACTATAGGTTAAAAGAACAACAAAAACAAAAATAGTCTAGAGTAAGTTCTCTCATGTCTCTAAGATACGAAGTAGACCAACTAGACTGGTGTTCTACAGTAAAGAGAACAAATTCCTGTGACTGTAGGTAACTAAAGGAGAATTTTCAGAAGTGACAGCTTACTAACTATCCCCTTTCTTCAATTAAAAGTTCAATGAGGGGCTTCCCTGGTGGCGCAGTGGTTGAGAGTCCGCCTGCCGATGCAGGGGACGCGGGTTCGTGCCCCGGTCCGGGAAGATCCCACATGCCGCGGAGCGGCTGGGCCCGTGAGCCACGGCCGCTGAGCCTGTGCATCCGGAGCCTGTGCTCTGCAACGGGAGAGGCCACAGCAGTGAGAGGCCCGCGTACCGCAAAAAAAAAAAAAAAAAAAAAATGTTCAATGAATCTACTTAATTTCAACTTAGGTAAATGCCCAGTTAATCTTTAGACTTGCCGGCCTAATTGAAAGTCATGGGCAGGTAACATTTGTCAAAATAGAAACAAACTATAGAAGTTTACTTGTGATATTTTGTAGAAGAGATAAGAAATAAAACATTTTCTAATAAGTGTAATTGTTCAAGGGAAGTAATATTTGAAGATCAATTACTTGAGAATGGAAGAAAGATTAGAACCTTATTTATACATACAGAAGGACATGAACTAGGAAATGTATCTTCTTCTGGTTTTCAAGAATGTGGTATCCTAAACATGGAATCATTAACATGATGAAAATGCCATAGTTAGGGTAAATATCCTGGTTGGTTATTCTGGCATAAGATTATTAATTCTTTAAAGGCAGGTATTTATCTTTTCCCCATTAGCACCTGATAAAATGCCTTATACATAGTAAGCACATAAATATGTATTTAAAAATTGAGTTCAGTAATACTATTTTCCCAAAATTAATATCACTGACACAGTTAAACAACTGGCTTCAAAGGGCCAATTAGATTTTAATTTGCAGGAAGAAAATAAATGAAAAGAAGCAGTACAATTCCAGATTCAACTTTTTCTAAGCTAAGAAAATAAAATAGATGACCTGAATCAGAGCAGGGCACCGCTGAGATAATTTTCTGATACATAATGTAGATTTATTTATAAATGCTGCTAAACAGTAAACATTAAGGAAAAAAAATTAACCCAGCACATTGTATTAGTAGAAAGGCTTTTTTCCCCCAAGGAGCGCAAGTTCTTTTGGAAACCTGCATGTTTTTAAGGATGTGCAAGTTCAGGTACATGCACTTGTGTGGGGTAAAGGTGTCATAATCAGAACACGGTGTTTAAAACCCAGGTACCTGTGCACTCACACAGTTCAACTTCATTTCAAAGTCTAGGAGAATTGAGTTTCCTAGAATTCTCATGAGTAGAAGACGACTAGCTTATTTTTTTTTATCTTCCCACTTCATGTGTGAGGAATGAGCGGCAAAGAAGGGTAGTGGCACTGTTAACCTCACGCAGCAAGCTAGCCTGAGCATTGCCTGATTACCCAAGGTCTGTATTGCATTAACTTTCACCTGCTCAGGAAAGAGCAGGAAAGTGCAATGCTATGTTTGGATGAAAACACAGGAATCCAGGTAAGCCAAACCAAACAGCTTAGCCAAGAAGATGATTCAGCTTATTAGGACTTGGGCAGGCAAATGGGGGAAAAAAAGGAGTGGGGGGAAGGGCGGACGCTCGGCTTTTCCTCAGCAAACCCAATCCCCTTCTCCCAAAAAACAACAGGAAATATTAATTTTTAGTAAAAGATGTATGTGATGATGCAAAGTAGGTAGAGCAACAGTTTGAAAAGAGACAGCAATAAATCACATTTACATGTCGTACATGGAATGTGATTTCTGATAATTTTAGAAGGAGAATTTGAACACAGAAAGGTTTGAACAGACTTTAACAGGAATGGAGAGGGGAGGTAAGAGAGTGAACTTGTCCATTTAAGCATGTTTTTTCCCCAGTCCTTACTGCTCATCTGAAAACAAGAAGTAGAGCAGGTCAGGAAAGGGGTTATGGTTAACACTGCAAGATGAAAGATAAGCAGCCAGGCAGTTAGAAGCCAAAGCATTTTATCTAGAAGAGCAGGTCTGGCCTTGTTTCCATCTTGATAAGAATTTGATTGGAGAGCTTGTTTGTCTCTAGGCTAGGATGGGGTGGCAGGGCTGAAGAAAGGGGACAGGGAAGTTGGGGGCTTAGTTATGGAGCTGTGGCAAACCACTAATGTAGTGATAAGTCCTTCTTTTGTATTGTATGTCTACCTGAACTTTCAAATTGTTAGACTTGTCTGTTGAGATAACACGGCTGTGTTTCTTTCAAATGTGCAGACTTAAATATCTAGAGAATTTAAGTGACCTGAACAGGCTTATTATCCTAGTCTAAAATGTTAAAACAATGGCTAACTGGTTAAGCCACTGACTCAAAACTTGAAGGAAATGACATTGACTTTAACTCCTTTTAAATGGTATGTTTATCTTTTTTCTGAAGCATATGCACAACGTACACTGGATTACTTTTTAAAGTTATGTTCTTACTCCACTTCAAATCCTTTTCTTAAAAAAAGGATTACAATTATAGGAGCTTCTACTTTCTGATGATGTAACTGCTTCAGAAGTGGTTTTTTAAAATATAATTATTAAAATCAAAAACTTCTAGGGTCATCAAGTTCTGTTCTTGGTGTTCTTGGATAAGAGACATGGTTTCAGGTTTTCCTGGGGTTTTATTTACTATTACTTTAAGTATCTCAGTCTCTCATAGAACCAAGAAATCAAAAGTTCAAAATGAAATGAGTTAGTTTTTTAAAATAGGCCTTTAAAATTATGTTAGCAGCTAACTGAAATGATTTTAATGTGGTGAATTTACTGCTCGTGCCATTAATTGCTCAAGTCGGGTTTATTGAATATGTCAGATGATTAGCAGAGGAGGAAGCATCATAAGATGGATATAACCCATACATTTGCTAGGGTTTATAATCTATACTATCTGAGAGATCAAGTAGAACATTTGTAGCCCAAAAGGTTAGATCATAAATAAGTTTGTATAAATGACTGGTGGAAAGAAAGATCTTAAAACAACATATTCTTATCTTGGCTACTTTACACATTGTCTGGCACTTTGAGTCTTGTCTTTGCTGGTCCTGAGGCTGTCCCTATAGGTAAGTAGCTCTGGACACTGCCCTGACCACCAGGAAGAGTGTCCAGAACACCTACGAAGAAAATTATCTTTCTAGAATGCTCCCAAATTAAAATTTTTCTTCTTTTACCTCTTGCCTTTGGCTATTCAGTAAAGTTGTACTGGTACTGAAAGTCTGAGGCCAGAAGAAATTTAATGGTAATCGATAACAATTATAATAATATAATAATAATAGCATCCCTCATTTACGGGAAGCCTCCCAGGTGACGGGACTTTGTAAGACATTTTATATATGCTGTTTCTCCATTGGTTATAAATGTCTACCTACTAGGCCCTTACTCTATTTCCTTTCACAGACAAGTTTTGCCAAAAAAAATTATATATTTATTCTATATCCTGACTTCCAGGATGCTTTTAATTTTTTTCTTATAAAACAATGTATGTGTATGTATATATACATATGCATATATATATATATATATATATATACAATTTAGAAATGTGTGCAAATTTAAAAGTGAAGTAAAATGCATAATCCAACTACCCAGCAATAAACACTTTGATATATATAGCTATTTAAAAATTGTCCTATATACATATGTACACATTGTTTATTCATAAATGGAGTCATTGTATTCATTTGGTTTATAATTTTTTTTCTAATAATAAACTATTAATGCCTTTCCGTAGTGTTAAATAGTTACCATTTTTCATGGTTGCATGTTATCATAAAGCATGGATACTTTTTTAATCAATCTTACCATTAAATATTTTAATTTTTGTCTATATTAGCTTAACAAACACTCAATATAAATACTTTATAGTATTTATTCACTTAATTCTTGTAAGACTCAATTAGGCTGTAACAATCATTTCTGACAATGGTAATCCTTTTACTATTTTACAAATAAGGAAACTGAAACACAGAAAGGTTAAGTAAATGACCCAAGGTCACAGAACTAGTAAGTGGCAGATTTCAACTCAGGTTGTCTGGTTCTAGAATGAGTGCTCTTAACTACTGTGATATGGTTACTATCATAAATAATGCTGCAATGAATATCCTCTTTTTTTTTGTTTTGTTTTTTGAGAAAATCATTAGAATGAGAATGCTGGCTTTTCAAATGCATTGGCAATTGACCTTCAAAAAGTTGATACTATTCTTTCCACAAGCTGTATATTTCCAGACCTTAGATAATACTGAGTGTTATAATTTAAAATTAAATCTCCTGCTGTTGTATTTCTCATTTCCCAATCCTCTTAATCTAGTGGACCTTTTTCAGTCATCTTTTAGCACTCTGTGGCATTGGTAATTTTCCCTCATTCCCTTCTCGTGCACCTCTTTCCTGCTTTGGTGTGATATCACCCTCTGCTACTCCCCTCTAACTTGTATTAACATTCCTTCTCTGTCTCCTTCACTGATACTTTTCTCTGACCTCTTTTTTAATTTTAGTGTTTCTTAGCTCTCCACTTGATTCTCTTCTCATGTTGCAGTCTCCCTGGGAAGTCTCATCCATCCCCCTGACTTTAACAACAATTTAAATGCTAATGCCGCACTAACCTTTATCTCCTCCCAGACATTGCCCCTAAATTCTAGACTTATATATGTAACTATCTATTAGATATCTTCAGCAGGGATATTCTCCAGGCTTTAAAAAACAGAATATATTTAAAATTGAACTCAATATTTCCCCCCTAAACCTGCTCTTCATCTTGTATTTACTATCTGAATTTGATGTTACCATCACACAACCAAACACCTAATGTGAGACTCACTCTAGGCTTGCACTACAGCATAGGGTAAGGATGAATAGCAATGATGTTGAATCAAGCAAATCTGGATTTAAACCTTACCTCTATGACTTAAAAATCTGGATGACCCTGGAAAAGTTGTTTAAACTCTCTAAACTCCAGTTTTATTTTCTGTAAAATGAGGAAAAAATTACCTATTCTGCAAGGCTATTGAGAAGATGAAATGGGATGGTGTATGTTACATATGTTCTTATTGGAGTTCCTGATATACTAAAACACTTAATATAGAGTATTGCTATTTGGGGGATAATGTCTCACCTCTCACATCCAATTGGTTTCTAAATCCTGTTGTTTCTAACTCTGTAACTTCACTCCAACAATCCTTGCTCTTTACCATCACTGCTGACAATGCCTAGTTAGGATCTAGTCATCTCTACCTCAGTGATTGCAATTTTCTTTAACTCAGTGGTCCTCTCCATTTTTTCCTGACATCACACAGGGTGATGTTCACATGCGTGATTCATTCCCTCAGTCGTAGTCAATGTCAAGTACAGTTCTAGAAGTTTAGGCTATAACTCTACTCCTTTCTTTCCCATGCCATGAGAAAACATACTAGAATAATAGTAAGAGTGGCACTATTAAAGAGGTTAATTTGAATCTGCTCCCATTTATTTCAGTCTGGTGCAAATTTGAGTACTATATTTTCAATAGCAAACTGCTTGCAGCACATATGTGTGCAACTACGTCATGGTTGAAAGCTTTGTGTTAACCAGCTTCCTTTACCAGTTTTCTTACCCCACACTAATCCCATCCCCCTCAAGATTGTCAAAGTGAGCTAGTTTCTATTATGTAGATTTTACTACATGTTTTGCATTTTCTATGGTGTAAAATGCAACTCCCTTTGGTCTGGCACAAAAGGCTCTTCAGACCTGGCCCTTTTTAGCTTCTTCAGGCTTTTCTCTTTCTATACCTCACCTTGCATATGACTTTTGAAACAACAAAATAATGACATTCTCATCTCCCTTTCTTCATCCCCCCTCTCAGTCCTCATCCCACTGCAGTCTGCCTTAGGCTACAGGTGGTCCCTTGATTGTGCCCTTCATCCTGGGCACTCATGACCTGTGTACCACTGAGTATCTTCACTCAGCACTAATGAACACTTGGAACACTCCCCTTCCTCCTGATTCTTTGGCTGCCCCTTTATTAATTGCATTTTTGGCTTTTTTTTTTTTTCCTACCCATACTTCAATATTCTGCCCCCAGGACTCTTTCCTATGCAGTTTTCTTTTCTTCTCTGTTTTTCTGTTCTTTTTTTATATTCTACTATCTTTGGGAGATCCTCTACGCTTTGTAGTTTCAACTACCATCTGTATGCAAATACCAACAAATCCTTTTTTGTTTTTTCCTCTTCTAAGCCTTACCTCTTTCCTGAACCCTATATACCCAATTGCTCATAGGACTTTACCACTTGATGGTCTTATAAGTGACATAATTATTCACAGTGTTTCCAGAAGGGACTTCATTATCCCCCTACCCTCCCAAACCAACCTTTTTCTCATTCAAGTTGCACACTTCTATAAATGGAAGCATTCACCCAATTTCTAAGCCAGATATCTAGGAGAATCAGTACTTGACCTCTACAACTCTTTTTTGAACCCTACATTTCAACCAGTTATCATATCTTGATGATACCTCACTAATACCTCTAAAACCCCACAACATATTTCCAAATCCACTGCTATGCCTTAATCCAGGCTGCCATCATCTCTTACTTAGATTAATTTAACTTTTTCCTTCAACTCTGCTGCTCACTAACCCATTATCCTCCACACTCAACCAGTTATTTTACCTCAATTCAAATCTGATAGTATAACCCTCAGGACTTAAAAGCCTTCAAGATAAGTTTCAAAGATTTAACATGATTGATATGGCTCTCCAAGACTTGGATCTGGCCCCTCCTTCCAGCCCAGACTACTTGCCATGTTCACTCTCATACCATACAGTCCAGCTATATTGAACTTTTTTCAGTTCCTCATGTGGTTTTTTTTTTTTTGTCTCTGTTTTGCCTGCACGGGATACTCTCCTTATTCCTACTTCCTTCCTTTGCCTGGCTTTCTCCTACTTCAGAGCTCCTGTTCTCTAGGATTGATTGTCTTCCCACTGTAGATTTCTAAGGTCCCAGTATTTGCCATATCATTACATCACATTTCTTTACTAAAAATTTTCATCGCATATGACTGCTAATAAAGTAGATTCAAATTGGGGAACTATAAAAATGTTACCTACATACCTTAAATTATTTTTCAGCCTAATACTTTAAATGCACAATCACCACCAGTTTTTTGATGTAGGGCTATCACTTTTAATTTGGAGATGAGTACGTTGAATGAAAGCCATTGTCTTTCTTTACCACAGTGCACCATGTGTAAGTTCTAGTTTCACTTTATTTAAAGTGCAGTGATAACTTAAAATAGGGTGAAAAGTTAAAGACATTGACCAACCAATCTGAATGTACAATTTTCTGGATTATTAAGACTTTTTTTCTCAGTCTTTTCTGGTTTACATCCTTTACTTAATTTTGGTAGAAATGTTTTTAATGGTTCCCTTTTATTGAGTCTTTCCAAAATATTCAACTTAATTTTCAAAGAAACAACTCTTTCATTTTACAGTCTATATCACCAAATTATGCAAGCAATGTTTAATTATATTACATGGTTACAATAATAAGTCAACTGTCGTAAATAGTTTGAGCATAAACACAACTAATTCTTGGCAAGCATGCAACTCAACCAATGAGAGAAGTGTGTAGGCTTACTGGAGTGTAGCCTACTGTCTGAGAGCTTTCACTGAGCCCAGAATATTAATGAGTTTGTTTTGCAAAGGCAATTGATAGTATTAGTTAGTTTGCCAAGTCAGTTAAGTGGAGGTCTGTTAAGAGTGCTCTGTTAACACAGTTGTCTCTCTTCCACATTGACTGTATGCACTGTGAGGACAGGAGAAGCATGCATGTCTTAGAAAGAAACCATCTCTTTTTTTTTCACCATGATGTTCACCAACATGTGCTGGGCACACAATAAATATTTGCTGAAGAAATGAATATATTAATAAATAGGTGGAATACCTACTCCTCATAGCCTGTTTTTCCTTCAGAATAGCTCAAGTGTCAACATCTTAATTTATAGCCTGACTTCCCTGATTGATCTCTCTATCCTTCAAAGTAAAATGTGTAACTTCCCTCTTTGTCTCCACTGTATTCTAAACCTCTTTAAAATACTCTTACTAACATTTCATTTTGTTTCTATTTCCTTTTAATGTATTACATGTCTCTGGAAGTCAGGAAATTTTATTTTTATATCTTATGTTTAATATATAAATAGCACATGTAATATTTCCGAGAAAAATTAATTAATAAATAAATGAATAAATAGCTCTGCCATGTAGGTATACTTGTCACTGCTTTAGACGAAGAAACTGAGCCAGAAAGATTAAACAGCGTAAGCAATATTACAAAGCAAATAAATCTTGGGGTCTTCTTGGTCCATGGACCCCAAAGCTCATTCTCTCTTTCAACTCTATTATGTCTCCTTTAACCACCTAGTAAATTAAAACCTCTTCTAGGAATAGAAGTAAAGCATTTCCTGGTCTCGATCAATTCTTACTTTCCAGCTATCCGTGAATATTAATATTCTCTTTGGTTAATTTTTTTTATAGACTCATAGGTGAATAGCAAGGAGGAAGGGCAGATGATGAGTGTGCAGGTAAAACGATCCAAACCTGAGCGATGAGGTGGAGTATGTGGTCTGAATTAGAGGAATGTGGAAACTGAGGTGGGAAAGAGATTATATAAAGCAAACCAGACCCAAAGATATAGATTTGCCCTATGGCATTACTTATCCCATGGAATGAGAACATTTGTATAAATTATCCATGCCACTGTTTCTCTCCATGGAGGATACTGTATTTCCCATATATGGTTTGGGAAGGCTTCCTGGAGTAGATTGATCCCAAGGGGGTATCTTGAATGACAGGAAAAAAGAAAATAGCTTAGTGTTTGGAACAAGGGATCTAATTTGCAGGCTGAAAAGCCAGTGTTATTGAAGGAGCTGACACAAATGAAAAAAGGCGAACCTGGATGATGAATAGAGTGAAGAAAGAGCCATTGCAATGTTGTAAGCAGTAGAGAATCTCTGCACACTCAAGGGAAGAAAGGAACAACATCTTTATATTAAGGATTTTCCTGGACCTCCAACTCCATACCACTGACTCGTGCATTCATCTCTGATTTTGTCCAGATCAGACTTGCCTAACGCTCATCTTAGTTCTTCAGACATCATATCTAACGCAAAATCTCTTAGTTCTCAAACTCAAAGCTTCATATTTTAGAAAATTCAGACATAAAATCAATCCTCCAGTTTTCTAAACACATTTATAACTGATTTACTGTCAGTATACTTAATAATGTAGCTGTTCAACAACTTTCTGTGTTTCACCACAAATTCTTTCATATAATCTGATTAAAACACATCCAGAATATACTACTACCTTTCCTACTCTACTCGTTTTCAGTTTTATTCAGCAAAGGTATACATCCCTGTGGTCACTTTCTTCAATATCATTATCTTTGTAACATCATCTCTTTTGTTTTTCTTTACTATTTATAAATTCTTAATCCACAAGCAAGGTGGGTGGGTCAAGTGGTCTCTCCCTTTCCACCTTTCACTTCAATCACTTTTCCACACATTTACTTCCCCTAAAATCAAATCGGCTATCTTCACTGAAAATTAAAAGTACAAAATTATCTAAAACATAAAATATATTGAGATATATAATTATCTTCATATTTGTATCCCTGGATTATCACAGGTTAACTCCATAGATTTAAGCAAGCCATTAAACTCTTAAGTCTCTCGTTACTCCAACTAGAAAATGGGGTGGACAGTAACATCTACGTCATATGATTCTTTTGAGGATGAAAAAAGAAAAACATGGAAATCACCACAGTGACTGTTACATAACTTAATAAAAGGTAGCTGTGGTCATTACTACAATACAGGATTATTTATACAATTGAGTTTAACTGTTAAGACAGATCAAAGATCTGCTACTGAGTCCTTGGAATGTGGCTAGTGAAATATGTCTAGTCCAAATCGAGATACATTGTAAATGTAAGATAAAAACTGGATTTCAAAGACCATGAAAAACGAAGGTAAAATATAAGATTTTTTATGCTAATATTAGGTATATTAGATATATTGGAATACAAAAACTATTAAATTTAATTTCACTTGCTTATTTTAAATGTGGCTATTAGAAAAATTTTAAGTCACGTATGTAGTTTGTATTTGTGGCACATATTACATTTCTATTGCATAGCACCATGATACATAATAATCACAAACTCATGAGTGGGTTTAGTGTTACCTAGAAGTCCTGTCATAAACTTTCTATTTCAGATGAAATGTTGTCACCCATAATTAACTTTATTAATTTTTATAATATATACGTATAATAGAAGAGGCTCTCTCTTAAGATGATAGATTTTAAATAATCCATATATTATGATGTGAAATTCTTTCTATATTGTATTTGTAAAATGCCCTCCTACATAGCCTGCGAAAATATTGGGCATCGTATATTTTATGTATCCAGTTAATTTATATCTGTGTGCATAGCTGAAGATTTGTATGATAATAAATGGGAAAACATAGTTAATTTTACTACAAAGCACACAGGTTACCAGAAGACCAGTAACACATTGTGGTTAAAAAGTGGTTCCAGAGAAGCCTATGTAGGTAAAAGAGATTGTCTAAAAGCTCTGTCGGGCTACAGGGTTGTTCTATAACTGTACATCCTGCCTTAGTGTGACCTTGAACACCATCTGACTATGAAACCCCAGTTCCCAGTCATGTGATGAGTTGGTGGTGGAGAAAAAAGGCTTATGTAAATAGATTCACCAGAAGCCTCGTGGTGAGGACCCCTGTTTCTAGCTCTGTAAATTGAGACGAAACCTCTAGCCCAAAATAAGATGATAATGCATGGCACATTTAAATAACTGTAAACATACACCTATTTTTTTTTACACATATGTGCCACATCTATAAAAGAACAATTTTAAATGGTATTCTATTGCATACATCACAAAGAGAAACAAAAAAACTGTTCAAACCTTCTTGAGAGAAGGAGACACATGACTGGACACCACCCACCACTCCAGCTGAGGTATATGGGGATTCACTCTCTGGCCAAGGGGCGGTCTGTGTCTGTGCCTGTTTGAGGTCTCTGGTTGTGCTCTGTGTTTATTTTAGACACATTCAAATTCAGAGGAACTTAAAATTGAGGAAGCTTTCCCTTAAAATTCTTTTGTAACACAATTTCAACTTAACTTTTTAGTTATCTTTCTGAGAACTTCCCAACAGAATTTTCAAAATCTCTTATTTATTTTTGGCTTCTCTTGCTGCAGAGCATGGGCTCTAGGCACAAGGGCTTTAGTAGTTGTGGCACGTGGGCTCAGTAGTTGTGGCTCACGGGCCTAGTTGCTCTGCCGCATGTGAGATCTTCCCAGACCAGGGCTTGAACCCGTGTCCCCTGCATTGACAGGCACATTCTTAACCACTGTGCCACCAGGGAAGCCCCTCAAAATCTCTCTTAAATCCCACCTTTTCTATGAGGCTATTTCTGGCCCCAACACCTTCTCCCGGTACCTGTGTTTTGATTCTTGGTCACAACTTTTCTTTATAATCATTTCTGTACATCTCATTCCTTCTATTGTTTTATGCATTCCTTGATAAAACTCTTCTTACACTTTACACTTTAATCCCTTGAGTTTAACTTTAAAGTTTGCTTTTTTGCTGTACACTCTCCCTAGATGATCTCATCCACTCTGTGATTTCATATTACCATATATATAGTATATGTATGTGTCTATATATAGTATACATACCATATATTTTATATGTCATATTGTGTGAAATACCAGTATGACACCCAAGTGGAGTTTACATGAACTTAGGCTCAGATCTCTCTCCTGATATTAACCTAGTATCTTCGATTTCCTACTAGACATCTCAATTTGGATGTCACACTGGTATTTCACACTCAACATGTTCAATATGTTCCTCCTCTTTCTACCCCTCAAATCTGTTTCTCCCCACTGTGATTTTGACATCAAAAAATGGCACCACTGTGTACTTACTTTTCTGACTCAGAAACTAGGGTATCATCCTCAATTTATCCTTCTTCTTCGCCACCTACATACAACCAATCACCAGTCCAGCACTTCTACCTTTTAAGTATCTTTGGAGTCTAAGCACATCTGTCCATTTCCAGACCACTCCCATAGCATCAGCCACCATGATCTTTTTCTAGGATTTACTGTAGCAACTTCTACTTCCTGTCTGGCATCCCTCCAACCTAGTCTCATACTGAAGCCCAAGCAATTTTGCAAATCTAACCATGTCACTCCCCAATAGAATCTTCATTCGTTCTTGTTTCCCTTGGTATAGATTCAAATTCCTTGAATTAAAAAAACAAAGCCCTAATATCTGACTCTACTTACTCACCTCTCCAGTTTTATCTCTTGCTATGTTTCTGTTCTCATCATACACTCCAGCCATATTGAGCATGCAATTTCCTGAATGTAACCATTCATATTTATTCTCTTTCTGTCATCTCTTTCTGATTCTCCTTTGTCCTATTCCTCTTGTCCATCTGTCTGTTTTGTCTCTACCCTCCTCTCCAGGAGTGTGTAGATGTCTTCCCTCTGCATAGAACACACTTTCCATCTTCCTCTCTCAGTTTTCCACATTCATCAAATTTACTTCGATTTATCCTTCTGGACTCAGCTTAGATGTCACTTCTACCAGGATGTTTTTTCTTGCTCCAGTGCTAAATTAGGTTCCCCTTCTATTTATCTTCACAGCATTTTACTTTTACATTTATAGTAATGACTATCATGTTTTATTCCTAATTATTTGTTTTCTTCCTCAGTGTAAGATAATTTCTTTGAGTATACAGACTTTGTCATATTCAATATTATATCCTAAGCACCCAATCTGACACACTGGAAGTACTGAATAAAAGAATGAACTCCCTGTAGTACTTAGCAAAGTGGCTTGCCTGCAGTAGACATTCTAATCCCTTAAATTTTAGATGATTTTACTAGTGAATACTGTAACAGGAACCAAACATGCACAAAAAGAGGAGATGGTATAGAAAGGAGAGGGACAGAGCTTACGGTCTCCTCAAACTTTCAAAGTAGACTCAAAGTTAATTTTGGAAACAAAATCATCTGTGCATTCTATCCTCTTAAAGCCTCATCCTACAGGCTAATTCTGTAGACATTTGCTTAAACTTCAAGGACTCAAAGTGACCTTGTCAAGAATCCCAGAATAAATAATGTTCACTGGGCCAGAATCCTAGAATGAAAGTGTGAATATGTTGCTTCATACTTGTTTTTTGTTCTTCTAGAGCTATTTACCAAGTAATTTCTTCAAGGTTCTCAAAAGGAAAAAAACCTTTACATCTTCAAATAATTTACTCCCTTCACCTTGACAGAATCAGGTTTAAATCTAGATTTTAAAATGTGTACATGCTTTCATAACTGTATCTCCTAAATATTCTATGTTTAATATTAATAAAATGATCAAGGACTTAGACCCATATGTAGCCTAACTTTATACTTAGAGTAAAATATCAAAAGGCCTTTCTGTGTCATGAATTAGGTGTTACTCCATATAAATCAGGCCTGGGCTTCCCTGGTGGAGCAGTGGTTGAGAGCCCGCCTGCTGCTGCAGGGGACACGGGTTCGTGCCCTGGTCCGGGAAGATCCCACATGCTGCGGAGCGGCTGGCCGCTGAGCCTGCGCGTCCGGAGCTTGTGCTCCGCAACGGGAGGTGCCGCGACAGTGAGAGGCCCGCGTACCACACACACACACACACACACACACACACACACACACACACACACACACACACAAAATCAGGCCTGTTTTGTACATAGTGATAAATGCAGTGGGGTAGGTCATTCACTCTTACTGTCATTCAGATGGCCAATGATATTGCTGTCCTTGTTTCTCCAAATTAGTTTTATTATGGAGTTCTGCCATAATAGCTGGACAAATGGGATGAATTTAGATCTCACAGACCAAAACAAATTTAGAAGCTAAAGCTCTTTTCCTTTTCCAGACTATTGCATTTGTAATTTACACAGGTTCAAAATAGTGAAAATAAGTCTTACTTAAAAATGAGAAAAGTAGAAAAAGTCTTTGCTTCTGAGAAATACAAGGGTTATTTATAACTCAGCCTCCAGAGAACTAAAGAGCAAACAGCAGATAAATGGAACCCAGAAAGTTTACAAACTTAAAATGTAACAAGTGAACACATTATACTAGTTGTACCTTAACCCTCTGCTGGTGTATTATAGGTGACACTGACTGTCCAAAAGCAGCAGCTGAGAGATCACCAATCATGATGCTTGAATATGCTAGGTTACCATGGAACACTAGCATTACCCAAAGCTACTTATAAACCCCTATGTGGTGACTAATAATTGTAGTTGGGTTATACACACATGGGAAATGCGGCTGGCAAGGCATACGGACATTAATATGAGCCACATGATCACAGAAAAGAAAACACGTGCCCTCCATTTATCTTGGTCATTTGGGGAGGCTTTCTTTAAACTGGGATAATTGTGCCATGTTTTCTGAGTCACATACAGGAGTATAATATAACTGATCCAAGCATATCTAACATACTTCATCTTAAAAAAAAAAAACTACATCATTAAGATAATCTACATTGATAGAATGATATGTTAGCAAATTTTTACATGGCCTCAAAGTCACCACACAATATCAAGCTCTTCAGAGTTAAGTTTTCTATAGGTTAGAAACTATGACCAGGATAAATTACTCTAAGAAGAGTTCAAAATATAGCACAAAGGAGAATGTTATTAACGCTGAAAAAGGTCATATTGAATATGGTGGCAGGTATCTCAAGAGGATGTTTAATAATTTTTAAAGAGCCCAAGCCACATTTTTATAATTAAGGCAGAGAGTGTTTTTCAGCATACTCTAGTTTAAATAGATAATATCGGTGTCTATTTTAGAGTTTCAATTTTAAAAAAGTGTAAGAGAGATAATAACATAGTGCTAATTCAAAAGAATTAGACAACAACTCATTTCATATCTCAAAGACCCAAGAAAGCTATTTAAATTCTTCTTGGCGAATAAAGTGCTGTTGTCCCTTTACCTGTGCCTGAAGCAGAGTTTTTCCCATGCTCATTATGTGATCAAGTGATCACATTCTTAGCTATAATCAGACTTGTCAAAACATTAAAGAAGAAAGCAGAAGACTCTGGGTTTATACTTGTAACTTGGAAAATATATTAGTGTAATACATTGGTATAGCCAAACTCTACTATTTGTTAGGATGACTACAAAGTAATTTGGCTAAGAGTTTGGAAAAACATGAGTCATTTGCTGTCCCAGTTTTTTTTTTTTCCCGTGTTATCAAATGATAGTAATATATATACATGTCACAATCTGATGCAAATAAATAAAACAAGAAGGGAGGTGGGGTGAGGTGGGGAGACAAAGGATAGAGTGTTTGAAGGCCAAAATATCAGGTTACTTACTTATATTGTAGAAGACAAGGGAACATGGTGGTAGGCGTAACTACAGCAACCATTCCTGAAGACTGGGGAACTTGTCAGGTCAAAGCCAAGAAATTCCAGATGGTTGTACATGTCTCAATCCTGAGGGTACACGATATCAGGTCGGATTTTATCATAAATATATCACTTACTTCATAATGGCTAGAGTTGGAACTGGAGTGAATCTTGGAAACTCCCTTAGGCTACAGAATTAACAAAGTGGTAAATTAGTAGATAGGTTTTAGCACCTAACAAGAATAAGCACAATATCTAGGCCACTTACAGAATTTGGAAGATACCATAAAGTGACAACTTATCATTGCAAACACTTGGATATCATGGCCAGTGCTTCCACTACAAATATCTTCATATTACTCATGACAAGTTAGCTCAAGAGTTTTAAATAGAAAGGAGTTGGAAAACAAGCGTAAATATTGGAAATTATATTCTGCAGTAAGGAAAGAAGGGGTATGAGGATATGGATAGACTGATATGGATAGGCAAAGAATGCCATTAATTATGGAGGAAACTTGGTAAACAAAAGCCTACACTTATTTAAATCAAGCATGAAGGCAGTTTTCAGAAGACCATGTTTAGGATAATTTATCCATCTTTAAAATTTCTGCAGAAAAGTGTTAATTCCAGATTATTTTTGCCCTGCTACTTAATGCTGTTTCTTAGCCTTTCTGACTGTGTCAATGAGTTTATCTGTCAATGAGTTTATCATTCTGTTTAAAAATCACAATAAGCAAAACATTACTTATAAGGTATGACTGTTGAAACATTATTTTTTGTTATCACTACCTTATAATATTTGCTGTCTTTGTCCATTCGGGCTGACATAACAAAAGACCACACACTGAGTAGCTTATAGACAACAGAAATTTATTTCTCACAATTCTGGAGGCTGAAAGTCCAAGATCAAGGCACCAGTATGTTCGCATTCTGGTGAAGGTCCTCTTCCCGGTTCATAGCTGGTGGCTTCTTGCTGTGTCCTCACATAGTGGAAGGCACTAGGGAGCTCTGTGAGGTCTCTTTTTTAAGGGAATTAATCCCATTCATGAGGGCTCCACTCTCATGACCTGATCACCTCCCAGAGACACCTCCTCCTAAGACCATCAAATTAACATTGCAATTTCACCATGTGAATTTTGGGTGGACACAAACATTCAGACTATAAATCTGTTATTCCCCTTTATTAGTGGGGCTTATCAATCAAATGCTGAATAAACTTCTTTCGAAATGAAACACTGGACTAAGTATATACAGAATTAAGAGTCTAGTTTTAGCTTTTTCACTTATTGGGGGTGTTTATGAACAAAATCACAACAACCTGAACCTGTTATTAATAAAGTATCAGGTAGCCTACAATTTCCATGAGAACTTTGAGAGTAAATTAGATAAATCCAGTTAACAGCCGTGCTAATTTGTAAAGTCCTTGTAAAAAAGCATACTTAAAACTCATATTCTGGTTGCACTAAATTACTTATATTAAAAACGGCTGTATTTCAGATTAATCAGAATTGTGACAGGGTGAAGAAGAACAGATAGCAAATGGTGCAACCGGTTATGTTGAGAAGAGAGGGGAAAGAAAAGGTTGGTGCGGACACAGATGAGGAGGGCGGTGAGAAAGACGCTGGAAAGAGATGTAGATGAACTACATGACATCATGAGAAAAAACAGGGGAAGAAGGAAAAAAACAGGAAAGAAAATAAGGCCACTTACTCCCTAGACTGGGATATTCCGCTTCCAAGATACACATCCACTTTTATCGCTCTAATAGCCAAATGCCCTAGGTCTCCCCATCCCTACTTCTGAATGGGGAATGTTAGAAACTCCCCCATCATTTGCAAAAGCTGTGTGGGCCATAGTCTCTCAAGCTTTTATATCCACCAAACCAGAACCAATACGTGGGCCCAGGGCTTTGAGATAATAGGGACTTTATTCCCATTCCCTCTTAAATTCTCCTACTTCCCTATCAAGGGATTTCACAAAACCCTCCCAGTGGAGACAGCTGATTCTGATCCCAATCTCCATCAGCTGAGGTAAAATGACAATACTGCATGACTCTTGCCTCTTTAGGCATAGGCTTACCTAAGGCCCAGTAGTGCCCCACACACACACCCTTACCTTCATTTTTACCTTTGGTTTTTCCTGTGCATTTAAAAATCTTGCTTCTTTGCATATGTTCCAATGGGTCAGATGATCAGGTTCATGTAGCTCTTTTAAGGGCTTCTAGAACAAACAACTCAACACTATATGTGCAGCAGCTGTTTTTACTGTTTTTTTTTTTTTAATCTTTATTGGAGTATAATTGCTTTACAATGTTGTGTTAGTTTCTGCTATATAACAGAGTGAATCAGTTATACATATACATATATCCCCATATCCCCTCCTTCTTGCATCTCCCGCCCACCCTCCCTATCTCACCCCTCTAGGTGGTCACAAAGCACGGAGCTGATCTCCCTGTGCTACGTAGCTGCTTCCCACTAGCTATTTTACATTTGGTAGTGTATATACCAAATGTAATGTCAATGCTGTCTCACTTTGTCCCAGCTTACCCTTCCCCCTCCTTGTGTTTTGAGGGATTTGTCCTATGCCTGACAAAACTTCAAGTTAGAAGTAGTTGGTCTGATCTAAGACATGTTTTGGGATTGTAGAGCAGCAGTAAGGACAAAAAGAAAAAGGCTAACATTTCTTTTTCTCAGATTGAGCATCTGTTTATTTTCTGGGATCTCCTGTTATTTTCCCCATTTTTATATGGAATTATGGGTACTTTATACTCTTTATCAATTCCTCCCCTCTGCCTGTTAGGCTAGTTTATGGAAGCACCCCCCTCAAGTTTTGTGCCAAACCAGAGAAAAGCAGCAAGATTCAGTTTTACCAGTTGTTATCCTTGTTGGTATCTCTAGCAAGAAGTTAAAAAAAAAAAAAAATCGGGAACTGTTAGTAGGGCTATTAACGAAACATGAGGTTTTGTTGAATGTTTAATGGGTCCATCTTAGTACTCCCTAATAGCAAGAGGCAGAGTGGCAGAGTTGCTAAAATGCTAAAAACGAACTTTTCACCAGGTGGCTCACACCCCAGGGAACCCGTGGGCTTGAGCATGTTGATAAAGTCTTACAAGCATATCAAGATTTCAATTATTTATCATTTCTCTGACTCTACTGCAATAGAGAAATCAAGAACATATGGCAGGCTTAAAAAATCTTTTTCATTTTGCTTCTGTCGATACTATAAGTCAGGAGAATTTGATATTTCTTGCTGATCTTGAAGGGATCCTTCATAAGCTTAACACTTTTAAACCTTGCTACTTCATTTGTTTGCACTTTTCCCCCACAAGGTAGGTTAGTATTTTGGATTAAAGGCTGGTCAATGAAGTAACATTTCATTTGAATATGTAGCATTTTTCATTCTCTGTGGCATGTGGAAGTGAAATTATTGGGGAATGTGATAAATATTCATAAAATTCTAATACTTATGGATGAAGGAAAATTCTAACAGCCATCTCAGATGTGATGGTGGACTTTAACTTGGCATGGGGGGTAAAAGATAGCTAAAGCTCAATAAAATGAGTTTATAATCATATGTGTTCTTTTACGTTTCCAGTTATGGAGACATTTGTAACAACAAACCTTATGTTAAAACAAACCATATTTGTAAAATCTGAGGAGATTACGACTCACATGGTGGTGGTATAACCTGAAGTGGTAGTATAACAGAAAACCCATTTTTGCCTATGTGATTGAACAATCTCTATGACTTAATCTAATCTTGGTCTGATTCCTAAGAAATGCTGGTTTCTAATATGGTGATTGACCATTACTTGGACGGCTTGTGTAATTTACTCTGTACTCTGGAGCAAGTCTCAACTTTCTTCCCTCAGGTCTTACTTTTTTCTTCTATAAATAGGGGATAGGCTCTGACATACATACCTTTAAGATTCGTTTTAAGGGTAAAATAAGATATATATGAAAACTGCCTGAAGAGAAAAGAGAGGTCATCCTTAACAAAACATAGGTTACTTTGTTCTCTGCTTTGGTGGACTACATAGTAATGATGGAGGTTTCTGACCTCACATGTACCCAAATCTCTGGGTCAGAAAGCAAGACATGTATACACAATGGCAATGATAACTTAAGCCTGATATGATTCAATAGTTCAGTTTTCTGTATTTGAAAGATGTGTTTGTGTACAGAATTTTCGCCAGAAAGTTTTTATAGCAAACTTTTTATGTCAGAAGTTTATTTTATTGGTAAAATATTAAATAATATACAGAATTAAAAACTGCACTTACACTTCTGAGAAGAAATAAATCTTGGACAAATTATATGCTTGTTCCTGAGATTCCCTAAATTTATTCCAGTAGCTGTGCACTCAGACAGTACAAACCTTTATAATATAATCCTTTTCACAAAGTATTACAAAGTTTCTGCAGCTTCTTTAGTTGTACATACATACAGACACACACTCACACATGCATATACAACACTCATACACGTATACACAATACCCACATACATGCACAGAACATGTATGTGTGTGCATTAAAAACAAAGAAAATACAAGTCCCACATTTTAGTCTGCAGTGACAAAACTGTTAGCGGAGGTCTCCAAACTGGTATATAGCAGAGTGACTTGTCACACAGCTGCAAAGACTGTTTCAGTATTTCCGTAGTAAACCTCATTTTCTGAGGTATGGTATTTGAGCCTTAAAAAAACTACATTACACTGAGCAAACCTGACACACAAGGTCTGGAATTTTAATTTTACATATATATTTATATATATATATTTATATATATATATCTTTTTTAAACAATAGTTTTTATTTTCCCAAATTATTAGTTTGAAAAAAAATGAGGTTTACTGGTTTGACCTATTTTTTTTTCGCTTCTAAAACTTAAAATATCCTAGAAACTGTCAAGCAATTAGTTTTTAAAGTAGTCTTAATTACCTTTGGTATTGTTAAAGAAAAAAAATCTAAAATGGCCAAGACATATACTGTACAAATGCAGTAACTGCCTTTAAAAGAAATGCCAAAGAAATGTTATCTTTTAAACCAAATATGTATTTACATTACAGCAGTTTTACTACAGGGACACAGGTATGTATAAAAAAAAGAAAATCAGAATACTACATATAAATATGTATGATATGAAAAATACCTCTTACTTAAGTTTGTATGAAAACAGGAGTGCTCCAAATATTTCTTAAAATTTTTCTCCACTAGGTGATAGGTAAGTGTTTAAAATTGAGCTAAGTGCTTTACTTTTATTTTAAAGTTCATTTCCAAAAGGAGAATAGAGAAATAAAAAAATACTAGGTTCTTAATTAAAAACACTGGGTAAGGGTCTAAAAAAAAAATTCAGTCTCTAAGAATTTCAACTTTAGGACACATTTCTCAGGCAAAAGATTACTAATTGCAAAGAAAATTTAGCCTAAATAGAGATACCATGAGATTAGACCAGTAGTTTCCACGTTCTCTAATCTTTTGACTGTGGAGTGTTTTTCTTTTTGCTTGTTGTGTCCTTTAACTAACATACCATAATTTTCAAGGGTTTCTTTTTGTCTTTAACTAAAGAAAGAAGGAGAAAAATAACCATAGTTTTTAAGACTTCAAGAAAAGTATTGCACTTGTACAGAAAGAAAAGAAAACATCGTTTAAACTACATAGTAGAAGCAATCATTCTGGGATTGCAAATAACACATGGTCTAAAAGGTCAACTATTAAGAGCAAAGGTGGAGCCTGGAGAGCCCACTCCAAACCTGGAATATTATTATAGTAATGTTAAAGCATTTTCTCCCAACTGGGAGATAGTTAAGACTTTTTGCTTCAGATTTTTAACATCTTTCTAAATTCTTGCAAAAAATTGTTTAATCTCTCATAATACACATTTTAGGAAGAAAAGCGAATCAGAACACAAAATCCAGCAAAAAAGGAAGGCAAACATATCATGTTATTATGATTACATAATCTCTGAAGTCATATTTTAGATACCCAATATTTGAAAGTGAAAGTAACACAAGGGTTATATACCTTACTAGTTTTAATCCAACTACCTTTTTAAAAAAATTATAAAACTACACTTGAGTATAAAAAATATGTCAGCAGATTATACAGCCAACAAAAATCATACACAAAAAATTAAGACTTAAGAGACCTGTGAATTGGAAATAAGAGTTGACCTAATCCTCAAACTAGTAGGGAGAGAGAGAGGCAGAGATGTCCAGAGACAATGATGGAGGGAACGTGGACAGAGAAAAGAAAAGAGGTGGGGAGAGTAGACAAAATTTAAGAGATCACAAAGAACTTCACTACATAGAAGGGGAAGTGATTTATGTTAAAATCTGAGCGTGCTTGACAGTCAAAATGTTTTATCACAGTTTCAGAAATTGAACTACTTAAAAAAAACAAACACAGAAGAATAAAACAACAAAAAACAAAACCCAGAGTCTTTCCCTTGTTACAGTGTATTCATTAAAAAAAAAAATCCATTTCCAGTAAATTAAGTAGAATCCTGATAAGTGCATAGTTGGGGATTCAGTGACCTCCACCCGTTCAAGAAGCTTTCCTTACTGTGTGTCACTTGAGGTAATTTGAAGGGCCCGATTAACTGCAAACTGGCTTATCTGTACCTATATGAAGTTTTATGCTGTACTTTATGTGGCTTAGCAGAGGGCCTCTAAATTTTATACTTTATTCACAATAAAAAGGACATCTTAGAAAACTAGTCATTCATGTACCACTCTCTGTATGGGATAAAGGTTAATTCACAACAAATTTATACAGAAAATATACAAATGCCATGTTACGGGAGAAAAACCCCATAAACAGAATTAGGAACTTATTTCTAAGAGTGTGTGTGAAAAATATCCACAAACTTACAGTACAGCAAGAGAAAACTGAAAGGCTAAAAATACAATGTTACATAAAAACCTTATGGAAATTCCAAAATTTTAGGTTTCTGCAATAAATGTAAAAATATTCAAGATGTCATTATTTGGCCTAGCAATACACTATGATAAAAAGAAACACTAGATTATCACAGCTTCTTGGTCATATGACATTTGCTTTGAATAACAAGCAGCTCATTTTTAAAAAAGCTGTCATATTTTAACACATCCATTGCAAGTAATACACAACCATGGTAGGAAACCATTTGAGATTATGCTTTGGAGAACAGCAATGTGATATGACTGTTCAGTTTTGTTTTGTTCAAGGAGAATTAATTACCTGCTTCTCTACATCATTCCACAAAACATTAACAGGTTAGAAGACAGAAGTTCTAAGACTAGCAGAACACTAGTCTACAGGTGAAATTCCAAAACAATACTATATTTTATTGACCAAAAACTCCACTAATAAAGCCTTGTATGATATTAGAACTTATTCTTCCTTAAAAACAAAACAAAAACACATACCACAATGCAATTCACAGCTACAATTTCCCTCTACCTCATATTTTACCTGCATAATCTTGTAATGGTATTCAGAAATATTATCAAACTAAAAAGATATTAACATCTGGTTTCAAAGTTTCCTTTTACTTTAAGCAGATAAGCTGAAAGTCTCTGTATTGGAAATTCCTCTAACAGTTTTGACCTAGGAACGCAAAGAAGAATTATATAGTAATCAATTTTAAGTGATTTTTAAAAATACATAATAAAAGTGTGGTAGAGCTACAATGGCTAACCAACACTCTCTCAATGCATTTTAAAAAGGCACCAATATAAATAAATTTTGTAAGTATTTAATACATTAAATTCAGGATCTTAAGACCAGTTACTGTATATTTTAATTATTTTGCAGAAACTGGAGGTTTAAAAACATTTCTAAGATAACTTTCATATATACAGACTTTAATTTCACCCCCCCTCCCCCATTCTTCTTTACTTTTGCATTTGGGGAATTTTCTGTTTTAGAATAATTTTCACACAGATAGTACTTACTAAAATATATATAAAATATAACTAAAGATGACCACAAATGTAACTTATCCCTTTTTGTAAAATGAACAGTTCAAAGTTAAAAAATAATGTATCCAGTACCTCCTATAATCTAAGTTCTGTCTTGAAACCAGGAGCATATAGTTTTTTATTTGTATTTTTGCAGCCTTTTCTGTTCTTTTTCCACCATAAGGAATCACTTTAAAGATAACATTTGGGAAGTAAGTAAAACATCATTTTCATCTAAATGCCTTCACTGATGTAAGTTTTGTCAAACATTTATAAAATATCATAAAACTTCATGGTTCTGTGAGGTCTACAACTCAGACACAAAAACCATAAATCAAAACAATACCAAGCTCACTAAAACATTCTTGTCTTTCTCCATTTGTCAACAAGTAAAAGTTGAAAATTTTTCTTTTCTGTATCTTCCTATTCAAAAGTAATTTGTGTTTCTTTCACTTTGGAGGTTATATCAAATCAACTTAAAGCCTTTTTTTTTTTTGATTTGATTTGTTTTGATTTGTTCTGTAAGTACACAGTAAAGCCTCACGGTTTGAGTTGAATAGTTGCAACTAGTCCTAAAGACACACTAGTAACTTTAATATTTCTCAGTACAATCTGGTAAAGTAAACCTACTAAGTTGCTCAGGTATTAACTATAATTTTAACTCTCTATAGGCTCTTGCAACACATCTGATCACTGTGCTTTTTTTCATGAATTTTCTTTAAAAGAATGTGTGTGTATGTGTACTATGATGCATGTATATAGCTGCTTGTATGTATGTAGGAGAGACAATCCCTACTTTTAGCCAAATCTGAATCCTAGTCTCTCGTTCTCCCATTTTGTCCCTCCAGAAAATTCTCAATGGCATGTTTCAACAACTCAAAATCTCTTCCAGTGTGCTTACTGGTCACTTTCACTATTTTAACAAGCCAGATTAGAATGGCTTTTTAAAAGTGATTGACCACTATCAGAGAGAGGTAACACCTTTCTCTAACAGGAGCTGGAGATAAAATTCTGGGCAAAATTAGGGCAAAGCAATGTGATGAATTTTTGCCAAACTGGAAAATACAGAAGCTAACCTATTTTCATGCCCCTCAAATAATCTGTAACGTGAAATCTCACCTAAATAAACTGGGCATATAACTGTTATGTAAAACTTGATTTATTTGGTGTCTGACTCTCATATCTATTTTTAGGTGCTACCACCTTGCATATTTCCTTTCATGAAGAAGCATGCAAATATAGCCATCCAGGGTTTCCCAGAAGCACTGTGTCCACAAAAATTCTGTCTAACCTACACATTCGAATTGATCTTGTCCTTATTTGTCCCTGCCATACCCTGAGCCATCTTTACCTCTTTTTGTTCCTTATATAAAGCTAAGAAAGTACAAGTACACACTTGTAGCAAATACACTCTCAAAAGTATTAAGTCCCTTCAATAAAAAAGATTCTCAGAAAGATGAAATCAGAAAAGGAGAGTGCATTAGTACTGTCCTCATGGGGGTACTATGGAACTCTGTAGGTCCACCTAAATTCAGTTTCATCCCAGGGCAGGTAGGTACATGATTGTTCATACACTGAAAATAAAAAATAGTAACCAGGAAAAAAATTCATAGATGATGCCAGCCAAAGTTATGAACATACTGACTGCCATCCAAACATTTCCTTGAATTGTAGTAAAACACAAAATCACTAGCCTTAAATTATTTCCCTTCCTCTAAAAGGAAAAAAAAATTAAATTCCAATTATTTATGAGGGGTTGGGGCAGGTGGGTGAGGAAGTCTCAAAGACATGCTTCACCTTTGAACACACTGTATGTTCACGATGCAGTAATGTACCAAAGCATGCAGGAAAAGTGACAGTGGACGTTCTCTTTAAAACAGTTTGCATTTCTGTTTTGGTGCCTTCTCTCAGAGTTAAAGGAACAATTTAGACATTTCTCCAGAAATAATTACCACAGAGGGCTAGTAAAAGAGAGTTGCGTTGTAACCATTTTTGCCTAGCTCTAGCTGTGTCAGTGCTTAGAAGCTGCTTACATAAGCAGATGGTAAACTAGAAAATGAGTGAAGAACAGTACTGGGACCAGATCTGCCTATCTGTCCACAGTTCTCTAGTCTTGCTAATTCTCACATCATTCTTGCATCATTAAGAAACACAGTTTCAGCATCCCATGTAATGACTTTTTTTTTTTTTACAGCGGTTATCAGCTTAATGTAATTTTAGTATTCAGAAATGGTTATCAGATAATCCAGTCATGGTCAGGCCTGTCCTCCGTAAACACAAACGGTAAGTTCCCCCTCCAAGGGTGTCCCCCAAGATGAATTTAATCAGTTTCATTCAGTTCCTCCCCTCTAGTGCTGTTAGACTGCAAAGAAAAAGCAGAGGAGCACCCATATAAAAGAAATTAAAATCTGTACATGAAATATGGCAACATATGTATGAATTGAAAGAAGAAAAATTCTGTAGTAAGGGATTGAGATTCATTTCTGACAAGAACTTATAAATAGTTGCATGTTTTTGAGACAGAAAAATGTGGACGTGGAGACTTAAGCTTGGAGGTTCAGTCACATTCTGGACTCCAAGAAAGGTAAAAATAAGTTTTGCTTTTCTGTCTTATCTATAGTTAATGTACCGGTTACAAAGACGTTCCCCTTTTCCTTGTACCAAAAAGTGGTAAATATTATTATTGAAGAAATACTAGAATAAATAGCCCTAGTTCCATAATCTTATGGGGTTCAAGTTACCACATTCAGGTCAAATTAGCAATTGCTCTGAGGAGATTTTGAAAGAAATAGCCTATGGCAAGATTTTTATAGACCTTCCACTAGAAGAGTAAAAGAAGAATAGACTATGGACAAAACACTGGGTGGTCACAGCTTGAGAAAAACCAGTGAAAAGAGAAATACCAGAAAAGGGATTTCTGAGTGGATTTTTTCCCCCCTACTGTTAGTCTAATTATATTTTTCTGCTGACTGGTTAACACTGATTAAATGCTGATAAAGTGACAATCGTAAGCATACTTTTAGAAACAGATACATATACTATGCTGCCATCACATTACAACTTTAAAAGAAAACTTCCCAAGCAAATTTAAGAAAAGCAGAGGTCCCTTCTGGAAACTACTGACTGCCTCTTAGCCGCTCTTAAACCATGTTATTCTGAAAACTAGATAAAAATACTATTCATTAAAGGTGTTAAAAGTAAGGCTGCCAGGGTGTCTATAAAATGCCAGTCATCAAAACTATGGAAAAACAGTGCTTAAGTTTAGAAAAATAAGATCCTAGGACCTCACATGTATTTGTAGCTGTCCTTAACTACCTGTAGTTTAAAAATTTTGCTATATGGTACAGTGTACAACATACCGTATTATAAATTCCATAGGGGAAGTAAACACAGAACCCACAACAACAACTCATCCAAGGAGTCATCACTGAAAATAATGTGTTTGTGTTCCATGATCTCTAGAGGGAAAAAAAAAGTTTACATTTTGAAACAAATTCTTCTTGAACAGTAAAATTACTTATCCCATTTTAAACTGTGAAAGTCCTACCCAGAAAACGCTAATCTTCCTGCCTTCAGTCGTAATCCTGAACATCAGTGGCAAATTAGAATCCTTAGGTGTGAATCTTTACGAATCAAGTGATTATTCTTTCCTCAAAGCATGATATACCTTAACATCTATGCATGGCAGAAATGAACTGCTCTTTAATTCCCACAAAATAAACAAGCCAAGTTGTCAAGAAACGATATCCCATCCCTTCTCTCTTCTGTTTCTTCCTTCCTTATTGTAATTAGGCAGAGCAAATGACACTGCGTCCACAAAATAAGAATTAATGACAGTAATAATATTAAAAAAAAAAAAAGGTATGTCAACATCTGAAGAAGGTGGGATTGTAAGTGCAGTATTTCTTCATGTGCAGTTCATTACTTCATAGGGGTCCCCTTTGGAATGAAAAGGCCTAGTGGAATGTGTGCTCCCCTCGAACAATGTGTGATGAAAACTCATAACGGTCCTGGCTTCTGTAGCCACAGATGTTGCATTCCAGTGGGTCCCGGTAGCCATGGCAACCCATGTGAATGGTGTACATGACATGGTCTAGGAAAAGGACTCGACAGTGCTCACACTTGAAGGCCCTAATCTGTTCTCCTTCTCCATTAAAGACCTTGTAGATGTCCTTCAGCGAGCCCTTAGGAGCCTTGGTGGTATCCAAAGCCTTGACATCCTCCTTCATGTAAGCTGGGCTTTGTTTCCTCTTGGGATTTAAGGCTGGGTTTCCTTGGTAGGACTGGTGGTCATCATGGCTGCTTTCTGAGTCAGTAGAATCTAGGCAGCTATTGCTGGGAGAGGCCTCTCTTTCCTGGGGTCGACTCTTTGGTCTGATGAGAGAGATAGGGCCATCCATGTTGTTTTCATGACTATCGGAGGTTTCCCTGCTAATGGGTCTTTCTATCCTATTTGGATGATAGACCTGAGAATAAGCTGAGCTTATAACTGGGGCCACCTCAGCGATTGTGCTTGGTGGGTGCTGCATCAGAGGGTGAAGGGCCTCAGCTCCAAGGTAGGTGATTGCATTGTTGATGGCTTGGTCCATCATATGAGACTGCATCAGCTCAGCCTCCTTCTCATATGTTAAGTTCATATCAAAGTGAATGTCTGGGTAGCTGAATCGCATGAGCTTTTCCCCTGAAAGACAGAGGGGGAGAAAAGTAAAAAAGAAAAAAAAGAACACAACAAAATAAGTGGTTGGACTAAAAATATAAAAGTACAAAGTTAACTCATCACTTCCATTTTCCATAATATGGTATCTCTTATTCTTTAGATCAAGCATTTAAGCTCTTTAATTCTGCTGAGACTCACAAATACTCTTCACCTACAAAAAGGATTAGTAATAAAAATTTCACAAGCCATTTGCACTTGTTCTAATGCCACCACGAAAATGCATCTAGCCTAAAAGTTATAATTGTGTGTTATCTTATTTTCATTCTCTATTAAAATGTCCACTTGTCTAGAGCTCAGCCACTATAGGAGAAAGAAGAAATACCAGGTGAAAGTAAGTCAGAGATTATACTTGTTTTTGCGTACTTTAAACATCAGTGACCAAGCTTCAAAGATCATAAAAGCGAGAGTGATCTGGTTATAACACTTGTTATCTCACAATCGTGTAGGCTTAATTTGGTTGATATAGGTGCTATATTAGAGAAAGATTATAGATCCAATACATGTCATTCTGGAAAATTTTAAAATGCCACAATTAAAATACTGTTAAAAGCTGATATTGTCTGATAAACTGAATGAAATTTAGGGCTATATAAAAATAGAATATTTCCCAAAGCACTTACTTATAAACTTGGAAAATACTATGTTCCATTGTTTTGCTTCTTGAAATGGATAATTATTCATTTTTGCATCAACCCTTTCTTATTTAGACACATGTGCAATGGTGCTGGTATGTATGTATACCCATTGTTAGTTTTCTATACATTTTCTTGACTGAAGGATATTTGTAGTTTTCCCTTTAACATTTACTTCAACTAATTTAATTTTACTTCAGTATTTTACTTCAACATAATATCTAATAGTAACTATAAAAGAGTCTGGTGCATGAAATAGTAGTTTAAATTTTTCTCCTTCAAATATTGCCAGCTTTGGACAGAATATTTTATCTTTGAAAACTTCTGCCACTAAAACAATGGGTTCTCCTACTAATACTTAGTTACTTTGATAGGTAAATCTCACAGATGAATGCTTCTTTAAAATATATGTGAAGTTCTTAGAAACATTTAGTATGCTGTTGTAGGTGCCTAACATGTGACGCTGATCCATAGAACTGCATTCTGGAAAAATACTTTCATGTGGCTAGTATTATTACAGGTTTGAAGAAATGTCCCCTAAATGAGATGAAGGTAATGGTCAGAGTAATGAAAATGGAAGAAAAAATATGATGAGCAATTATCTTGTAGCATACAATTAAGATATTGCAACGTCAAGAGTTTAAAAGTTAAGCTAGACAAACCTAATCTATATTCTCAAAGAGTTTACAGTTTAGAGGGAGTGACAACAATTTAGGGATCATTTATAATACAGTGTGATATGTGGTATGGGGTCAAATAAGAGGAATACATAACTCATAGTAAAAGAAAACTTCTTGAAGAAAGTGACATCAGAGAGAAGAATGTGATGACAAATATTAGCCAAGTAAAGGAATGGTGGGGGTTGGAGCAGCTGGTAGGAAGGCTTAGAGGCTAGAGGGCATGACACATTCTAGGGATTACTTACACTTTGCATATGGCTGCGAATGGAAATAGATGAGAAAGTTGGCATCAGATAATATAAGGCTCATTCAACAATTAAGGAGTTTGAATTTTATCCTGAGAGCAGTAAGAACTGAAAGGGTTAAACAGGGAAGTGACTTAACTAGATATTTATTTAGCAAGATGGTTTAGGAAGTTCTTGCTGTAGAGGTGTAGAGATCATGGTGGCTTCAACTAGTAGAGTGGCAGTGGAAATGGAGAAAATTCGATGGAATGGAGAGAATTTTAGAAAATGTTGCTAGAACTTGGTGATTATCTAGACACAGAGAATGAGAAAAAGGTTAAGTATGGAGCCCAGGTTTCTGGACTGGGGAACTTAATGGATAGCAATGGGATAGAAAAGATGGTGAATTCAGATTGGGGAATACTATGAGTAATAAGTCATGTCTAATAAGTACTGAGATATAGTTTCAAACTCAGGAGAGAGATCTGGGCTTGAGATATAGATATGAGAGTCATCAGTTGATTGAAAGTAACTTCTGAAGCCATGGGAATAGATGATATCACCCAGGCATAGGTAAAGTGTGAAAAAGAGAAGGTCAAAAATAGAACCTGGAAGAACATCAAGATTTTTATGCCTGCCCATAAACTAGGGCAAGTGGGATTTGAGCCCCATGCTTCGAGAGCCCTGGGCCGTGCTGCTCATGGAATAAGGAACATACAGGGACAAGGGAATGTGCTTACCTGGAGCTTACACCCTAGACCATACTCTGGGTACCCAGGACCCCAGAATTCCTTCTCCAAATGGCTGGGAGCTTGCACCAAGTGTTGCACAGTCCTCTTCATAGGGTCCATTGTCCTGAGTACCAACTGTGCTGCCGGTATGTACACTCTTAGGCTTGAAGAACGGTCAATACACTACTCTTGTGTGCTGTGTGTGGGGTGCGATATGAAAAGAACTTGGATGTGCAGACTAAAATCTACACATAGGTACATAAGACCCCTTTTTGCTACTGGAAAGAATCAGGAGTGGGTTTAAAAGAAGGGCCTGGCTGCAGGTCAGGGAGTGGTGGCTCTCTGCTCATGCCTCCAAGGTCTGATGTGGAACTCCACGGAATCTGAGAATTCTATATTTATTTGAACTCAGTCTTCCAGATTAGGAGGTTAGAACACAATAGTTTTTAAGCCTGATTGACAATATTAAAATATTTAGGCATAAGAATTGAGGCCTCCATTACTACTGTTGTCCCATTTGCATAACTGTTGGGGTAAATCCATACAAAAGACTGAGAAGGAGTGGTCAGAGAAGCTGGAAGAAATGCAAGAGAGATCAGTGTCATAGAAACCAAGGAAAGAGAGTGTTTCCAAAGGAACTAACTATTCAGCAGTGCAAATGCTCTCTAGGTTTAAGATGGTCTAAAAAGGTTCCTCTGGACTTGACACTCTGAAGCTAGTGGACACCTCAGTGAGAATAATTTCAGCAGAGCACAAGGAAGGAAACCAGGTTGTACAGACTGGGGAATGAGTAGAAAGAAAGAACTTATAGAAAGCAAGTATAGAGAACTCTTTCAACAACTACATCCTTGAAGAGAAGGAGAAAGTAGGCAGCTGGAAAGAGACCTGGGTTTGGGGTTAGATTTTTTTTTTAATCATGGGAGTTTATCACATTGAATGCAAAAAGAAAAATGCCAATAGAAGGGAGAGGTTAAAAATATATGTGAGAGGGCTTCCCTGGTGGCGCAGTGGTTGAGAGTCCGCCTGCTGATGCTGGGGACATGGGTTCGTGCCCAGGTCTGGGAAGATCCCACATGCTGCGGAGCGGCTGGGCCCGTGAGCCATGGCCACTGGGCCTGCGCATCTGGAGCCTGTGCTCCGCAACGGGAGAGGCTGCAACAGTGAGAGGACCGCATACCGCAAAAAAAAAAAAAAAAAAAAATATATATATATATATATATATGTAAGAAAGGGGGGAAATAATAGTGTAAGTTATCTGGGGGCTGGGATAGGAGAATTCCAGAGCGCAAGAAGAGGAATTAATCGGAAAGAAGGATGCTTCCTTCATCAATGAAAGAAAGTATTCATGTGAATGCACGTGATCCTACAGGATTAGTGACATTATACTGAAATCATTTCAACTGATTTTATTTCCTATGAATCTAGATGTAATATCACCAAGGAGTGAGATACCATGTTTTGGGAGAGTAGAGAAAGGTCGAAATGCCCAAAGTGGCGAGTAGGAGAGAAAGCTATTCAGGGATGAATTAAAAGAAGGCTGCTATATAGTAGGGATGGGACAACCGGTATTTGAGATCAGTTACTCAAATTTTCTCTAAAATTACTAGCAGCTATGTAGATGTGGAAAAGAGGCTCAATTAGCTCCATTAGAGAGTGGGGTTTTACTAGGAGAAAGGTAGAAGGACAACAAGACAACAGAGTCATAGAATCTAAACTGAATAAGAAAAGAGAGGAGGAAACATATACAGAAAGTTCAAGGATCACTGGCCTGGAGGCCTTGATAAAATCAAAAAACAATATTTAACTGAGGGACATGATAAAAAGAAATTTACAGTAAGTGTGGAATGATGAAATTTCTCACTTCAAAAGACATCATAAAAACAGTTACTATGCAATTGTTTGTTATTCAGTTGACCCTTGAACAACATGGGTTTGAACTGCGCTGGTCCACTTATAGGAGGACTTTTTCACCAGTAAATACTGTTGAATCCATGGATGCAGAATAGTGGATATGGAGGAACTGTGTATAAGGAGGGCCAACTGTAAATTATATGCAAATTTTCTACTGTATGAGGGTCACTGCCCCTAACCCCTATGTTGTTCAAAGGTCAACTGTGTATTACCACTAGGATAGAATCCAAATAAAGAAAAAATACCATCAAATTCTAATAAAAATCTAATGTCCTTATTTTAGAATCAAAATGTACTTTAAAAAAACTACCCTTTTCTAAGGAATTTAATCAAATCGAGAGTAGCATCTCTAAGTCAAAGGAAATATGGAAATATTACAAAGAGCAGAACTAAGTAAATTCAGAAAATAGAATAGCAGTAAATTTCATATTTTTCCAACTATACTAGTCTCTAGTTGAGACATAGACATTTAATGGACATCCATCAAATTAATTTTAAAAACAGATGAATGATATTTTTAAAAAGTTATTTATAAACAGGAAGAAAGAGACACAGAGAAATAAAAGTAACTTAGGGCCCAAGGCAGATCTGAGTATACTCTCAGAGGCTAGTTTTAAACTGACCTAGTATAAACTATGATCCTTGGGGCTACCCTTCAGCATTCCTTGAATGAACTTTGTCAGTTAATCTCTCCAGCTTGTCTTAAACTGATATTTTGGTGATTTGTTAGTTCTTTAATTTTAGATTGAAAAGAAATCTTCTCTAAGTGTTTATTGGAGTAGGACAATTGTATCACCCTTTCCTCCCTGAAATAACCAAAGAAAAGATTTTCTCTCAGTCACTACTCAACCCTCACAAGGTGTTCTATAATGCGTTTTGACACTAGAATGTGAGAATCTGTTTATTTTTATCTCTTCTAATTTTTACTCTATGTAAGTCTATAAGAATATATATTACATATATAGTGATAATTCTTTATATTGAATCTGTTATTCATTCATTTTTTTTAAAAAAAACTAGATGTTTCTGTATCCTCAGAGATACTTTACAACTTAAACTCAGAGTTGGCATCATTCTGTATACTGTATCAAAGAATATCTGAGGGCTTGGAAATGAAAAAGGAAAGTCTAACACATCACATTTAATCTTTTCAGTTCAAAACTGTAGGCTACATGAAAACAAAGATCAAAATATGAACTATAGATCCAAATATGAAACATCTTGAATGTAGGCTGCTGCATTATATATTTTAGTGCAGAATTAAAAAAAAAGATTTCTTCATTCTAGATTAAATACTAAAAGCATTAACATTGTGTAAAGAAAACAGCTTAAAAACCTGGCGCTAATGCAAATTTAAAAAGATTACAAAACTGGCTAGTAGGCTACATCATTTCCCTTAAGTATTGTTATTTGTTATTTCACTTTATATAATATTTCATTTTGAGAAAGTAATTGATTACTATCACTCTTTCCTTCATTTCTCTTTCTTAGGCCCATATGCCTAAGGGTGTGTAGTGTGTGTGTGTGTGTGTGTGTGTGTGTGTATAAATGCGGTACACACGGAGTGGCATAATGGAGTAAAGAGATGGGCATTTACTTCATGAACTGAAATACACCAATATATATTTCTAGCACATGGGGACATGCCTTTGCTCATTAAAATCAATTTTTACAGAAATAAAACCCTTTGTAATGCTTACCCACAAACTTTTGTGGAGTGGAGCTTTTACGTTTTCCCATATTCCCTGTGAGCTTCTCTATGACAGCAGGTCTCTCAAAAGGCACCAGAGAAATATTGTTGTCCATAATAGGCTCTTGTTCCTTACAATCTTCCATAGGAGGTACTATATAAAACCATACAAAAAATGTAATCTGATAATTTCTTCAACATTTAAAAAGATACAAAGCTGGACTTGCCATCTCAATATGTGTTATACAAACATAAGCTAGTATGCTTGAATAAAAGTTAAGTAGAAAGAATAACCTCTAGTGTTAAAGTATACTTTTAACACTAGTGTGTGTATACTCACACACACACACACACAGAGGATTTGTTTTTATCCGAGTCTCTCTCAGATCAATGACATAAACTGTTGCCACTATTGGTGGCCAACATGTTCTTCTTGTGTCTCATCTTAGTCCTCTGAAAGTGTTTTTAGCATTGATTAAAATCAATACTACTTTAAGACTGCACTGTTCTCAAGGCTTCTGGAGTTTATTTTTCTAAAACAATTTAAGTAAGTCAATTTGTTTTGGAGGAAACCTTACACAGACACACAGAAGAGCAGTATAATATTTAATCAGTTTTTTTTCACCCATGTATTTTCCTGTAACAGATTTTCTACTTGATGAGCTGAGTGAGCTGTGAGCCCTATTGGCAGTAGCTACATACCTGCACAAAGCAGTCTTCATGAAGGAGATCCAGTTCTAAACATGTCCATGCACAGTAAACGGTGACAGCTTTATGATTGTAATTTATTTTAAAAAGAGCTCTTCAGCAGGACAACATAATCCATTTCTAAACTGGCATATTTGCTTACTAAACTACTGCTCTAATTCATTTGACATAAACTCTCCAGTCTAAGTTGCTGTGGGCTAATATATTAATTCATAGATATTGACATTACATATTGACATTTATGGTGTAGACACAGAACTTATAAAAGTTGTTTTTGAATAAAAATACTGTCAAAGGACATTTAAGTAAAGATAGAGGAATATCAGAGACAGACCAGATCAGTTGATTAAAACCAATATTCACAGGAAGGACCATGACTTATTATTTCTTGATTACTGTTGCTTTATCCAATTGTACTTGTGTCAGCACTGTTTGGAAATCTAAAGGTTTCATATCTTAGGATATCTTTACTTGTTCATCATGCACTGTAAAATGATTTATTCTGCTCCTTTCGTTTGTAAAGGGATAGCCCCACTGTGTGAAACACAATGTATTATCCTTTATAAGGGCAGACACTAAGAGTGAGAAAGCAAGAGATGAAAGTTAAGAAAATCCAGTGCACAATTCAGGTGACCTATTTAATAACCAATACAGGTTGCTGATTTTGAAGAAATGAAAAATGGCATCAGAAAATGTTTTTGTAATTCAAGCATGTTTAAAGACATCGATAGTCAACCTAAGTTTTGGGTTAACCTAGTATAGCCAGGTGGATGGGCCAGAAAAATTCAATCTTCAATCTCTATTTTAATGGCAAGGGATTCTGTAATTACTGGATGTTAATTTGGGAAAAAAATTCCAAGAGGAGACTTAGAAACAAAGAAACACATAGGTCACTTTCTATACAGGTATAATTCATGATATACAACTGCAAAAAGATGTCCCCAGGTATTACACACAACATCATGTCCTCTCTTAGCAACAAGTAAAATAAGAAAAAAAAAAAAACTTAAAAAGAAAAGCAAAGAAAGAATGACCACAGAATTCAAATAAGGGGGGCCAGGAGGATGGAATGGCAGTGGTGATGTGGAGGGGGGCCATGCAATTAGATACAGATTATTGTCAAAATTTTAACTTTTGTTTTAGGTGTTGAATTCACAGGCACTTACTACATTTTAAAAAATAACTATATACCTGAAAAACTGGCCATGAATGGACCAAAGATGAAAATATGTCATGAGCCAAGATCCGAAACGAAAGAAGGAAAGAGAAAAAAGTTTGTTGTTGTCAATCTTGCTAAAAAACAGCAAAACTGGTAACAGGGTTTGCCCCCAAATTGAATATACTAATTAGTTTTGAAATGAATAGTCTAAAACTTGGCAGTTTTGCTCTAAGTCTCACCTTGAATTTTCATATTTGCACACATTTAACACTCAAAACGAAACCTGGGTGTGGGAACTGTCCCACACCACCTCCACCTCAATTCAAGTGATTTGTCCCAAGTTCAATGAAGCTCATATGAACTGAAAACAATGACTTTGGCAGAGCTCTGATCTAACTTCTACTTCACAACCAACAGTCCTTTACATATCAAACATTAGTCTTGTTTCTACCATATCAGCAATAATAATAACAACAACAGACTCACCCTATGTGCTAAGTACTGTTTTAAGGCTTTCCATCTGATAATTTATTTAAGCTTTCAACAACCCACTGAGATAGGTACAATTACCATCTCTTTTATACAGATGGGGAAACAAAGACCCAAAGATGTAATTTTCTCAGCGTGCTTTTTAAAAAATTGAAGCATAGTTGATTTACGATGGGTTTTTTTTTTTCAATTTTTTTTTACTGAAGTATTTTCTCAGTGTTTATATCTAGTTAACAGGGAATATACGAGTAGAACCCAGGTGGTGTGACTCCAGAGCCTGGGCTCTTAGCCACTATTTGAGTGTTGACTTTGTATAAACAAGTTTGAAATATTTTTAAGGTCTCCACTGAGAAAAGATCTGACACATTTTATATATTACATAACTAATCTAAATTATTTGCTTTCATGTATCTGGGTGCAACTCATCAAAGTGCTTCTAGATATACATTGCTTGAAACACAAAACAAGTTGTCTAGTTAACTCAATAATGCATTAATCGCATTGTGAGACATTCAACTAGGCTAAGAAAATACCAATATGCAAACTCCACTTCTTAGAACAAACTTCATAACCAAATATCTTCCTTATTTTTGAAGTTATAACCATGATAAAAATATTTATCCTTGCATTATTTCATTATCTCACCACACTGATTAATCATAAAGATAGAACCATACAAGTGTTCCCAACATAGCTATTTTGCCAAACAATCCACTCAAATTTCAAATTCCAAGAAGACACAGTCTGAGGGACCTAGATTAGGTCACATGTCCACCCCCCACCAGAAGAGGGCAGGGCACCTAGACTGACAGTCCTGCCATGGCTTCAGCCGATTAGAGAGGACAGCTCTCTAAAGGAAAAGAGAAGTCTTGTTAACTGTAGGAGGATGAGGGCATGTATGACATTTATGACAGGCAAACAAAACAGATGTCTTCTATTTTGTCACAAACTTTCTCCATGTTGTAGAACATAAAAGAAGCTTTTATCTAAATTATATTCTTGACAACATTGGGCAGTGCCCACACTTGAAATCACTCTTTCCATTTTCCCATCCTCTGGTCTTACTCAGCTTCATTGCTCTTTTCTTCCCCTTCCTAATGTGTTCTTGGTCTTCTAGATGTCTTACTCTATGCTCTATATAAGGTTGTACCCATATAACCTTATAAAATCTCTTACTTTAGACTACTACCTATATAGTGATGGCTCCCACATCTTTATTGCCTACTGAGACTTCTCTCAAGAGCTCGAGATCTATATATTCAACTTCCTTCTAGATAGTTTCACTTGGCTGTCTCTCACAGGTGCCTAAAAGATAATGTGTTCAAAAACTGAAATCTCTATTTCCCTCCCCAAGCTTTCTCTTCTTTTCCTAATTTCCATCTCAGTGAATTGACACTACCATCTACCTGGTCATCCATGCTAGACACGTTGGGCAAATCCTAGATTTCTTCCCTTTCACCCAGTCTTCTACCCCTCCTCCCTATCATCTCTCCTTATATATACACATAGAGGTACTATGTGTCTTAGATTCTACATCTATAGTTGCTCTCAAATAACTTCTGCATATTGCCGGCTACTAAGTCCAACTCAACCAATCAGGAGACTGTTGCAATGGACTACTTGGCCCTATCTTGACTCTTCTGATCTATCTCCCACATTTCTAGCAATAAAATGTAAATGTAATAATACTTTTTAGGGTGAAGTACAAAATTCTTTGCTTAGCACAACAGGTTTTTGATGCCCTGTTCATTGCCTCTCTTTCAGGTCTTATCACCTTCCAATTTCTCTCGCCTTTACCAACTGGGCTCTAGTTATACATAAGTACTGGTAGGTCCTTAACCCACCATGCTCTTTTAGACTTCTATTTCTTCACACATGCTGTTGTTCTCTCCACATGAAACACCCTTTTCCATTTATTCAGCTGGCTATTCTGCCTTTCAAAACCCCACTCAAAATTTTCCCTAGAAATTCCTCTTGGACACCCACTGTGATTTAGATATCTGTCCTCTGTGCTTATCATCTGATGCTTATCACTCAGTGCTGTAACTGTTGGTTTACTGGTCTATTTCTTCCAATAGCTGGTAAGTGACTTTAGGTAGGGACTGAATTTTATTTGACTCTGTGTCTTTAGTACCCTTTACGATGTGAGACAAATGTAATAGTCAATGGATGTTCACTAAACATCTTAATGAAGGAAATGTTGTCACCCATTAGAAATAGGTTGAACAAGCTTACTACGAAGTTTATAGGTTCCCAATTGTCTCCATCCTTGCAATAAAGAAATTCCCTTTACCAAATAATTCAAAACATAAACATAAGAATATATATTCTTGCTTTAAAGTTGGCTGTCTTTCTGGGTCACACTTCCATTTTTGTCTTCAGGCAAGGAGGAAAAGCTAATTACATACTTTGCTTTTTAAAGCTTTTACTTGAAGCTGAGAAGACTTGAAAAATGAGCATAAAATAACTTTCAAATAAGATAATCTGCCATAAAACCCAATTCATCATTATCTTTATTTCCAAAACTACAAGTCATCAATTTCCTCCTTTTCCATCAAACTTGAGGACTTTCGATTCTAACTTGTAAATATGTCTCCAGTGTTTCATCCTTTTCTCCTGCTGCTTCTCTTCATCTTTTCCTTGGCATTCTCAGGCCTAGTCTCTCCTCACACTCCAGTCAGGCATCTATCCTTTATTCTACATTGGTGACACTGTTCTTTAGAAGACAGGAATTTGATTACCCCAATGAAATTCAAACACTGGATTAGCATGTAAAGCTCTATCGTTGCATCACAGCCTACTGTTTTAGTCTCATTTCCTACCACCCCTTTAACTTCAACTATGTTCTACGTCTAGAAACTTGTTAATGTTCTTTTATACCTCCAAGTCTTAGCCTATGGAAACTTCTCTCCCTGGAATGTGTTTCTGTGAATCTATCAGATCTATGCAATTTTTCTCATCCTCGTGTATGGATCAAACACTTCATTTAAGAAGCTTTTCCAAAAACAAACAAAAAAACCCAAACAAAAAAAGAAGCTTTTCCTTGACTTCTCCAGTCAGGTCACTTCTGCATCTGTGCTTCTGGGGAAGTGTATATGCCTTTATTAGAGCGTTTGCTTCATTTTATTGATCTTTTATGTATTTCCTACCAGACTACAAATATAAGAACAAAATTGTATCCATTTATCTTTATATTCCCAGAACATTCCATAGAGCTTGGCACATAGCAAGCCCTCGATATATGTTTCCTGAATGAAGTGAAAGAAAGTCTCTTTGACTTCAGATGCTTCCTCACTAGAAGGAGCCAACGTGGGAACATGTTTTGGGAAAGAAAGGCTAGGAAATATAACAATGTCAGATATGAAAAAGAAAGAATAGTAATTAATTTCAAAGAGCTAATGGGTGACCACAATAATGGCAACCCCCCTACCTACTCTGAAAGAAAAGACAGAATAACAGATACGATGTAACAGGATACTAAGAGAGGGAAGGTGTAAATATGAATTTCACTGTGGCTCTGTCAAAAACGAGTCACATGCCAAGCCATGTATGTGAGACAAGGTTAATGATGAACTGTAGTAGCATTTTATCCATATTGTCTCTCTTATGGCATTTATCGACTCCTACCTCATAGGGTCAATTCTCTATTAAGCATGTTAACAAAAGGAAGCAGAGATTAAGGATAATCTCAATTTATTATTAACACCACACCTAGAAAAAGTACAGCATGAAATAGTAGTAATATAAACTTATGTGGTTAAAACTCCATCCATTATTGAAGAACAAATATTTGGGTCTATAAATGATATCAAAACCTACCTGCCCCCTCCTGTGCACGCACACACTCCATCTTGGCTTTGTCCCCTGCTCTACCCAGTACCTGAGTGTCTTTCCCACTTTCCTCACTTCCAGTTTCAGAGCCATCTGTAAAGACCTTCGCCTGTCAATGGCTAAGCGATCTGGGGAATGGGGGTTGATGCTGAGGCTGTAGTTGTTTAGAAGTCTTTTTACCCCAAAATACACCTGTTGAAACTTTTTGGCACCACTTATTCTACAGCTGATTAATCTCTCAACAGATAGTTACATGTTGACTATAATTATTTATGTATGCCTTACCTCACTATAACAACATAAGGTCTTTTAGGAGAGATTCTATTTTTCGTATTCACATGTGTTTGCAACACAGTTTCATAAATAACTGTGAATGGAAAAATTAGTTAATAAAACTAATAATCCAGTCAAATGTCAAAATTGCAATGAGAGAATATTATACAGAAAAACTAGTAGTAGTGCCATACGGTGTCTTTGGAAAACTCTGGCATGCCCCATGCCTCCATCAGCTACCCTGCCTCAAGCCACCTCTAAAAGCAGCAATTTGAACAGAAACAATGTGCTCAGTAAGTAAATGAAACCTTAAATGCCTAAGTTAACACTGGTAAGTAACATAACTTTATAGGGGATGCAATATTTATTATTTCTTAATATTTAATGCCCTGAAATAGTAAAAAGAACTTTTTTTTTTTTTTTTTTTTTTGTACATCCGATCACTTTTAATTCACACCAAGCCTATGAGTGACAAACTCAGACATCACATATCTGGAGCAGAGTTGTTGGACTCCTAGGTCCACCATTTTAACCTCGATGCTCTGGATCCTATACTACTGTCATAGGCCCCAGCAATGCAAGCTTGCAGTACCAAATTTACAAAGACTTAAAACATGGACAGGGTTTTTAAAATGTTGGTTGATAATAATAATATAAAAACAAATAGACTCAACTCACAACAATGATAGAATTAAATCTGATTCTTTAGATTATATGACCTATCCTCAATACAAAGAAATGCTTCAATTATTCAGGATAACAAAATAAAAGATTCCCAGTTCAACAACAAGTAATCATTAGCTGTCCAATAAACATAGTTCCACAGTACATACTATATAAAACAAACAAAAACCTCACAGATAATTCTTGAGCTGCCTATAAATACAAAACCAATACTTATATTTTAAAAGTGACTACAGGATTTCCCAACGGTACTATTTAATACTGGGCAAATCTTTTTTAAATGAAAACTATAAATGTATCAGTAAGTTAACATTTCTGTATATATTTGTATGAATAATAAAATCAATCAGTATAAAAATATAGTAGGACCAAAGAGATGCCCCAAATCTAAAGAATTAAAATTCATAACTCTCCTTAAAAAGGATGATTTACTAACATTAACTTTTTAGTTATAGATAATTACTAATTGATAAACCTTAGGGACTGCTTTCCTACCCGCTATTGTAGGAGATCAGGATGTTTTGTTTGGGTTTTTATTTTTGTGGAGGGAAGTGGCACCTAATTTTGGTCTAGATTGTTCCCCATACTTGTAGAAAGCTAAATCAGTAACTTCCAAGATAAATCACAAGACAGATTGGAGACATTTTCAATTATATCACTGATCACTTACCTAAGAGAAATGAAAATACACAAATGAACGATTACTTCTTTTAGAAAACCTATAGACTTATGCGAAGCCATCTCAAACTCTTTGGTGCAGCCAATGTAAAAGAAGAGTAAAGAGTACCTTACTTTGGTGTATTCAAGGCCAGGCGCCATTATGATGGCAATTCAAACAAACGCTATCAGGAATAATTTGGGTGTATCACAAAAACTCAGTACAGCTTGTTTGCAAAGTGTCCCAAAGCTCAACTCATTTAAAGTACTTAAGATAATCCCATACAAAGTGAGTGTGACCTGAAATTGCTCTAAAATAGACTATAATGTTACCTTCATGCTGAAGGGTAGAGAGAACTATTTAACCCATAACAAATGACAAAAACAGTAGGGGAGAATGAAAATGGTGAATGCCATCGCTACCCACCATGGTGACTCATGACCTGCCCGGCAGCCTCCATGCTGACATTCTGGAGATAGTTGTGGCAGCGTTCCTTGTGCTCCTCCAGTGAACTGCGCTGCTTGTAGCTTCGTCCACAGTAGTTGCACTTGTGAGGTTTACCCACTGTGAAGAGAACTCAAGGTTAGTGTGCTGTGAAGTCTCATCCAAAGCAAAATTACCAGCTAACTTTTGATAGTCTGGAGGAAGCATTTATATGCTTTTCAGACTTAAATCTCTTCCTCCACCACACTCCAGTTGAGACAATTAAAGATAATAAACTTCTACCAAGATTAAAAGACAGCAAGAAAAGGCAGATCGTACCTTTGGTGATAGGGGAAATAATGAATCAAATCATGCTCTGACTGTACCCTAGATCATGAGAGGCTGATGATTGATCTTCAAATTATCTGACTCTTAACACTAACATTTACTCTTACACAGTTCTCTCAGCTCTGACTCACTCAAAAGACAAATCAGGAGTGTCCTAGATACATGATGAGAATTATTTTTATTTATTGGGAGGGGGCTGAGAATAGAGAATTTTACTGAAGGAAACTAAAATCCAACAACTTGAAATGTCATTGTCTAATGAAAAGATTATTCATGGGTACCAAGAAGACTAGAAAGAATTCAGGTGATGAGAAAAAGCACAGATAAAGGCAGAGAGTTTCTCTTTTCTTTCCACCTTGGTAAGAACTATTCACACATGCAAAACTTTGCGGCAGATCAGCCTATTCTCCTACATCAGTCAGCACTGTTCTTATATTACCAAGAATTATTAACCTACTAGGTGCTTTGAGTCAGGATTATTAACGATAATCACCAAAGCCCTAACATATTTAGTTATACAACGATAGTGATACTTAATTACATATTTCACATTCAGGAAATGAATTATTTTCTAATAGCCATATCTCATTATACCTGGTAAAATACATTAAAAAAAAAAACTTTCAAAAATTAAGAAGAAAAAAAACACATTTAGGGAAAGAGGTGTGTTTTAATGTAAGACTATTCACAAGGGTATCACAGAGCACTTTGATTCTTGGTGTTGAACGGATACAGAAAACCATAAAGCATCAGGTGGTCTGTTGCCAAAGCCCTCAGTTAAGCACATTGTGAATCAGGTCAGCTGCTCTCATTTGACTCCCTTAGGAATCATTTTGTTTTGCCTAGAGGACAAATAGACAACTCTTTTTCATGGTCAAAGATAGCATCCTCAACTCCAGGTCCCTTACAAACCCATGCTAGGATAATGGTCATAAATGAAATTGAAATACTTTAACAAGACAAGGTATTCACACCTGCATAAAGATTTCACTACATTGATTAAAAAAACCAAACAAACCTTTAGATTGTATTTGAGGTGCATATAAATTCAAATCAGTTATTTGATAATCGCAATTTTTTTATAAACCGTCTTAAAAAACAAAAGCTATCTAAGGCAGGATCAGTCATTTCTAAAAATACGAGGCAAAGTAACTTCTATTTTTCAGAACCAAGAATTTCTGGGAAGTAAAAACTAGGTAGCTTTTTATATTGTGAAGACTCTTACAGCATTGTGTGAGAGCATAAAAAATACAAGAAAATATTCTTTTAGTCAAAAATATTAATGTAAATAGTATAAATATATTTATATATAATTGCATTCCAAGATATGGGGCTACATATGACAAAAAGCCTTTTATGAATTTTCTCTCAACAAGTCTATTAAGCAACTAATACTTGTTAAGCATATACATTGTAGTTAACAGCCCACTATAAACTAGTTCCATCATCTCTGTCTTCCCCTTAAGTCCTGTTGCACTGTGTCCTGTGATACCTATGTTTTACTGTGAACATAATATCCTCCTATACTTCTTCCCCTTATTTCTCTAAGCAATTGACACCTTTTTAACTTAATTAAAATATAGTTCTTGTCCACTTCCCTTGGCTCACAACGCTCTATAAACTCCCAACTCCCCAGATAAGGAAGAAAAGACAGGATACTTTCTACTCCCCTCATTTTAGAATTCAACCCCATCTGCTTTACTTCAGCCTCTCCCATTTTGTCATCTATTTGTTTAAAATGTCACTCTTCCTCTCTTCATCCCATCCTTGTTCTCTGTGAGTATAACAGATATTGGAGTAAATTGCTCTAGAAGTATAACCTCAATTTCCCCAAATCTTCATCTGTATTCTATTCCAGGAATCCACATACTGGGTGACATGCTGGACTCTGACATCTCATAACTATTCTATGTCCAAGAAATTTGCTCTGGAAGTGTTCCACCTTACCCTTCTACATGTCTCATTTAATACATCTTTATTGAAAGCCTACTAGGTACCAACACTGGGACAAGGCTGGAATGTAAAGTGGAGAGCAAATTCTCATGGTGCCTATCCTCATGCAACCAACAGTCTGTTGAGGAAGACAGACATTTAACAAATATACAAGCAATACATTACAAATTGTAAATTCTACAGAGCTAAAGAATGGTAAGCTAGTATAACATGGGGACCCCAATTTAGTGTGAGAAGGTTGGACAGGAAGGTCTACCTGAGGTATGAACATTTAGGCTGATAACTGAAGAAAAAGTAGAAGTTCGTCAGATAATGGGGATGTGGGGGAGGGTGGAGGAGAGACAGTGTTTCTGGGAACTGCCGTCATCTCTTTCTATTTACTCTCAAGTTCTTAGCTCCTTCGAATTCTAGATCATGCCCTTGCTACTCTTTGGAAAATTATTTTCAAGCATCATCAACAGTCCCTTCCAAATCCAATGGCTCTACTACCCCTACAAGACCATTTCCTGTCAGTTCTTTGATATTTCTTTTTTTCTTCCTCCAGTTTTATTGAGATATAATTGACATAAGCACTGTATAAGTTTAAAGGGTACAGTAGAATGATTTGACTTACATACATCATGAAATGATTACCACAATAATTTTAATGGACATCTATTTTTCCTAAAAATCAAGGTCATGAAAATATTGTTTATATTTACTCCCTATATATGATGAGTTTAACTGTATAATAGGTATCAACTATATGAGTTAATATGTATAACATATGTATATATATTCACAGAAAAGGACCAGTCTTTTGCTACTTTTCTTTTTACAAATGTTATTATTTACAGTCTCACTATCTGAAACACCTTCATTCTGCTACCCCTCCTCAAAGCTCCCTTAACTCCCCAGTGCCATCTTCTCCAGGCTCCGGGTCTCCATGATGTAGTACCTTCAACACAGGGACCTTCTATCGCCCTTCCCCTAATAAAGTTCTATATTGAGGGTTAAAAAAAAAAAATTAAAAAAAGTCATCGATAGTCTCTGAAGTGCTAAATCCGGTAGACTTTAATCAGTCCAAAATGTTCCTAATTCCTTGCCTCTATCAAACTTTCAGGAGTCTTGAATCTCCTGTTTTAGCTTCTGGGATCAGATTCTGCATCCTCACTCCCTGGCTTCTCAATCTTTTCCTACCTGGTAAATATATATGTACCTCCAGGTTTTGCTCTCAGTACAGTAGTCTCCCCCTTTTCCCTCTAGATTAAGCCCTCATTTCTATGAAATGTCCAAATCATGCCTGGAATAATTTCCCATGTTTGGAAGCTCCTATTTGTCACAAACATTTAAAAAGTGATCATGGTGAACCCAAGGACACAGTTTCCCCCCTCTGTGCTCTCACAGCACTCTGTCCATATTCTGTTGATGCATTACTTATGATAACTGCATTGTAATTACCCATCTGATCTCTGTTTCCCTCGTCCTAAACAACGAGCTCTGTCATGAGGACAGAGGTCATGTTTTATTCAATTTGGAATTGATAGTGCTTACTGTAGTTATTAAACATAGGAGGTACTCAATATGTATTTGCTGAATGACTGTACTTCAACCTCATACTTCCAAATGCCTTTGGAGTATTGCGTTATGCATATTCCTCTGAAATCTAAAATCTAAAATTCAACATATCCAAAACTATCTTCCTCTACAAAACTACTTCTTTATTCTGACTGCTCTTTTGTGCGTTACCACTGTTTTAATAAACTAGACTCGTGATAAGGCAACCACTATTGTTGCCTCCTACCTCATTTCTCACATCCAAATAACTGCTCAAGTTTATCCCTCCTTCTCACTCCCAGAACCAATTTCCTAGTTCAAATGTTCATTACCATGAACCTGGGCAAGCTTAGTATACTTCAAACCAGGTGTTCTCTTCCCTTGTGTAATTATTTTACTCCTCTCCTCAACAACCTTCAATGACTTTTCACTTCTACTGAACAAAGTCCAAATCCCTGTACTTGGCATTCAGCATCCTACACTGTCTGGTCCCAAGGGATACATCCCATCTTCTACCGCAGGATTCAGCCAGGATTACCTTCCGCTTTTACACTTCTGAGTCTTAGTTCTTTCTGGAATGGCTTCACACAATTTCTGCCCCTTGAAATCCTACGCATCCTTCCAATCTCCCTAACCATGTTCCATCCAAAAGCGATCTTTCCTACTAAAGAACTGTAACTGTATTGGTCCTCACACTTAGGAAACTTGTAACATTCTGTCTCTTGAGTTATTTGTGATTACATCTGACCCATGAACAACTTGGGTTTGTACTGCACGGATCCACTTATAATGTGAATATTTTTCGACAAATACACACTACAGTACTGCATGATCTGCAGTTGGGTGAATCCACTAATGTGGAACCGTGGATGTGGAGGGCTGACTGTGAAGTTATATGTGGATTTTCCACTGCAAGGGAGGGGGTGTTGGTGCCCCTAACCCCTGTGTTGTTCAAGAATCAACTGTATGTATACATTCATTTTGATCTCCCGTGTTAGATTATGAGCTTCTTGAGAGACTGAAATAATGTCTTATATATCTTTGTAACCTCCAAAGAGTTTAGCATGGTGATTTGTTCACAGCAAGAACTAATAAGTGGTGTTTTCATGAATGACATCATTTCCTAACTCTTTAAATATTTTCCTTTCACTGGTTTTCCCTGAATCTTTTACAAACTTTAAAAGCAATGCATCCATATAGAAAATTTTTTAATTCACCAAAAATTATTTATAATTATATCATTTAGAGATAAGTACCTTTAACATTTTTATCTCATGTATTTTTTCTATACATGCAAAGATCTATTTTGTTATGAAACTGGGCCATTTTATATGCTGTATTTTATAATCTGCTTATTTTACTGAACAATATATCTTGAAATTTCCCCATGATATAAAATAATAGTTTTGTTGCTGCTGTTAGGTAACAATTTTTTCCTGAATTCTAAAATTATGATATGCTGATTTAGTTTGCCTTAGCATTCTTAGTTCTTTTCTTATTTACTTTAATAATTATTTTTCTTTTTACCATAGTTACTATGCCCATACTTGAAAAGGAAAAAATCAAATAGCCCTAAAGGGCACTTAATGAAATAGTCTTCCCCTCACCCCATGCGCATCTAAACATAATCTATTTCTCTGTCCTCTCTTTTTGGAATTTCTATTAGTTTGATGTTAGACCTTCCAGATTGAGTCTTGAAATTTTTTTCCCTCATATTAATTATCCTTTTACCCTGTTTACTTATAGAAAAATTCCTCACCTTTTTCTTTGAATCTTTCTGTGAAATATTTTCTGGTGAATATAAATTTCTCTGACCTCTTTCCTTTTTCTTAAAAATAGTATTCTGTTTTTTCATAGGTACAATAACATTTATCTGGGCATAATTTTTTCTTTTTAAAAAAGTTCTTTTTATATTGTCTTCTCTGGCTTTTTTTCTTTTTTATATTGGTGTCTGTATTGGAGGCTTTCCTTAAATGCCTGGTGCCTGAATATTTATTGTCCATTTATATTTAATAGTAAGGCACTAAAAAGCTAATTGGAAGTTCAGGAAACACAGGTGAGGTTTGTGAACTACTGGTGAACTACTGCAGAGTGACCAGGTAATGAAGCAACCTTTTCATTGTCAGACCCCCAAATATAAATATATATGTCTTTTCTCTAGGACCTCTCAATTCCCTTAGAAAATATACCTCCAATTTCCAGCCCTGGGGGTATGGGGGGATATGAAGCTAGATATTAGTATTCCGGAAGTAAGGCAAGATACGGGGCCAGAAATCTAAATGTTCAACTGTAGTCTTTTATATACTGTCCCTGCTTTAAGTCCTTTGTTTTCCCCCTACTCTCTACTTTTCCTGGAGTCTCTAAGCTAGAACCTTTCCAATTCAGTATCACCAGAGAATAAATGTTATTTTCCTGTAGTTGGTTGGCTGTAGTGAGAGTGGTTCTGTGGCCTGTTTTGTATTCAGATTTTGAAATCCTTTTATATTCAATCCAGAATTTCATCCCTACCATCAACAGTCATGTTTCTTCCAAGTCCAGAGACTTTTCAGGATTCTCTAGGGCCAAATGGCTTTGCTACTCATCCTTTATTCCCTTCTATAATCACTATAAGTTCCCGAGTCTTCTGTTTTGGGAAGTCTATTACCACCCCTCCCTCTATCTTCTTTCCATCTTCCTCTTGCTGCTATTCTGTCCTTTCCCATTGTCTTTGATCTTAATGCGTTTATACTTCTATAAACGTCTACTGTGATTTTAGTGTAGTTTTAAAGAGTAGAGACAGATGTAGCTTTTCATTTCATCATGTTTAGACAGCAACAGACAGCATCACTTTTAATGCTGGTATGCTATGGCTCTGGAAGGGTGTGCCATAACTCTGTATTTAGATAAACAGGAGCATGACATGTTAGTAAAGATTAGCCACCAAAAAAGGAATCACATATTTGTAAGACAAGGGGAATTTGTGGAAATGTAAAACTAAATATTTCCTCTATTTTACTCTAATCTGCTATGTATTTGTCTGTTATAATACAACATTCCTACCTATATTCAAATATGTTTTAGTGTAACCATCTGCAGTGGTTCTCAAAATATGAGCTGCATGCCTCCTATGTTAGAATTACCTGGAGTGCTCTTAAAATGCAGATTCTTGGGCACCATGCTAGGGCCTAGAATTTCTGAGAGGTACTCTGATCTCCCCATGTTTAACAAGCCTGCCAGGTAGTTGCTTATGTACTGAAGTTGAAAAGCAATGGTCTATAGAAGCTCATAAATCATCATGTTCTCTAAGTCTGGTATTGAGTTAAAATTTCTTATCAAAGTGAAGAATACTTTTCTTAACTCCACCATAATGATCTTAGTTATATTACTGAAGGAGTTAAAATTAATTTTCTTTTACAAGAAATGTTGGGATGAAAATCTGAAAAGCCTATGGATGAAGTATCATTTATTATTGGTAAAAAATTTTTTAAAATATTTATTTTGGTATGGGAGTTTACTCCTGTACATTGATAACATCTTTTGAGGACAGTGATCCACTTTAAACTTTACATCAATTCTATTTCAAACTGACCTGTGTGTCTGGATTTTAAAATTCAGGTGGATCAGAGTCAGTTTGGGGCCATCCCGACTGGTTAGGAGAAACCCTAGAAGTTACCCCTTGCTCCTGGGAGACCCCAGTGGGGTCCAAATGCTGGGTGAGCCCAACATGTCCACAGTAGGTTCCCGAGGATAAGGACCCAAGCCTGGACATAGTGTGTGAGATGCCACACACAGCATCACCATCTGGGAGAACAGGAGGGGAGAGAAGACTTTAACAATCTGCCATTACCCCAAAGAGGCCTCACGTAGCCGGAAGTTACTATTTTACCCTGGAATTGTGTGTTACAACTGGAAGAAAAGGAATAATGTTAATGGACCCGTTTACTTCCTAATCTACTGACAGTGCAAACTTGAGCCCCACATTACTTGAATTATATGGTCAAGAAAGGAGCCACATTTTCATGAAACGCATGGGTTCATGTTTGTTTCATTAAAAATTTGGGCCGCACCAGAAAGACAAGATCCAGCCTCATCCACCAGAACACAGGCACTAGTCCCCTCCACCAGGAAGCCTACACAACCCACTGAACCAACCTTAGCCACGGGGGGCAGACATCAAAAACAACGGGAACTACGAACCTGCAGCCTACGAAAAGGAGACCCCAAACACAGTAAGTTAAGCAAAATGAGAAGACAGAAAAACACACAGCAGATGAAGGAGCAAGGTAAAAACACACCAGACCAAACAAATGAAGCAGAAATAGGAAGTCTGCCTGAAAAAGACTTCAGAGTAATGATAGTAAAGATGATCCAAAATCTAGGAAATAGAATGGAGAAAATACAAGAAGCGTTTAACAAGGAACTAGAAGAACTAAAGAGCAAACAAACAATGATGAACAACACAATAAGTGAAATTAAAAATTCTCCAGAAGGAATCAATAGCAGAATAAATGAGGCAGAAGAAAGGATAAGTGACCTGGAAGATAAAGTAGTGGAAATAACTACTGCAGAGCAGATAAAGAAAAAAGAATGAAAAGAATTGAGGACAGTCTCAGAGACCTCTGGGATAACATTAAACGCACCAACATTCAAATTATAGGGGTCCCAGAAAAAGAGAAAAAGAAAGGGACTGAGAAAATATTTGAAGAGATTATAGTTGAAAACTTCCCTAATATGGGAAAGGAAATAGCAAATCAAGTCCAGGAAGTGCAGAGTTTCCCATACAGGATAAATCCAAGGAGAAACACACCAAGACACATATTAATCAAACTATCAAAAATTAAATACAAAAAAAAAATACTAAAAGCAGCAAGAGTAAAAAAACAAATAACATGCAAGGGAGTCCCCATAAGGTTAACAGCTGATCATTCAGCAGAAACTCTGCAAGCCAGAAGGGAGTGGCAGGACATATGTAAAGTGATGAAAGGGAAAAACCTACAAACAAGCTTACTCTACCCAGCAAGGATCTCATTCAGATTCAATGGAAAAATTGAAACCTTTACAGAGAAGCAAAAAGTAAGAGAATTCAGCACCATCAAACCAGCGTTACAACAAATGCTAAAGGAACTTCTCTAGGCAGGAAACACAAGAGAAAGAAAAGACCTACAGTAACAAACCCAAAGCAATTAAGAAAAAGGTAACAGAAACACACATATTAATAACTACCTTAAATGTAAATGGATTAAATGCTCCCACCAAAAGATATAGACTGGCTGAATGGATACAAAAACAAGACCTGTATATATGCTGTCTACAAGAGACCCACTTCAGACTTAGGGACACATACAGACTGAAAGTGAGGGAATGTAAAAAGATATTCCATGAAAATGGAAAGCAAAAGAAAGCTGGAGTAGCAATTCTCATATCAGACAAAACAGACTTTAAAATAAAGACTATTACAAGAGACAAAGAAGGACACTACATAATGATCAATCCAAGAAGAAGATATAACAATTGTAAATATTTATGCACCCAACATAGAAGCACCTCAATACATAAGGCAAATGCTAATAGCCATAAAAGGGGAAATTGACAGTAACACAATCATAGTAGGGGACTTTAACACTCCACTTTCACCAATGGACAGATCATCCAAAATGAAAATAAATAAGGAAACACAAGCTTTAAATGACACATTAAACAAGATGGACTTAATTGATATTTATAGGACATTCCACGCAAAAACAGCAGAATATGCTTTCTTCTCAAGTGCTCATGGAACATACTCTAGGATAGATCATATCTTGGGTCACAAATCAAGCCTTGGTAAATTTAAGAAAATTGAAATCATATCAAGTATCTTTTCTGACCACAATGCTATGAGACTAGATATCAATTACAGGAAAAAATCTGTAAAAAATACAAACACATGGAGGCTAAATAATACACTACTTAATAACCAAGAGATCACTGAAAAAATCAAAGAGGAAATCAAAAAACACCAAGAAACAAATGACAATGAAAACACGATGACCCAAAACCTATGGTATGCTGCAAAAGCAGTTCTAAGAGGGAAGTTTATAGCACTACGATCCTACCTCAAGAAACAAGGAACATCTCAAATAAACAACCTGACCTTACAACTAAAGCAATTAGATAAAGAAGAACAAAAAAACCCCAAAGTTAGCAGAAGGAAAGAAATCATAAAGATCAGATCAGAAATAAATGAAAAAGAAATGAAGGAAATGATAGATCAATAAAACTATAAGCTGTTTCTTTGAGAAGATAAACAAAATTGATAAACCATTAGCCAGACTCATCAAGAAAAAAATGGGAGAAGACGCAAATCAATGCAGTTAGAAATGAAAAAGGAGAAGTAACAACTGACACTGCAGAAATCCAAAGGATCATGAGAGGTTACTACAAGCAACTGTATGCCAATAAAATGGACAACCTGGAAGAAATGGACACATTCTTAGAAAAGCCCAACCTTCCTAGACTGGACCAGGAGGAAATAGAAAATATACACAGACCAATCATAAGCACTGAAATTGAGACTGTGATCAAAAATCTTCCAACAAACAAAAGCCCAGGACCAGATGGATTCATAGGTGAATTCTAACATTTAGAGAAGAGCTAACACCTATCATTCTCAAACTCTTCCAGAGTATAGCAGAGGGAGGGACACTCCCAAACTCATTCAATGAGGCCACCATCACCCTGATACCAAAAGCAGACAAAGATGTCACAAAAAAAGAAAACTACAGAACGATATCACTGATGAACATACATGCAAAAATCCTCAACAAAATACTAGCAAACAGAATCCAACAGCACATTAAAGGATCATACACCATGATCAAGTGGGGTTTATCCCAGGAATGCAAGGATTCTTCAATATATGCAAATCAATCAATGTGATAAGCCATATTAAAAAATTGAAGGAGAAAAACCATATGACTATCTCAATAGATGCAGAAAAAGCTTTTGACAAAATTCAACACTCATTTATGATAAAACCCTCCAGAAAGTAGGCATAGAGGGAACTTACCTCAACATAATAAAGGACATATATGACCAATCCACAGCTAACATCGTTCTCAATGGTGAAAAACTGAAAACATTTCCTCTAAGATCAGGAACAAGACAAGGATGTCCCCTCTCACCACTATTATTCAACATAATTTTGGAAGTTTTAGCCACAGCAATCAGAGAAGAAAAAGAAACAAAAGGAATCCAAATCGGAAAAGAAGTAAAGCTGTCACTGTTTGCAGATGATATGATACTATACATAGAGAATCCTAAATATGCTACCAGAAAACTACTAGAGGTAATTGATGAATTTGGTGAAGTAGCAGGATAGAAAATTTATGCACAGAAATCTCTTGCATTCCTGCACACTAATGATGAAAAATCTGAAAGAGAAATTAAGGAAACATTCCCATTTTCCATTGCAACAAAAAGAATAAAATACCTCGGAATATGCCTACCTAAGGAGACTAAAAGACCTGCATGCAGAAAACTATAAGACACTGATAAAAGAAATTAAAGATTATACAAACAGATGGAGAGATATACCATGTTCTTGGATTGGAAGAATCAACATTGCGAAAATGACTCTACTACGCAAAGCAATCTACAGATTCAATGCAATCCCTATCAAACTACCACTGGCATTTTTCACAGAACTAGAACAAAAAATTTCACAATCTGCATGGAAACACAGAAGAACCCGAATAGCCAAAGCAGTCTTGAGGAAGAAAAACGGAGCTGGAGGAATCAGGCTCCCTGACTTCAGACTATACTACAAAGCTACAGTGATCAAGACAGTATGGTACTGGCACAAAACCAGAAATGTAGATCAATGGAACAGGGTAGGAAGCCCAGAGATAAAGCGACGCACTTATGGTCACCTTATTTTTGATAAAGGAGGCAAGAATATACAATGGGGAAAAGACAGCTTCTTTATTAAGTGGTGCTGGGAAAACTGGACAGCTACATGTAAAAGAATGAAATTAGAACACTCCCTAACACCATACGCAAAAATAAACCCCAAATGGTTTAAAGACCTAAATGTAAGGGCCGACACTATATGACTCTTAGAGGAAAGCATAGGCAGAACACTCTGTGACATAAATCACAGCAAGTTCCCTTTTGATCCACCTCCTAGAGAAATGGAAATAAAATCAAAAATAAACAAATGGGACCTAATGAAACTTAAAAGCTTTTGCAAGCAAAGGAAACCGTAACAAGATGAAAAGACAGCCCTCAGAATGGGAGAGAATATTTGCAAAAGAAGCAACTGATAAAGGACCAATCTCCAAAATATACAAGCAGCTCATACAGCTCAGTATCAGAAAAAAACAAACAACCCAATCCAAAAATGGGCAGAAAACCTAAATAGACATTTCTCCAAAGACGATATACAAATTGCCAATAAACACATGAAAGGATGCTCAATATCAGTAATCATTAGAGAAATGCAAATCAAAACTACAATGAGGTATGACCTCACACCAGTCAGAGTGGCCATCATCAAAAAATCTACAAACAATAAATGCTGGAGAGGATGTGGAGAAAAGGGAACTCTCTTGCACTGCTGTGGGAATGTAAAGTGATACAGCCACTATGGAGAACAGTATGGAGGTTCCTTAAAAGACTAAAAATAGAACTACCATATGACCCAGCCATCCCACTACTGGGCATATACCCTGAGAAAACCATAATTCATATACCACAATGTTCATTGCAGCTCTATTTACAATAGCCAGCATATGGAAGCAACCTATAAGTGTCCACTGACAGATGAATGCATAAAGAAGATGTGGCACATATTCACAATGGAATATTACTTATCCATAAAAAGAAAGGAAATTGATTTATTTGTAGTGAGGTGGTTGGACCTACAGTCTGTCATACAGAGTGAAGTAAGTCAGAAAGAGAAAAACAAATACCGTAAGCTAACACATATATATGGAACCAAAAAAAAAAAAAGGTTCTGAAGAACATAGGGTCAGGACAGGAATAAACACACAGACGTAGAGAATGGACTTGAGGAGACAGGGAGGAGGAAGGGTAAGCTGGGATGAAGTGAGAGAGTGGCATGCACATATATACACTACCAAATGTAAAATAGATAGCTAGTGGGAAGCAGCTGCATAGCAGAGGGAGATCAGCTTGGTGCTTTGTGACCACTAGAGGGGTGGGATAGGGAGGGTGGGAGGGAGATGCAAGAGGGAGGAGATATGGGGACATATCTGATTCATATTCACAACAAAGCTGATTCACTTTTGTTATAAAGCAGAAACTAACACCATTGTAAAGCAATTATACTCCAGTAAAGGTGTAAAAACAAAATTCAAGTGGAAAAAGTTACATTGACCAATTTCTCTTACATTGCTGGTTGTGCTGTTGCAGTCTTTTAAGAGGGCTATACAGTGTTATTTCACATAAGAAAGAACAGCATGGAAATTAATCCTTTCCACTAGCAAAAGATAAATGGTTTGCCCGGGTGTTGATTGTGGGAGTCTATCTTTCCCACTTCCCACAACACCACGTTAAAAGCCAACTGGAATATGTTGTCAGAACATAGCTAAAGCCTTTAAGTCATTTATTTTTGAACAAAATTACTTTGAGAACTCATGGGGAAAAAGATAAAAGGAGAGGTTGGGAAGAGAGAACCATTTTAGAGTTGCCAATTTCCTTACTTGATAAGCTAAAGTAGGGCTCATTCACATGATCATAGCTTTACATGGGCACTTCCAACCGTCTTCCTCAAATATCTGTTGCCTCTGAAATCTGAGTTATAGTACATATAGATTTTTACTTTGTTAAATCAGTTTTATTGAGGTATAATTTACATTAAATAAAATCCACTCACTTTAAGTATATAATTCAAGGAATTTTGAAGTGTATATGGTTGTGTAACCACCATCACAATTACAATATTTTAATTTCCATCACCTTAAACCAAAGTTTGGGACTGACATGTGCACACTGCTATATTTAAAAATAGATAACCAACAGGACCTACTGTAAAAAATAGATAAATAAATAGAAACTTGGAAAAACTGAAATGTATGAAGAATACAAATTAAAATCATCTGCAATAAACATTATTATAAATCTAAAAGAAGTAGGTCTTACTAATAGAGTTAGTCTTTAAATTGGGTAGTGTAAGTCATCCAATCTTGATTTTTCAAAATTATTTTGGCTATTTTAGGTGTTTTGTATTTCCAAAGAAATCTGCAATCAATTTGTCAATTTCTATAAAAAAATCCTGCTAAGATATTGATTGGGATTGTATTGAATTGATAGGCTAAATTTCAGGAGAATTAACATCTTAACAATACTGAATTGTTCAAAATATGATCATACTATCTTCATTTACTTAGGTCTTCTTTAATATCTCTTGGCAGTGTTTTATAATATTTCTTGCACAAAATTACATAAACCTAAGTATTTCACATTAAATTTATCTCTATTTTTCATATATTTTGGATGCTATAATAAATGGCATTGCTTTCTAATTTTCAGTTTCCAATTGTCCATTGCTAGCACGTAGAAATAAACTTGATTTCTTTTTATTAACTTTGCATCTTACAACCTTAATGAAATCACACATTAATTTTAGTTGTTTGGTAAATTCCTTGTTATTTTCTATGCTATGGGTGATCATGTCACCTAAAACAAAACATAGTTTTATTTATTCATTTCCAATTTGTATTCTTTCCCTTGCCATACTGCATTGACAAGACTCCCAAGAAAAGAAGTACAGAGAGCAGACATTCTTGCCTTGTTCCTACTCTTAAGGGTAAACTTTCATTCATTTATTGTTAGTGTGATGTTAGTTGAAAGTCTTTCAAGGATGGTTTTTATCCTGTTGATAAAGTACCTTTCTATTCTATTGCTGAGAATTGATAAACCCCACTTTGTCATGATATATTATCCTTTTTTATATATTTCTGGATTCTACTTGCTAAAATTTTGTTAAGGATTTTTGCATTTATGTTAAGGAGGGATATTGCTATACAGTTTTCTCATGTTATAATGTCTTTGGTTTTGGCATCAGGGTAATGCTGAACTCATACAATTAATTTGGAAGTATCACTCCCCCTTCTATTCTCCGGAAGAATTTTCTCCTTACATTATTTCTACCTTAAATGTTTGACAGAGTTTAAAAGTGAAGTCATCTGGCATTTTCTTTGTGGGAATGTTTTTAAATATTGGGTGGGCCAAAAAGTGCCTTTGGTTTTTTAAATAAAAATAAAAGACATTTTTCAATTTCACCAAGAACTTTATTGAACAACGTATTCACCCTTTTGTTCCACTACCTTCTGCCATTTTTCAGGCAACTTCATATTCCATCTTCCCAAAACTTTTTATTTTTTTGAGCAAAGAACTGTTTCAGGTGCCTTTTACTGTCTTCCGGGGAACTGAATTTTTTTCCAGTAAGAGAAGTTTGTAAAGACCGAAATAAATGGAAATCCGAAGGTGCAATGCCTGGCGGATGAATCAGAACTTCCCAGCCAAGCTGTTAACAGTTTTTGCCTGGTCATTGAAGAAACATGCGGTCTTGCGTTATCCTGATGGAAGATTATATGTTTTCTATTGACTAATTCTGGACACTTTTCATTGAGTGCCACTTTCAGTTGGTCTAATGGGGAGCAGTACTTGTTGGAATTTAATTGTTTGGTTTTCCAGAAGGAGCTCATAATAGAGGACTCCCTTCCAATCCCACCATATATACAACATCACCTTCTTTGGATGAAGACTGGCCTTTGGTGTGGTGGTGGTTCATTTCACTTGCCTCAGGATCTCTTCCGTTCCACGTTGTTGTACAGTATACACTTTTCATTGCCCATCACAATTTGTTTTAAAAACGGAACGATGTTTTCATTACGTTTAAGTAGAGAATTGCATGGGGAAATATGGTCAAGACGGTTTTTTTCGCTTAACTTACATGGAACCCAGCAAAGCAATTCACATAACCAAACTGGTGCAAATTATTTTCAACGCTTGATTTGGATATTTTGAGTATGTCAGCTATTGCCCACGTGGTATAACGTTGATTGTTCTCAGTTAATGTCTCAATTTGATCGCTATCAACTTCAAATGATCTACTCGACCATGGAGCATTGTCCAAAGAGAAATCTCCAGCACGAAACTTCACAAACCACTTTTGACACATTTGATCAGTCACAGCACCTTCTCCATATACTGCACAAATCTTTTTGTGTGTTTCAGCTGTGTTTTTACCTTTCTTGAAATAATAAGGCATAATATGCCAAAAAGTTTGCTTTCTTCTTCCATCTTCAATATTAAAATGGGTACACAAAAATTGACCAATTTTGATGTCTTTTTTTTAAATGCATGCTGTTATGACAGCTGTGACATACAATCTAACAAAACTGTTTCAAATAAAGTTAGAGACAACTAAGTGCTACTAGAGCCATCTTACGGAAAAAACCAAACGAACCTTTTGGCCCATCCAATATAATTTCAATTCCTGGAAAGAATATTAAGTTATTAAGAATATCTATTTCTTCTTGAGTGAGCTTCAATAATTTCTATGTTTCAAGAAATTTATTTCATCTGCTCGAATTTGTTTATTTCAAGTTTACTGACATAAACTTGTTCATAATATTTCCATATTGTATTTCCAATGGCTATAGGAGTTTTAGTGATGTATCATTTTCATTTCTGATGTTGGTAAATTGAATATTCACTCTTTGTACTGGTTGATCTTGGCTAGAGGCTTACGCATTTTATTAATCTCTTCACAGAATCAGCCTTTGATTTCATTGGTTTTTCTCTATTATTTGTCTGTTTTCTCTTTCATTATTATTTCCCTACTTTAGATACTCTAGATTTAATTTACTCCTCTCTCATAATCTCTTTAGAAGCAAGCTTAATTGGTTTGAGACCTTTCTTCTTTCCTAATACAAGCACTTAATTATATACGTTTTCCTCCAAGTACCACTTTCATTCTCATCATGTTCATGTTTCCTTTATATTCTTAAACATAAGGAACATATTTATTATAACTGTTTAATCAACCCTATCTGCTAATTCCACCATTTGATCATTTCCGGGTCTGTTTCTACCGACTGATTTTTCTACTGATTGTGGGTAATCCTTTCCACCTTCTCTGCATATCTGTTAATTTTTTAATAGGTGCTGGCTATTGTGAATTTTACATTAGTGGGTCCTAGATTTTGTTGCATTTCTTTGAAGTATGGGTTACTTGTTCTGCTATGCAGTTATATTACTTGGAATCAGTTCAATCCTTCTGGTATTTGCTTTTATGCTTTAAGGCAGATCCAGAGAACATTTTAATCTCAAGGCTTACTTAGCCCCAGTACTATGGCAATACCACTGAGGTCTTAACTCAATGCCCTGCATATGACAAAGTCTTTCTATACTGGTTTGTGAGAATGAACTCTTCCCAGCCCTAAATGAGCTCCAGGAATTGTTTGGCCTTCTGCTTTCTGGTGTTCTTTCCCCAGCTTCAGGTAGTTTCCTCATACATGTAAAGAGATCACTAACCAAAGAGTAAAGAAGGCCCTCTGAAAAACTTAAGTTTTTTCTGTGCAGTTTCCTCCTATCTGATACTCTGCCTTGCATATCTAAGCACATAGGTCTCCCTGGACTCTGATCTCTGTCTCCTCACAGTGAGACTGCCTGGCTCTGTTTGGGTTTGCTGTCCCTGCACTGTGGGCTGGAAACTGCTTCTAGGAAGTAAGCTGGGGTAATCATAGACCTCACTGCCTTTGTTCTCTTCTCTCAGGGATCACAGTCCTACAGTGCCTCTTGTTCAATGTCTAAAAGCCATCTAATATTTTGTCTGGTATTCTAGTTGTTCAAGGTGGGAGGGTAAATCTAGTCCCTAATACTTCATCATGATTGGAAGCAAAAGTTATGTTAGTAATTGGGTTAAATACCAAGAAATTAAATACCACTAACTTTGGAGGTTTTACTATCAATACAATTCAGGTAACTGAAATAAAGTTTCTTTTAAATATAATTCTAAGAATATTCATTATAATACCAAGAGTCCTAAAACACAGAAGATAGTTGTGTCAGTGTTCCCAAACACTCGAAAGTTAACACCTAGTCTCTTCTTTGGCATACTGTCCCTCATAAAAATCCTACACTAACCAAAAAAGGGAAGAATTATGAGTATAATCTGTCAGAGATATAGATAGAGACTACTGACCTGAACAATAAACTACAAATTGAAGATGCAGTAAAGAAAACTTGACAATTCTGACAACTATTCAATTACTAGAAAATTCTAGCAAATTTTTTTGTTTTCTCCATCTGTCATTATGAGGAATTAGAAATAAGAAATACCTGCACCTATACTTCTAAGAATCCCACATACCCACCCAGAAGTAAGAGCAAATCAAATAGCCATAAAGAATTGTGAAGTAGAAATGTTTACCATAAATTCATAGGGTGTTAAGAAGTTATACAGCACAATCAAGACTTGTTCACTTATATTTTCTTGAAATATGTCACTTCAAGAGTTATCCTAGTGAAACCTATAAAACCAATTAAAATAGCACTAATTCACGTGGTAAATGTTTTATTCTTTATATAGATATGTTTGTTTACACATACAGAAACATGCAAAGAAGTATTTATATATAGAAAATATATTTGTCATGGCACATATAAAATCAGGAACAGAGCATTATGCATATATCACATTCATTTTTCCTTACTAAAATTAAATACACCCACTTTCCTATAAATATATAAATAAATGCACAAATTTGATATCTGATTTTCTTAGCGATTGCTTAAAGAATTATAAATTAATCTGAAGAAAGATTAGCCCTGAAATATGGCACAACTGTCATTATTTCTGTAATTATATTACTAATTGGGTTAAATACCAATTTATACTTTATCTGAATTAGTGATTGGTTTTATTGTATCAACCCTGTACATAAAAAAGTTCTAGTATTCTTGATCCCTAGTGCTATATTGCTGCATCAAAGAAGGTTTTGCCAATTCATATTCAGACTAGTAGTATATAAGAAAGCCATTTCACAATACTCTCAACAATGAGTACTCTCATTAAAATAATAAATTCTCCACTATTGTGCTAGGCCTGGTGACCCTCCAGTTGTAGCAAGGCACTCTGGGGACACAGAAGCACACTCTTGGGCAGGATATTTTAAAGCAAGATAAGCACAGGATATTTTAAAATTTGAGGGAAATAATAAAACTACACCCCTCAGGTGCCATGTGAACTACCTGCTCAGAGTTTCAACATTACAACACAATACATTCCTTTAAATGATGTCATCTTTGTGAAGCTAGGTTTCAGCAGTTGCTGCAACACAAGGCAAGTACCTTGTGAAAATCAGTGTAGAACAGGAAATGAGAGGGACGGTGTCCAATCTGATTCCCGAGTTGGGGAAGTTGTGCAGTTCCCAACAGGGTGTACAATCCCATTAGTAAGTATGACTGTTTTAAGAATGAAATGAAAACATTTTTTGTATTTCAATTTAGATATACTATTTTTCAAATGGCTATGAAGTGGTTGGGACAGAGATACTTAAGTCGTTTAGACTTGACTACTTAATAAATGAAACTGGTAGGTATATTTCTTTTAGGTCTAAAGGCACTGGAAAAACTTACTGAGACACCAAGGGCACTGTGAACCAAGGAAGTTTGGGAATCTCTGTGCTAAACAAAATATAATCATATTCCTTTTTATCTCTGTATCTATTAAGGCTAATAAACCTTTGACTTCTCATAAATACTTAATTTATGGCTTTTTGATGTTTAGATGTTTTGAATTTTCATGGAGTTAAAACTGTTGGTAATTTTCCTCTGTGATTTATTTTACTGTTCTAAGTTTCAAAATTCTGCCTGATACAGAATTTCTGAGAAATATCTACATCTATTTTTTTCCCTAAATCTTTAGAAGTCTTAATGACTAGTTGTTTTTTTTTTTTTTTGATTAAGTAGAAAGAGTATTTTAGAAAGAAAACAAATTCTTACCTGAAAGTGAGCTATTTTTCAAACAGAACCTCTGTTATGCTAAATTATTTCAGTATAATTAGGTGTCTGTAAAAAATTATTACAGTAAAATAACTTTTATCTCTCTAGGCAGAGTTTATCAATGGCAAGGAAGGAGAATGTTAAATGTTCAAATATGTCTGTGAGCTAGGACAGTTAGGTGGGTTTCAGAGAGAGTCACAATGTACATGAGCATACCAGGGTTCTTTTTGATGTTTAGATTCAATAACAAAACAAGCAAATAAAATCTGTTTAACCCTATGTTTTCCCCAAATTATTTTAAATATAAAAGTATTTTATAACAAGTATTAATTTCCGAAGTAACTATTTTTCTATGGATGTACACTGAAAACACTGAACTATGATAATAAAATAGGTACACACTGCCAGCTTTAATGTACTTTACTGTTTGTTCTTTATAGGATTTGCTAAGTGTTCAGCAAGGCCATATAATTCTTTTATCACTCATTTAACATACATTTATTGAGAGTCTTCAAGTGCAGTGGATACAACCCTGAACAAGACAGACATTAGCATTGAATTCACAGAGCTGACATTATTTTTTTTTTAGTTTTATTGTTTTGAATTTTATTTATTCTTTTATACAGCAGGTTCTTATTAGGTATCCATTTTATACATATTTTGTATATATGTCAATCCCAATCTCCAAATTCATCACACCACCACCACCCCCGCCGCTTTGCCCCCTTGGTGTCCATATGTCTGTTGTCTACATCTGTGTCTCAATTTCTGCCCTGCAAACCAGTTCATCTGTACCATTTATCTAGGTTCCACATATATACGTTAATATATGATACTTGTTTTTCTCTGACTTACTTCCCTCTGTATGACAGACTCTACATCCATCCACATCTCTAATGACCCAATTTCATTCCATTTTATGGCTGAGTAATATTCCATTGTATATATGTACCACATCTTCTTTATCCATTCATCTGTCAATGGGCATTTAGGTTGCTTCCATAACCTGGCTATTGTAAACAGTGCTGCGATGAACATTGGGGTGCATGTGTCTTTTTGAATTATGGTTTTCTCTGGGTGTATGCCCAGTAGTGGGATTGCTGGGTCATATGGTAATTCTATTTTTAGTTTTGTGTGTGTGTGTGTGTTTTTTTTGCGGTACGTGGGCCTCTCACTGTTGTGGCCTCTCCCGTTGCGGAGCACAGGCTCCGGACGCGCAGGCTCAGTGGCCATGGCTCACGGGCCCAGCCGCTCCGTGGCATGTGGGATCCTCCCGGACCGGGGCACGAACCCGTGTCCCCTGCATCGGCAGGCGGACTCTCAACCACTGCGCCACCAGGGAAGCCCTATTTTTAGTTTTTTAAGGAACCTCCATACTGTTCTCCATAGTGGCTGTATCAATTTACATTCCCACCAACAGTGCAAGAGGGTTCTCTCTTCTCCACACACTCTCCAGCATTTGTTGTTTGTAGATTTTCTGATGATGGCCATTCTGACTGGTGTGAGGTGATACCTCATTGTAGTTTTGATTTGCATTTCTCTAATAATTAGTGATGTTAAGCAGCTTTTCGTGTGCTTCTTGGCCATCTGTATGTCTTCTTTGGAGAAATATCTATTTAGATCTTCTGTCCATATTTGGATTGGGTTGTTTGTTTTTTTAATATTGAGCTGCATGAGATGTTTATATATTTTGGAGACTAAACCTTTGTCCGTTGATTTGTTTGCAAATACTGTCTCCCTTTCTGAGGGTTGTCTTTTCGTCTTGTTTTGGTTTCTTTTGCTTTGCAAAAGCTTTTGTTTCATTAGGTCCCATTTGTTTATTTTTGTTTTTATTTCCAATACTCTAGGAGGTGGATCAAAAAAGATCTTGTTTTGATTTATGTCATAGAGTGTTCTTCCTATGTTTTCCTGTAAGAGTTTTATACTGTCCAGTCTTACATGTAGGTCTCTAATCCATTTTGAGTTAATTTTTGTGTATGGTGTTAGGGAGTGTTCTAATTTCATTCTTTTACATGTAGCTGTCCAGTTTTCCCAGCACCACTTATTGAAGAGACTGTCTTTTCTCCACTGTATATCCATGCCTCCTTTGTCATAGATTAGTTGACCATAGGTGTGTGGGTTTATCTCTGGGCTTTCTATCCTATTCCATTGATCTATATTTGTTTTTGTGCCAGTACCATAGTCTTGATTAATGTAGCTTTGTAATATAGTCTGAAGTCAGGGAGTCTGATTCCTCCAGCTCTGTTTTTTTCCCTCAAGACTGCTTTGGCTATTCAGGGTCTTTTGTGTCTCCATACAAATTTTAAGATTTTTTGTTCTAGTTCTGTAAAAAAATGCCATTGGTAATTTGATAGAGATTGCATTGACTCTGTAGATTGCTTTGGGTAGTATAGTCATTTTCACAATGTTGATTCTTCCAATCCAAGAACATGGTGTATCTCTCCATCTGTTTGTATCATCTTTAATTTTTTTCATCAGTGTCTTATAGTTTTCTGCACACAGATCTTTTGTCTCCCTAGGTAGCTTTATTCCTAGCTATTTTATTCTGTTTGTTGCAATGGTAAATGGGAGTGTTTCCTTAATTTCTCTTTCAGAGTTTTCATCATTAGTGTATAGGAATGCAAGAGATTTCTGTGCATTAATTTTGTATCCTGCAACTTTACCAAAATCATTGATTAGCTCTAGTCGTTTTCTGGTGGCATCTTTATGATTCTCTATGTATAGTATATGTCATCTGCAAATGGTGACAGTTTTTCTTCTTCTTTTCTAATTTATATTCCTTTTATTTCTTTTTCTTCTCTGATTGCCATGGCTAGGACTTCCAAAACTATGTTGAATAATAGTGGCGAGAGTTGACATCCTTGTCTTGTTCCTGATCGTAGAGGAAATGCTTTCAGTTTTTCACCATTGAGAATGATGTTTGCTGTGGGTTTGTTGTATATGGCCTTTATTATGTTGAGGTAGGTCCCCTCTATGTCCACTTTCTGGAGAGGTTTTATCATAAATGGGTGTTGAATTTTGTCAAAAGCTTTTTCTGCATCTATTGAAAATGATCATATGGTTTTTATTCTTCAGTTTGTTAATATGGTGTATCACATTAATTGATTTGCATATATTGAAGAATCCTTACATTCCTGGGATAAATCGCACTTGATCATGGTTTATGATCCTTTTAATGTGTTGTTGGATTCTGTTTGCTAGTATGTTGTTGAGGAATTTTGCATCTATATTCATCAGTGATATTGGTCTGTAATTTTCTTTCTTTGTTGTATCTTTGTCTGGTTTCGGTATCAGGGTGATGGTGGCCTCACTGAATGAGTTTGGGAGTGTTCTTTCCTCTGCAGTGTTTTGGAAGAGTTTGGGAAGGTTGGGTGTTAGCTCTTCTCTAAATGTCTGATGGAATTCACCTGTGTAGCCCTCTGGTCCTGGACTTTTGTTTGTTGGAAGATTTTTAATCACAGTTTCAATTTCATTACTTGTGGTTGGTCTGTTCATATTTTCTATTTCTTCCTTGTTCAGTCTTGGAAGGTTATAACTTTCTAAGAATTTGTCCATTTCTTCCAGGTTGTCCATTTTATTGGCATAGAGTTGCTTGTAGTAGTCTCTTAGGATGCTTTGTATTTCTGTGGTGTCTGTTGTAACTTCTCCTTTTTCATTTCTAATTTTATTGATTTGAATCCTCCCCCTCTTTTTCTTAAAGAGTCTGGCTAATGGTTTATAAATTTTGTTTATCTTCTCAAAGAACCAGCTTTTCATTTTATTGATTTTTGCTACTGTTTTCTTTGTTTCTATTTCATTTATTTCTGCTCTGAACTTTATGATTTGTTTCCTTCTACTAACTTTGGGTTTTGTTTGTTCTACTTTCTCTAGCTGCTTTAGGTGTAAGTTTAGATTGTTTATTTGAGATTTTTCTTGTTTCTTGAGGTAGACTTGTATAGCTATAAACTTCCCTCTTAGAATTGCTTTTGCTGCATCCCACAGGTTTTGGATCATCATGTTTTCATTGTAATTTTTCTCTAGGTATTTTTTTATTTCCTCTTTGATTTCTTCAGTGATCTCTTGATTATTTAGTAACGTATTGTTTAGCCTCCTTGTGTTTGTGTTTTTTACGTGTTTTTCCTTGTGATTGATTTCTAATCTCATAGCATTGTGGTCAGAAAAGATGCTCGATATGATTTCAATTTTCTTAAATTTACTGAGGCTTGATTTGTGACCCAAGATGTGATCTATCCTGGAGAACATTCCATGAGCACTTGAGAAGAAAGTGTAATCTGCTGTTTTTGGATGGCATGTCCTATAAATATCAATTAAATCTATCTGGTCTATTGTGTCATTTAAAGCTTGTGTTTCCTTATTAATTTTCTGTTTGGATGATCTTTCCATTGGTGTAAGTGAAGTGTTAAAGTCCTCCATTATTACTGTGTTACTGTCGATTTCCTCTTTTATAGCTGTTAGCAGTTGCCTTATGTATTGAGGTGCTCCTATGTTGGGTGCATAAATATTTACAATTGTTATATCTTCTTCATGGATTGATCCCTTGATCATTATGTAGTGTCCTTCTTTGTCTCTTGTAATAGTCTTTATTTTAAAGTCTATTTTATCTGATATGAGTATTGCTACTCCAGCTTTCTTTTGCTTTCCATTTTCATGGAATATCTTTTTCCATTCCCTCACTTTCAGTTTGTATGTGTCCCTGGGTCTGAAGCGGGTCTCTCATAGTAGACAGCATATATATGGGTCTTGTTTTTGTATCCATTCAGAAAGCCTGTATCTTTTGGTTGGAGCATTTAATCCATTCACGTTTAAGGTAATTTTCGATATATATGTTCCTAATACCATTTTCTTAATTGTTATGGGTTTGTTTTTGTAGGTCCTTTTCTTCTCTTGTGTTTCCCACTTAGAGAAGTTCCTTTAGCATTTGTTGTAGAGCTGGTTTGGTGGTACTGAATTCTCTTAGTTTTTGCTTGTCTCTAAAGCTTGTGATTTCTCCGTCAAATCTGAATGAGATCCTTGCGGTGTAGAGTAATCTTGGTTCTAGGTTCTTCCCTTTCATCACTTTAAATATATCATGCCACTCCCTTCTGGCTTGTAGAGTTTCTGCTGAGAAATCAGCTGTTAGCCTTAGGGGAGTTCCCTTGTATGTTATTTGTCATTTTTCCCTTGTTGCTTTCCATAAATTTTCTTTGTCTTTAATTTTTGTCAATTTGATTACTATGTGTCTTGGTGTGTTTCTCCTTGAGTTTATCCTACCTGGGACTCTCTGTGCTTCCTGGACTTGGGTGGCTATTTCTTTTCCCATGTTAGCGAAGTTTTCAACTATAATCTCTTCAAATATTTTCTCAGGTCCTTTCTCTCTCTCTTCGCCTTCTGGGACCCCTGTAATGCAAATGTTGTTGCGTTTAATGTTGTCCCTGACGTCTCTTATGCTGTCTTCAATTCTTTCCATTCTTTTTTCTTTATTCTGTTCCCCAGCAGTGAATTCCACCATTCTGTCTTCCAGGTCACTTATCCATTCTTCTGCCTCAATTATTCTGCTATTGATTCCTTCTAGTGTATTTTTCATTTCAGTTATTTTATTGTTCATCTCTGTTTGTTTGTTCTTTAATTCTTCTAGGCATTTGTTCTTTAATTCTTCTAGGTCTTTGTTAAACATGTCTTGCATCTTCTCGATCTTTGCCTCCATTCTTTTTCCGAGGTCCTGGATCATCTTCACTGTCATTATTCTGAATTCTTTTTCTGGAAGGTTGCCTATCTCCAGTTCATTTAGTTGTTTTTCTGGGGTTTTGTCTTGTTCCTTCATCTGGTACATAGCCCTCTGCCTTTTCATGTTGTCTATCTTTCTGTGAATGTGGTTTTTGTTCCAGAGGCTGCATGACTATAGTTCTTGCTTCTGCTGTCTGCCCTCTGGTAGAGGTGGCTATATAATAGGCTTGTGTAAGTTTCCTGATGCGAGGGACTGCTGGTGGGTAGAGCTGGGTGTTGCTGTGGTGGGCAGAGCTCACTACAACTTTAATCCACTTGTCTGAAGATGGGTGGGGCTGGGTTCCCTCCCTGTTGGTTGTTTGGCCTGAGGTGACCGAACCAGGCTCTTTGGTGGGGCTAATGGTGGACTCTGGGAGGACTCACGCCAAGGAGTATTTTCCAGAACTTCTGCTGCCAGTGTCCTTGTCCTCATGGTGAGCCACAGCCACCCTCCACCTCTGAGGAGACTCTCCAACACTAGTAGGTAGGTCTGGTTCAGTCTCCTATGGGGTCACTGCTCCTTCCCCTGGGTCCCGATGCGCACACTACTTTGTGTGTGTCCTCCAAGAGTGGAGTCTCTGTTTCCCCCAGTCCTGTGAAGTCCTACAGTCAAATCCCACTAGCCTTCAAAGTCTGATTCTCTAGGAATTCCTCCTCCTGTTGCCAGACCACCCAGGTTTGGAAGCCTGATGTGGGGCTCAGAACCTTCACTCCAGTGGGTGGACTTCTGTGGTATAAGTGTTCTCCAGTTTGTGAGTCACCCACCTAGCAGTTATGGGATTTGATTTTGTTGTGATCACACCCTTCCTACCATCTCATTGTGGCTTCTCCTTTGTCTTTGGATGTGGGGTATCTTTTTTGGTGAGTTCCAGTATCTTCCTGTCAATGATTGTTCAGCAGCTAGTTGTGATTCCGGTGTTCTCGCAAGAGAGAGTGAGCGTACGTCCTTCTACTCTGCCATCTTGAACCAGTCTCTGAGCTGACATTACTTAACCATTCAAATATTTCCATTTGCTTTATAATGTAGAATGATTAATTTTTGAATTAAATTAAAAACTTAGTATAAAGACACAAACACCAGGAAAAACAGTACATAAGTGTGGATGAGCATTTTAAATGAAAACTATCACAGATGATTGAAAGCAAAAGAATCTACTTTTTATTTTTAGCTCAGTGTGGAAAAAAATAGGCACAGTTGTAAAAAGAAGAAGTCTCATGCAAGATTACTTTCATAAGAATGTATATTGTTGACATCTACTTTTCTATCATTCTCTTTAAGTAACAAGTTTCACAAGATTTCTTCAACTGAACACCTGAAAAAAGGAAGCTAAATGCAACTGAATGAAATACACATTGTAAAATATTTTGGCAGTGTAACAATTATGCTTTCCAGGATCTTCTTTATCATAGAGAGTGTAATTATTTCTTCTTTCTATATTTGTCTATAAATTAATTACTTAAAAAACAAAGATGCTGAAATCTCAGAATTTTTGCAGCTGTTAAAAGTATATACAAGTCAGTTGTTTTTCATACCACAGATATTTACCAACTACCTCAAGTGTGGTATGTATAATCATAATAAACATAATATTCATAAACCATTGAACTTAGAGGTTTGCCCACCTCTCTCATAGCAAATGTAACAATAATTATTTAACTGATTGATTGCTGAATATAAGAAAAGGAGTCACTGAAATTACAAATGTGAAAAAAATTTATAATACAGCAAGGAGATGGTGAAGTAGAAATCTAAGACACAAGACAAACAGATGTATTTGATACTGTTTCATTATTATAAATGTGCAAAACATTTATCATGGGGAATAAAAAGTATAAAGTCAAGGAAGAACTTTCTAGGCTTATAGAATAAATAAATTAATAATCCCATCACAGAAATTTTCCTTTTTGATATGATTTCTATTCTTGCTTTAAACTACTTTTCTCATCTGACTTTCCAATGTTATAATAACTCAGGGAAGTAAGCAAGGCTTTCAGATATTGTAACAATGCAAGTAAGAAAGAAATTTGGATATCAAAGGGGTCCAAGTAAATTTAAAGTAGATAATCTCTAATTTATGGAGTATTCACATAAGGTAAAGAATGATATATATACATATATCCATACTACGGTTTCATACTTAGTTTTCAAATAAGAGCCCTAACACTTACTATGTGTGAACCCTAGGTTAAGTTAAATAAGGAACTATTTATACCTAACTCATAGGATTTTTGTGAGAAATATAAAAATATGCACATAGAAAACTTAACAAGGTACTTGACACAGTAAATGCTCAATAAATGGCAACTTTTTTTCCTGCCTGTAGTAAATGCTCAATAAATGGCAACTTTTTTCCTGCCTGTAGCTTTCATCACCTAACACATTATATAGTTGACTTATTTATTACATTTACTGTTGGTTGCCTCTCTCTTTTCATTAAAATGTTAAGTTACATAGGGCAAGATCTTTTTTCTTCACTGCTGTATCTCAAGTGCTAGAAAAATGCCTGGCACATAGCTAAGAAATATGTGTTGAGTGAATAAATGTGGTTTCATTATTAGAGCTTTTTAAAGCTTCTTCACATAACACAAAGGATTTTCAACTGAAAGAGGGCATCTCTCATGTGTGTTATGTTTACTATCCAGGAGTGAGTAAAAAGAGCACTCTTGAGCTACATCTAATTTCACAAGAAAAAATCTAAATGTATATACACTGAAAAACATTAAAAATATGCATTAGCTGACTCTACAGAAATTAGAATAGGTCAATGTTTTCTTCCCTTTCCTTTTTTTTTTTTTTTTTTTTTTGCGGGGGTCCGGGCCCCTCTCTTTTTTGGCCTCTCCCGTTGCAGAACACAGGCTCCGGACGCGCAGGCTCAGCAGCCATGGCTCACGGGTCCAGCCGCTCCACAGCATGTGGGATCTTCCCGGACTGGGGCACGAACCAGTGTCCCCTGCATCGGCAGGCAGACTCTCAACCACTGCGCCGCCAGGGAAGCCCTCCCTTTCCTTTTTATGCGGATTTTTTTTAGAACAAGTACATTATACCATAAGGCCCTCATCATTCAATTAATCAACAAGTACTTTTTGATCACCTATTATGTGCCGAGCACCATTCAGGGAGCTGGGAATACCTTAATAAATAAGGCAGAGGAGAGAGACAGTCTCACAAACTTACATTCAGCTGGAGGGAGACAGGTAACATATGCATAAACAAACAAAAAAGATAACCACAGATTCTGGTTCAAGCTTTATAAGACTTTATGATAGAGACAGCAAGATAGAGAGGACCTAGGAGGATGCTTTAGATAGGGTGCTTATAGAAGGGCATTATCTCCAAGGAGATGACATTGAAGCAAATATCTGAAGGATAATGAAGCAACCATGTCAAGAACTGGGGAAAAAGCTGAAGGTAGAGACTTCTAGGATCATTAGTGCAAAATCCAAAAGGGTAGGGAAAAACTTAAGGAACCTCACATGGCAAAGAACACAGCATGAGGGGTAGAGTGGTATATGCTCAAACAGAAGAGGTGGGCAGAACTTCCGCTGGCCATGATTAACAGTTTAATTTTATTATAAGAACAATGGAAAGCCATTAAAAGATTTTAAGTAGAGGAATAGCATGATTTAAACTAGTTTTTAAAATAATGTTCTGGCTGCTATATGAAGAGCAGATTGGAAAATAAGAGTATGGTAGCTGAGAGCATGGGCTCTGGAGTCAGGAAAAGCAGTTTATACCCCAGCTTTTCCTGAATATATTGGAAATTGTATGAAATATGCATATGTAGTTATAATGGTAAGATTTTGACTATATCATAGCATAATTTTGAAAAGCACTCTCACATAGATGAGTTATTCTATTCTTAGATTTATTTATTTTATTCTAAATTTTTATATGTCCTCAAGCATTATGGAACATTTTTGTTTATTTAAGCATGATATGTTTCTTTAGTTTCATTATGTCAAACACTTTTGTGTGCTTGTGTGTATGTTTAAAATCTAATCCAAATAATACATTGTTGGCAAAATATAAATTTAAAATATAAGGTAAAAGAACAATAACCTTAATAAGATAAAGCTTGACATAAGGACCATACACATAATATTCAAAACTATAGATTGTGGGGATATTAGCGTCTCTCTCTCTCTCTCTCTCTCTCTCTCTCTCTCTAATTTTGACTCTACTTATCTGTAAAATAAGGCATTTAAAATAGTGCTTGTCACAAAATAAGAGCCCGTTAAATGTTAGCCATTAACTTTAATTTTTACAATGGACTGACATTTATCATCTGCTAGGAAACACATATAACCACAACTGATCTCCAGTAATCTTAAAAAACTAACTTTCTAGTTAATGTAAGAATGTTCAACTGAAAGCATCCATAGATTCTTTCATTCATTCAATCGATACAGTATAAGGGATACAGATGCAAAGGAGAATATAGTAAGATCTTTTATTTTGAGATGCAGAATTTAGGATCTTTCGTTTTTCTCTATATGCTTATTATATTTTTGTACAATTTAGAGAGAAACCACGCTGACTGATGATTTATGATACCTTAAATAAAATTTTAATTATATTCTAAGTATATTTTATATGCTTATAATGAATGGTACTCGGTTTTATTTACCTCATTTGTATGGTTTTCTAACATTTGGGAGTTTTCTTACAAGATTGGCAAGACAGTACAGGCTGTGGATGAACAGGTTTCTTTGACTCACATGCACGGATCAAGTAGGAAAAATAAAAGGAGAGGGTGGAGGTTAGCTTACAAAAAAAAAACCCTCAACAAAACAAAACAGAAAACAGTGTGATGTTCATTTTTGGACACTGGGTAAGTAAAGAAGCTGGCATGCTGCCCTCCTGTTTCTGCCATGGAGTTCCAAACATGCCAGGCCTGCAGACTCAGCACTGTGGAAAGGAAAATGTGAAACAGCCACAAGCTCAGGCTGTCCACAGTAACATCCAGGTAGGATGCAAAACTGTACTACTCAACTTGTCTACAGAAAACTGAGAAGAATAAGAAATACGTCCATGGTTCCTGCTTATTTCTTTAGAACTCCTGAGAATAGAAAAAGGTAAGGAGGAAAGGTTCCAGAAGTAAACTAATCTGATTTGGTCTTTGAGCCAACGTGGAGAGCCACATCAGATGAGTATGTGTTAGAGAAGAAAGACTGCTTTTCCATTACTCCTTCTAGAAATAAGTGTCAAAAATTTAAAGAAGCATGAATACCACTATTTGAAACAGATGAGACCGTATATGCTATTAAAAACTTAATTTCTTTTATAAGGCCCAGATAAGGTAGAGTATATAATGATTATTTGTGTTCTACTGGGTAGAAATCACATGGATGGTCACAGCAGCTGGCCTGACTGAAAGTGGCTTTCCCTCCTGGTCAGCTTTCAATGGGCAGGGCCTTGCATGTGTGTTGTGTGTGTCTGAGTCAGGAATGAAGACACTAATCCCATCCCCTCTCTTCAGTGTTTATTGCAAAGCATACAGAGAGGCACCACCGGCATAAGTGTCAGGACTTGATAGGTGAAATCAGCACAGCACAGTTATGCAAATCACATGTGCAACTGACACTGCTTGTGTAATTATCAATGTAATCCTCCTCTATCTACCACCTCCAGGAAGGAAAGGAGGGGTGAAGGGTGGGCAAAGTTCACACTTGGGATATCACCCAGAGAGTGGGCCAGGTGCCAGGTCTACAATCAGGTGAAAACAGTTCCTTCTCAAGGGAAGTCTGCAGGGCAAATTATACTACATTAAATGCACCATCACTGCTATGAATGAGGTACACTAAATTCAATTTCTATAACCAGAATCATTTAATCCAATATGTCTATCATTATACTGGTCTATGGCTTAGTATTGTTTGAATGGATCTCTTTAGCAAATCTGTTAGAAAAGTCATGGTGATCTGGTTTTAAAATAATGTCAATATGGAAATAACTGATAATGATAATCTTTTAGCCACATACCTAATTTTCAGACATTTTAAACTCTTATTTCACAAAATGATCAGTACTATTAATATCCAAAGGTCTATAACCTACAGCAAATCCATGTTATAAAAAGATTTCATATGTAATAGAAACTTAAGGTACTTATTTATGTACTTTTTGTTTACCTCAGAAAAATAAAGCAAAGTAATATTGAAGCAAACATTGAAGGATTAGGGGGAAAACAGCCTATGAGAAAAACAAAGAGTAGAAGGCAGAAGGAGAGACAAGAACAGGAAGATAACTTAAATGAAACAAGATGAAAAGGGTGTATTAGACAAGAAAGTTAGTGATTACAAATGCCACATGTGCTTTGAAGTACCTTTTAGTTTATGGAATTCCTGAACAGTCAGTAATTTAAGGAAATGATGCGACAGTAGTAGTGAGTCCCTTAGTAAGAAATGACAGTAAATCTGAGGGCATATCATCCTCATGGCAAAGTAACAGACTGTCCCATATGAAAAGACTTAAAACTAGAGCATTTGACATGAACTTGTTTCTTTAACAGTATGGTTAAAGGTTAGCATTATCTCAAACCAAGTCAGATGCTACTTTTCAACTTTATTTTCAAGAAATTTGAAGAGGAGGAAAAAACTATCTTTTCTTACCAGCTTCTCTAAGAGTATGTAGTTTATACCTTGAAAATGCCTGTTAACTGGTTTAATAGTCAACTAAATGTGAACATCCAAATATATTCAAAGGCAGGGTGAGTCATAATATTCTATAGGTATATTCTCATGATAGTTAAAGGAATAACTGAACAAAATATAAAATAGAGTTAAAAATAAAAGGCAAACTTTTGAGTTTGCAGCAGTACACTATTGAACTGACATATTTTTTAAAAAAATTAGTATTAGGAAAACTAATACAAGTATTCCATATTTCTGAGCTATTTTTATGGATAAAATATAGTACATGGAATTATAGGGTCTTAAAAAAACAAAAAGACAGTCCTTATATAAAAGAACTAAAAATGTACAATGAGGCGGATGTTGTTTTAACAGATGGATATTATATGGTACATCTGGTCCAGTTGCTTTTTATAGGACAAAATAGCTTTAACTTGACAACCAGACATAAAGAAAAAACTTCTTAAGTGAAATTTGTCAAACATTGAATAGATTACAAAATCATGTTGTAAAAATTAACATAACTGAGGTGTTTGGAAATAAACTAGACATTTGCTCAGAATAATGTAGGCTTATTGATCCTAAGTCAAAAGACTATGACACTGGAAGGTTTCTCAAATAGATATATTCTAGGGTTATATGCTATAGATATATCACATAAACTAATTTTAAAAAGTGTTTATTTTTAGGTGATATATCCAAATAATTATATAATAAATACTGATTTAACTGAAAGCTAATAAGGTTTTCCTCTGACTTTTATAACAGGTCTTACTAAAAACACAAAGTAATTCTTATTTTCTTAAAATGAGATGAACAAAAAAAAATCAGAAAAAATTCCTACACTTATCTGCTTATTCAAGGATATTTTATTTATATATCTCTGAACAGTACCTTAATGTTATAATAAGTAATGTAAAAATACAGTAGTGTTAAGGAATACAAGAGGCAGTGGATAAGTTTCCTTGGGACATAGGATTGTTCATTTTCAAGTGAAAAGATTCCATTTTTAAGCAAAGAATATTTTTTTGTAAGAATGTAAGTCCAGTACAATTCCATGGCCAAAACTGAATTTTACATATGGCATAAAAACATTTGAGACTGCGCAAGAGGCATTCTTACTTACTTTTTTCTCTTTACAATTTATACAAAGGAATGTATAATGCATATATATTACATAAGTTTCCATACATTAAAAATACATACTCTTCTATTGTGTTTTAAATATTTGGGCACTGCATTAAAGTATGTGAGAAATATACCTGAAGTACTAATTAGGAAAAAATATGTAATTCTAGTTCCTCCTAGATTTAAAAAATAACAAGTATGCTAAGTATTGTTTTGATTAATAGGGGTTCAGGGCTTAATTGTAACACTATTTCCCCAGTGTACTGGCTATAATAAAGACAATTAAAAGGACTAACACCTAACGTATGAAGCATACTAATCAAATTTCTAAGAATGAAAGGACTATAATCACTTGCTAAACTAAAAATCTGACAAAACTAATAAAACATTTTTTATAGCAGGAGCACTGATTCAGCACAAAAAACTGACATAAATACTATGTTATGTTATAAATTTACATAAAGGAAATTAGATGATTTGTGTGGTAAATCTCAGATTAATGGATAGAGTTTAAAATATAAACCAGTATCTTTTATTTTCCTACAACCTTATATATTAATATAAGGTTGGGATATGTTTATAAAGTGTAGTTTACTTTCTCAATGGACTAGAAATTTGACTGTGGTCTCCAGCTGATATATTGTTGATGATACAATTCTTTATTCCTCTCTCCTTTCCTTCTCGTCATTTAAATTTCACATGTAAAAGGATCTGGGTTTTTTTTTTCCTTCCTCAGTCATTCTTTCTTTTTGAGTGTTCCAAAGAGGCAAAAGTAGAAAGAGGGTTGCAATTGCTAGATGTCTTAAATTTAGCCAACATACTGCAATAAAATAAAGCAATTCTAATGAAATATCCAGCATCAATATCAGAAGAATAGCTCTAACCCATAATACATGAAAATAGTTTTAAAAAAATTAAACACTGATGACTGTTGTACAAACAAACTTAGATTGTATTATTTCACTTTTTTTTTTCCTAAATGGACAATATTTCACAAATAGGATATAGCACTGCCATAACAAAGGTAAGAAAGGTTCTGATTTCTCCTGTTATTATCTTAAGAAGTTGGGAATAAAATCTAAGAGTTGTTGACAGGAATTATCTGCTATTGAAAAAAGATGATCATATTAATCTATTTCCAGAAATAATATTATACTGTTTAAAATTATTGTTAGAGGGCTTCCCTGGTGGCGCAGTGGTTGAGAGTCCGCCTGCCGATGCAGGGGATATGGGTTTGTGCCCTGGTCCGGGAAGATCCCACATGCCGCGGAGCGGCTGAGCCCATGAGCCATGGCCGCTGAGCCTGCGCGTCCAGAGCCTGTGCTCCGCAACGGGAGAGGCCACAACAGTGAGAGGCCCGCGTACCACAAAAAATAAATAAATAAAAAAAAATAAAATTATTGTTAGAAAACAAACTTTTCCATAGCAAATACTGGCAAACACTACCAAAATATTTTTGCTCTTTAAGGAGCCCTGATTTATTAATTATTTATAAAATTGGGCATCCTTTCAAAATTAAAAAAATGTTATCAAGGACTGTAATCAAAATTTAAAACATGCAATCAAATGTGTGACTGCATCTTCCATCCCAGTGTGAAAAATATCATTCAAGTACTAAGTGGCAAAGGTGGGGGAGGGAAAAGTCAACATTGTTTCACACTTCTGCTGGCATTCAGCAACACAGAGCTTTTTCAAAAATATTCTTTAAAAGGGAATGCATTTTAAATGAACAAACTATATCTGGAACTAGAAGTGCAAAATCAGAAACTGTCTATATCAAGGTTCTGAGATTTACGTTAGCAGATGGTAGCAGAGAAGTAATGTTTGTGCCATGAAGGTCATCTGAAAATCTTAAGACCTATTCCATTTTATGCAAATCTGTTTTGAAAGTTAAAACAAACAATAGAAAACTAAAAAAAAAAAAAACTGGGGAGTGGGGACTACCCTTTTACTCTTTAAGGTTTGATCTTAGTGACTGATGGGCAGCAAAATCCCAGGAGAAAAGATAACAGATTGTTATTAGCATCACATAATGTGAACAGCGTAAGATTAAAAGATTAAATTAAGTGATCTGACAAAGTCACACAGCTAATTTGCAATGAGCCCATTCGAAAACCCATTTGTCTTGACCTCTTGACTTCCAGACAGTACTCCTTTTTGCTTTATCATTGAGTTAAAAGAGTTCAGCAAGACAGAGGATGCAATAAACATATGGGGCTGTATCATTTATTCCGTAGCATGTAGTACAGATTTAGGAGTTTGACTGTCTTGGTTTGAATTCAGGCTCTGCCCGTGTGACCTCTCTGTGCCTCAGTCTCCTCACCTGTAAACTAGGAATAATATTAGCGAGAGGCTTTCTGTCTCTCCATTCCCTTTGAAAAGCATACTGAAATTCTGGTGCTCCCAGGCCCTTCTTTGGTATGCCGACATAAACACTTCTAGCAGTTGAACTGGATACTCACGTTCAGTCAGTTATTATTCTAGCCAAACCTATTTATGCCAGCTGTACCTGTTATCATAATTAAGTAACCAATAAAATAAGTACAGAAAGAAAGTTCTTTCTATAAAAACTAATTTTACCACTCTGGAAAAATTCAATAAAGGTGAGTTTAAAAAAACTACTAATGAATTGGAGGTAGGCAAAGGTAATCTTAAAAATTAGTGAGAAAAATCTTTTTTTTTTTTTTTTGCGGTACGCGGGCCTCTCACTGTTGTGGCCTCTCCCATTGTGGAGCACAGGCTCCGGACGCACAGGCTCAGCGGCCATGGCTCATGGGCCCAGCCGCTCCGCAGCATGTGGGACCTTCCCGGACCGGGGCACGAACCCGTGTCCCCTGCATCGGCAGGCGGACTCTCAACCACTGAGCCACCAGGGAAGCCCAAGAAAAATCTTTAAAAACTTTAATAGAAGTCTGATTGCTTCACAAGGTCTTTAAGTTCTTAAAGAAACTGAAAATGGAATTAGAGATGATGTGATATGAGTGTGGTTTAGGCCAGGAAAATTACTTGGAATTCCATAACTAAATTCCTCACTGAAAGGAAAGGGCCTGGCCTTATATATATATATTAAAAAAAAAAGATTAAATGCATATTTTATATTGGGTTGGCCAATAACATACATCTGACGGAAAAACCCAAACAAACTTTTGGCCACCCCAATGTTTATATTTTTAAATGTTAAGGACCTTTTTATGAAAAGAATTTCCCATATTGCTAGACGTACTGTTTTTAATTGATAAACTACCTGATTTTGCTCATGTCAGGTAAAGGAGTGTTAATTAAATGAATAATCCATAGGAAGTGCTTGGCACAGTGCCTCATGCCTATGGAGAGTTCAAGAAATGCCAGACATTACCTGTCAATAACCTAACTATTGGGGCTATGCAACCAAAATCAAGACACTACCCGGTGTCCTCTAGAGTATGCAAGAGAGTTCCAAATAGAAACTTTCAGCTTATATGGGATCTTACAAGGGAGGGAAGGAAGAAAGAAAGGAAGGAAGGAAGAAAGAAGGAAAGAAAGAGCGAGCTAGCATTTATTGAATGTATACTGTATTCCAGATATTTTTCTTAAACTGATTGATAGATATAAAATCTCACAGAAATATGTAAGTGCACATCAATACTGGGCTCATTGTTACCAACCTACTACATGGAAAATTTTCAAATCTAAAACACAGGAAGCAAAGATGCAGTATTAATACTGTAGAACACAATAGCTAACTAGATAAAATAAAACAATGAGCACTCATTACCCAAAGTAGGGGTTGGGATGGAAGAGAAGGAAGCAAGATACTTCATATTAATAATAGTATTTATAAAAAAACAGAAATTAGAATTAAAAATCATTACATTACAGTTAATACCCTATACTAGTAAGTTTAAGCACTAGTTCTTAAATTTAATCAATCTGTGGCATATTTTCTTTCATCTCTACAGCCATTTTCACTCTGCTCTACTCCTGCAGAAAGCTAATTTCTATTGGCTTCATCAATAAGCTCCTTTTTCCTCTGGCTTCTGGTTATGCTCATTTAATGTAAGGCATCAGCAAGACAGGAGGGGTGGAAAGAGTGAGGCCAAGGTGTTTATTCCTCAGTCACAAGTTAGCAGGGGTACATTCCTCTCCTGAAGGTCAGTTTCAAGACTGTCTCCTACGTCTCCTAATTCCAGTGACCTCTTCAGACATGGGATTGCAACCATCCCCTGTTGGTTTTCTTTATGCCTATCCCTTCTCTTGTAAATATTAGTGCTTTCCTGAATGTCTCCACATTTTCCCCATTTGAGTGTCTTACTGCTTTCCTATCAGGGCTCTGATTGATAGCTATTGGTAGCACGAGTGGCCCAAGGCCTCAGACAAAATGGCATTCTGGCATTGAGTTTCTCATGTTTGAATAGAATAGCATGGCCTCCTTATCAGGAAGTTAGTGAAATCCTGGTAATTCTAGACATGTGCTAGCAACATGATTATTCAAATTGTCACTGATGGTAGTATGAAGTGCAGATGCAAGGCAAAGCTTTAGGAGTTGTGGTCTTTACTTGCTGAAGGAACAATGGTGGTGTCTAATGTGAAGACTGTAGTGTTACATGGCTAATTCTGATGGCCTGAAGGATTATACAAAGGAGAAAGGACAAATCGAAGGTCCTGAATGCTCAAGTCAGAACAGCGGTGAAATATCAAAGTTCTCTGTTAGCTTTAAGAGAGTCCTTATTTACTTACGGCTCAGGGCAAATAAGGCTGAAGACCAACTCCAGAATCTGATTTGAAGGGTTATGAAATTGCCATATTAAATAAAATGGGCAAAGCCAATACCATTTGGTCTTGGTAACAGGGTAATGATAGGGAAAGAGTGAAACAAGGGTTGTTACGATCTAATCAAATACTGAGGTTCAGAATGTTGAACCCCTAAACCCTCCCGAACCATCCTTGCCAGAAGACACATTTGTCTTCACTCCCCACCATTCCATTTAAGGAAACCAACAGTCCCGTAAATCAGCCTTTCCATAGAGTAAGAGGACTTTCAACTGCTTCAGCTGAGGCGGGAACCCAATCAGAGAATGGCGATTCTTTTCAGGACTCATTTCTGTTACCACTCATGGCCCTCCAGGCTCATACCAAGTTAGATATTAATATAGCAAAAATCGAGGGATATTTAGGAGGTGACAGCCTGTACACTGAAAGAATTGCAAAACTTTACCAATTTGTGTCAGTAAGGAGTCCAGATAGCATGTAAGGAAATGGATTGATTCTAAGGGTTTTATACCAAGAAGATGAATTAAAATGCTAGCTCAGGCCAAATTTATCAATATAGGTGCATTCATCTGGAATGTGGGATTTAATATATTGCCTTGAGCAGGTGGGAGTGACTGGTTTATTGAATCCTTGATTCAATGATGGCTTACACAGTGAAAAGTTGAAAGGGCAGAATTTTCTTGGCACACCAAAGTAGAAGTCCAAAAGCTCAAGTAAGAATATTGGAAAAGGGCTTCCCTGGTGGCGCAGTGGTTGAGAGTCTGCCTGCCGATGCAGGGACACGGGTTCATGCCCTGGTCCAGGAAGATCCCACATGCCACAAAGCGGCTGGGCCCATGAACCATGGCCACTGAGCCTGCGCGTCCGGAGCCTGTGCTCCGCAACGGGAGAGGCCACAGCAGTGAGAGGCCCGCGTACTGCAAAAAAAAAAAAAAACAAAAACGAAAACAAACAAACAACAACAGAAAAAGAATATTGGAAAGGATCTATTATGAATGACCCCGTTCAGTCCTCCCCTAACCATATCCTTGGAAGGGCCTCACCAAAGAATTACATTGGTGAGGAAAGAACCAGCGTGCTTGGAAAGCTTCCTGGTAACTGTCTTCTCTAGGCTGGAGAGAACAATGATAGATGTTACCAACAGATCTGGGCTCCCTAATTTAAATGTATCCAATGTGATCTTCTAAGATGGCAGAGGCTTTGTGGTAGAAATTAATTTCAGGAAGTGCAGTTATCTTAATAAGCCACGGGGATGGGATAACAATGTGTTTTGCGCCACAGGGTTCTATGGAAATGGCTAATGGATTACAGATCCTCCAAGAATGAAAATGATGGTTAGACTGCCAAGCTGCTAACTATCTTACATGGACAGAAAAAGTCTAGGTCTTGTGGGCAAAACCCAACTTTAGTCGCCGTAGTGGGATTCATGATCTCTTATCCACTGCCCAGACCTAAGTCTATTCACATATCCAGAGTCACATAATTTTAGGTGGAGCCAGAGTCCCTTTCAGAAGGGCCCTGAAACCTGGCCACCGCTGTATGCTATGAATTTTCCTCTAAGCCATTCCAGAATCACCTGTGGCCATTTATGAGGGTGACTGTGAATTGGGAGAAGGAAAATACCAAATCCTTCTGCAGGTTATTAGACAATTGTATTAGATTAGCTCTGAATTGACATTAATCCCTGGAACCCAAAATACCACTGTGGCCCACCAGTCAAACTGGGAGCTTATGGAGGTCAAGATATATATGGAGACTTCACCCAAGTCCATCTTATAGTATCATAGGAATAAATGCATTTAGTAATGGGAAGAACCCTTACACTGGTTCCCTGACCCATGGCAGGAGGTCTATTATAAAAAGCCAAGAACAGTGCTGTCCAATGAAAATATGAATCACATATATAATTTAAACTTTTCTAATAGCCACATTTTAAACAGGTGGAATTAATTTTCATAATATATTTAATAAATATAATTTCAACATGTGGCATTAACCATATGAAGGTACTTAACAGCCACATGTGACTAGTGGCTACCATATAGGAGATTGCAGCCCTAGAACTATCATTTCTTCCAAGATAATAAACTAAAACTGAAGGATGCTAGGGTGGTCACTCCTACTACATACCCGTTTAAGCTGTTTGTTAGGCTAATGCAAGACCTAGATGGTTCTATGGATGAATGACAGTTTAATCACATAATGCCAACTACAGAAGCAGTTCTAGTAGTAGTATCTCTGCTGGAGCATATTAACATAGTACCTGATACCATGTATGGAGCTACTGACTTAATTTCTTTTAAAAGTAATTCCTTATCAACAAAGATAATCAGAGGCAGTTTGTCTTCACAATGGACGGTCAACATACTTTCACTACCTTACCTTAAGGCTAGGTCAACTCTTCTCTCTTTGCCATAATATAGTCCAAAGAAATCTTGTTCATCTTGACATCTCACATAACATCAAGCTGGAACATTACATTCATAGTATCATACTAATTGGATTTGGTGATGGGTCAGGAAGTAGTAAACACTTAAGATGCCTCAGTAAGACATATATTAGGGCACAGGAGATAATCTCTATGAAAAGTTGAGATTTGCAGCATTGGTGAAATTTTAGGGGCCTAGTGATGTAGGCATGTTGAAATAAGAGCCTCTATAGTAAATGATAAGTTGTTGCACCTTGTACCTTTCATTATGAAGAAGGAGACAGAAAATGTGGTGTCCTCTTTGAATTTTAGAAGCAAGATATACCACGTTTGGGTGTTCTGCTCTGATGCATGTACTAGATAATCAACAAGGCTGCCAACATTGAGAGGGGACTGGGGCAAGAAATGAATCTGCAGTGTACCTCTGCTGTAATGAAAGCTGCTATTTAGACCTTTGGTTCTAAGATCCAGAAATGTAATGATTTTTGGAAATATCTGTGGTAAGCAAAGATGGTGTATGACATCTGCCACTGAAGCATCAGAATGCAAATCCCTAGTGGAGTAAAGATATGTGATCTTCTCAGTAATGATTTGCCATTTGAAAAGCAGCTCTTAATTTGTTATTGGACTCTTGTTAAGACTGAGTATTAGGCCATGCGACTCCAAAAGACTACGTGGCCCAAACTAGACAAAATGAACTACGTGTTAATCCGATTCAACATATCATACAATAAGACGTGCACAAGAGCATTTCATTATTAAATGAAACTTGGATCACACAGGTTTGGGAAGCCCAAGTATACATCATGAGCAAGTAGCTCACGTGTTTCTGATACCTGCTACTACTGCTTCACAGTCTCTCACAATCTGGCCTCATGGGGTGTTCTCAATGACCAATTAATGTAGGATAAAACCACATGAACCCAGCTTGTAAATGGATTGTATGGTATTTAGTATTAGCTGCAACTACTGTGTTATAGGCCCAATGAAGGGGGTTGCCCCTGGAATATAGTAGTGAAAGATAACCCCCTAGCAGAATTTCAGATTGTACGGTTTGCATGGAAGAAGAGATAGCTGAGGTAATGATACATGGCATGGCCATATGGTCAAGGACTTGGAAGAACAAGACTGAAAGACTGGAGATTGAAGGTTTGGGAGAGTCATGCAGATGTGCCTCTCAGAATTGGTACAAAGTGTGACAACATGGTTACTACATGAATTCCCTCTGGAGGGCTTCCATTGTGGAGAACCCTCTTAGTAATCTGGACAAGATTATGTGATGGGTGACCCAAGCCAATAACACAATCTGTTTTATGGATGACAGATTCTTTATCTAGCTACCCTGGTGCTTGCTCAAGTGGCCCATGTACAAAGTGACAATGGGAACAAGGGTGGAAACTATGTATGGCTTCAACAACATAGATTTCCCCCTCTCTATGGCTGATTTAACTACCACAACTGCTGAGTTCACCACTTTCCAATGCTGAGACACTGATACAGCATTATTCTCCAAGGTGATCGACCAGTCAATTAATTAATGGCTGGCAGGTTACAATGAACTTCTTTCAACCTGAAGGAGGGAGAAATTTATTCTCATAGGAATTGACAGATATTTGGTATATAGATTTACCTCCCCTTCCTTCAGTACTTTTGGATGTGCCTCTACGCCTGGATTTAACAGAATGCCTTAACAATTATCATAGTATTCCTTAAAATATTGACTTTAACCAGGAAATTCTTTTCACGGCAAAGGAAATATAGAAATGGGCTCAAACCTATAGATTTCACTGGCCATACCTCATGCCATGTCATCCAGAATCATTTAGCCAAATAGAGTGGTGAAGTGGCCTACCAGTGGAGTGGTTCATGTATAGTTGCTAGCTGGGAGAAGTTTGGGTGTGTTCTATAGGATGTGATAAATGCCAAAAGTCATCTATCTCCTCCATTGCCAGAATGCATAAGTTTGAGAACAAAGAGGTTAAGGTAGTAGTGGACACAACACAAATACCTCAAATAACTCATTTAAGGGATTTTCACTTCCTGTGCTGAAATCTTGGGATTGGTGGTTTTGGAGATCTCAGTGCCCAAAGGAAGAATGTTTCCACCAGGGATCAGAGTTCTGTTACCATTGTATTGGAAGCTGAGACTACTCCCTGGCTATTTGGGGCATTTTAAGCTGCTGAATTAACAGGAAGAGAAGTGGGCTATTGGCTGGTAATTTTTCCAGATTACCAAAATGATCTGGGGTTGTTGTTATATGATATGGGCAAGGCCAACTATGTTTGAAACTCAGGAGATTTAGTGGGGCATCTCTAACAAAAACTTCTCCAATAATGCTGGTTATTGAAAAACTACAGTAATCCAAGGAAGGAAGGGCCACCAAATACTCAATGTTGTAGGAATTCAGGATCACCCATAAAGAACCCTGTCCAGACCAGGGGCTAAAAAGAGGGTGAAAGTAAGGGGAAGATGAAATTGGCAGTGGAAGAAGAAAGCCATATATATTGTGAAAAGCATTGGTGATGGTTAGTGTTGGAAGTAGGTCTGAACTGACTTCACCCCTTGATGATGCAGTAAGTGGATGATACCCCTCTCCCCCTCTCATCCCTCCATTAAACTCCCCTTATTAGCCAATTTGAGCATATCTGTTTACATATCTGCAAAAGTCATGACTTAGTATACCAAAATGCAAAATCAGCATAATAGCAGTTAAAGGGACCATGTCTCTCTTTTTTGAACCTCAAAGTAGAAATGTATTTATTTACAAAATTTACAGTTTCATAGAAACAGCTTTTCTTTGTGCACATAAACTTTATAATTATATAGAACCATGTAAATTATAGGGTCCGGCCTTGCAAAGCCAGTGGAAGGGGCTTACTTTGGGTGACATCTTTCCCTCCCCTCATTCCACTAGCCACCAACCGGGAGCCCCTATATGGGCCATGCCTAATCTGCATAACGAAACCAATTGTAGCCGTCCAGCTTAGTCTAACACAAAAACCAAGGTGTCTTGACTTCTTAGACACGACCCACAGGGATAAATCTCTTGAAAGAACAAAAAGGAAATCAAGGAAACAAATTGAGATGACTGTCAAATGCCTTCCAGAGGTGTCAACAGGCAGTGAACCTTCTAAGAGCAATCTAGCAATCACCAGGCAAAATTACATGTATACACTAAACCGTGATAGTAAAAACAACACAGTTTTGTAAATTTTGTGACCAGTGGAAATAGATGTTTAAAGTTATATTTCTGCCTCAACTTCATCCTCATGAAAAGCTATGTTTTATATAATCCTTGGTCAACTGAATAATACTTTAATAAGCCAGAGTGCATGGCTACCTAAAGGAAATAACTGTCAGGTCTTAAAAATATCTTTCAAGAAAGAATACTTTTTATAATAAAACAATACCACTTTAAGATATAATTTTCACAGCATAATTTTTAAATAAAATATAATGTGTGATAGTTGGAAATGAGTGAACTGCTTTAAGTCAAGGATGAATATAAAATATATACTTAAAACAGTTTAATATTTGCTTTAATTTCATTTTTCTGTAACAGCCCCAAATTTAAGAGTTAATGTCTAGAATAGTTTTACATTATTTCACATTCACATTAAAAAACTGTGTAAAGCCTTAAGGATTAACAGGAAAAATGTAAAGAAAGATAGTATGAGCATTACCTCACAACCCACAGAACTCTCTAATATAATTTGTCAATGTAGATGAAGATATCACTTCCATCATATCTTCATATTAAAATTAAATTTTAATACGTCATTATGAACAGAAGGAGCATATAAAACTGGCTTGAAGAGTATTCTATATTAATGTTCCACCTTTAACTTCTTAGTTATGGCAATTCATGCTAAAGCCAAATGAAATTCATTCGGTATCTAATCATTCTTTTGCTTGTATGCACTATATTCTGGCATTTAAAATAAAATCAAACTTATTCTAGATTTTTAAATGATGATTTATGAAGCAGAGAAAAGTTTCAGAGAGCATCCAATGACTATAGTTTGAGAGTTAGAGAAACAAGGAGGGTTAAAATTAAACATAAAACACTCTCACCGCCAAGTTTCTAATGAGCATAATATTTTCAAGTTTAAAAATAGTGATATTTGACTTCCCACTGAGGTCCCAGCCCAGGTACCATGTCAGTCAAAATAATATCACAGCTTTCCTCTCCTCTATGGTAACAACAGCACGTAACAATGATATTTTACTAGATTTTCCGTTATTCTGGATTAACCATAATTACTGCATTAATAATTGTAAAATTTAAAAATCATAGAAAATTTATGTAACAGCTGTTTTCTTCAATGGCTCGAAACTCTTCAGTTGACAGTACTCCTTTCTGCCAAGTCTGTAAGCCTAAAAAAGAAGGGCCATATGCATCCTGCAAGATTTGTCAGTTATTCAGTGTACACAAATAAAAATACTGTCTAGCTCATTCCCAGCTACGCACCAAAGTTAGAAGTTACTTTGTGTTATGCTATAGCAGTCTCCTGAGTTCTCATATTTTACTTTCTAGTCAAAGAGTTGGTGGCACTTACCAGAGTGGGTCCTGAGGTGTCCTGTGAGGGCGTCCCTCCTTCTACAGGCATAGCTACAGAAAGGACATTTGAACGGCTTCTCTCCAGAGTGTAACTTTATGTGTCTCAAAAGGTTGCCCTTCTGAGTAAAAGAAGCTCCACACTGGTTACAATGGAAGGGACGTTCACCTGCAGAAGGGGAAAGAGGTGGGGACGATCAAGTAGGTTATGTGCAAGTGACTAATTTGCTGTACAATGTTAACTACAGCCAGTTCTCTGTGCTGAGAATGTCCATCTCCCTCCTAAGTCTTCCAAACCTTTATCTTCCTAGAATTTGCTTTGCTAATACCAAAGTTCCAAACTTTAGGTCAAGTGCCGTTTCAGCTCTTCATGTAAATTTTACAGGATTCCTGTCATTGACTGCAAAGAGTAACAATCATAGCATTGACCACTGGTTGAACAACTAGGTGCCATCACTTTACTGACTTTATTGGTTGCTTTACATACAATATTTCAAACCTCACGATGGCATTACTAATTTGGTATTAATAATTTCAATTTACAAATGAAGGAATGGAAGTTCAAGTATCAAAGTTTCTGTTTATAGTCACAGCTAATAGGTAATTGAGCTGATCATGACTCTTGGTCAATTTGACTACAAAATCTTGCTCTCTTTATTGTACCATGTTATCTCTTAAAATAAATCACAGAAACTTTGAGCTGAAAGGGACCTTTAGTCTAACTCTCCAATTTAGCTGATAATTTTGTTATCAGGGAGCCAAAGAGGTTCAATGAATGAACTAGGTTGCAAAGCTCATTACCACAAAATCTCAAAATATAGCCCAGGTCTCTGGATTCTCCTAGTTACTAACAATAAAACCTGTGGCAAAATTTCCTGATATAATCAGAGAAAATCAAAAGAAAATTATTCATCCAGACATTTCCTGTACATATATTCTCTGTTTCTTGTGAAAATCATTTATTTGATAGAAACCTTTTCTCCTACTACTCATATTGCCCTAAAATTGTTTAAGCCAGAATTATCTGCTGTCTGTTGCCATCAACTGGCTGTTGACAATGTCACTGAAGGTAAAAACGTAGTTTGATGAGGGAGTAAAATTGGCAAGTAGGATCATACGGATAACATCATTAAACCATGATGAAATACTCCCTTTAAACATGTCTATCTCTAAAGATAGACATAAAATATAAATTAATATATAAATAATACAAATATATTAAAACTCAACATTAGGATAAAAATTAAATGAAAAAACAATTCCCTTTTGGTTGAACTGGACCATTTCTGTACTTGAGGTTAGATAATGACTGTAATTTTAATAGTTTTCAAAAAATTTTACACTGAATTGTCATGTTTCATATCTTTAACTGAAACATTCATAATAATAGTGAATAATGAAACCACACTGTATTGGGGGGCCTTTAAAATAATGCAAACTCAGTGATTCTTTTTATTAAAGAAAGCTAGGAGGCATAAATAAGATAAACTTTGGTCACCTTCTGGCAGCTACCACTGCACATTCTATCATATAGATTATAAAGCCCAAGGAAATTGAAAAACTGACAGATCAGGTGTATCTTGAATTCTGTAGTTCTTGCTCATTTTGGAACTAAATGAGATATATACCAAAAAAGAGTAATCTGTGTGTGTGTAGCAAGGGTTAAGGTTTTTTTCTTAAGAAATTTGGAGAGGAAACCTAGGACCTAAGTTTACAAAAAGTCCTATATTGATGGTTGAAAAAGAATTATTCATAATGTTAAAGTTACCTTAAGTTTTATCTAATTTAACTTGGTTGATTCATTTGGTAAAACTGGCAAATCAATACTAAATACAGCTTAAAAAAGAGGCACAACTTAAAACCTCTCATATGATATCTTATAAAGTAATCAAAGTTTAAAAATAAACCTAATTTTGGTAATTTTTTTTTTAATCTTACGCACACAGACACACACACATATACAACTTAATTCTTTTACTTGTTTCAATGGACCAGCAGTCTAAAACTTTAAAATCAGAATTTTCTTCTCCCCACCTGTGTCATGAAGTTAGTAATAAAAAGGCAGGAGGATTTTATTAATGAAATTTTCTTACTCTCTAAAAGGTTAATAGCAAATGTAAATTACACATTTTACTAAAAACATTTGATTTTACTTTTGAAATCTATGTAGGGTTTCCCAGGCAATAACAAATTAGTACTCAATAACTTAAAAACAAATTAATGTGGTGAACAAAAATATTTGAAATCATGTTTTGCCTTTGGAAAATACTCCTGTAGCATGCTAACTTTGATTTTCTTTAAGCCTCCTAAAGTCTTTGAGCTGAAATATTTAAAAATTCCTAATTTAGGTTTCTGAATTCATCATTCAGAATAATGCTAATCTAAAAAAATTATAATAAGGATCATTTTAAAAAAATAATTTTTAATTTACTTAATTGAGTTTTATGAGACTAATGACAGGGTAATTTAGTTGTTAGGTTACATTTATAAAATATTCCAGATATCCTCAAATATTTTTTAATAAGAATTACTTCTGAATTTATATGATCATCTTTAAAGGGGTAGGAGAAATGTCTAGTTATATCCAGAGACACTGCCGTGTTGCTGAGTGAATAAGTCTTAGTGTGAAGGCGTTTGCTAATTCTGTTCCCATGGCCAGGGGAAGTAAAGAAAGAAGCATGATGAAGGTAATCAGTCATGTGCCCATTTTTGATAAGAGGAAAGAGACTATGATAATAATGCACTTTGATTTCAATCAGATGAAGCTTTAAGAAATACTGATTTCCCTGGCCTATTAATTTCAGAGGTATGTGTAAAATCTGGTAACTAACTGAAAGGTACAGTTGACTACCCATAATGTCTATGTAACTTGAAACAACACATCTTGGTTATTTCTTTTATAATAATTTGTTTTTTCTTTAATAAATAGACTGAATCAATTGGTCCTTTTCAGGTTGGTTTAGACCTTGTCTAAAATATATATATATATATATATATATATATATATATATATATATATTAATCACTTTCTTCAGATGTAAATAAAAGCAAATTTCAGGAGAAACCCACAAATTTACTAAATACATTAGTGACATTAAAGAGTAAGTCCAATTCAGAAACATTAAGTAGGCTATTGTATCTGTGATAACTAATCCTCCCATGGGTGGGCACCAAAGTCTGGATTAACAACTCTGGATCCAGGAGAACAATTAAGATGTAGTCACGTAGCCATGCTATTCTTTATTTCCATTCTCAATCTGTTTTTTTTTAAAAATCTTCTAATCTACTCAAGGACCGTTTTATTCACTGGGTGAAGTTATCTACCTATTATGGAATAAATTATATTTCAATATTTTATATACTTTCATAAACATATTTCTAGATCTGTGTTTATTCAACTGAAATGCAAGTATACATGCATCAATTTGCTTTGGTGAATCAAAGACAGAGGGTGTGCCTGTGTTGCATGGAACAACCACCTACAAATATGAAAAATCCCAACCATGTGTAGAGAGGGCCTTAGAGCAAGAGAATGGCTCTACAAAGCTGCAATGGACAAAATATGATGCTGAAAACTTAGTTACAAAGATAACAGTACTCTACCCCAAAGAGATGCAAAATTAAGTATATTCTACATTTATAGTGTTTGTATCAATTTGTGTTTATGCATGAATTGATTTACTACCCCTATTTCTTTTCTTCTCCCTGCATTCCCAGTGAAGAGTGCCTGGAGTATCCGATGACAATATTACCTGATTACCTACTAAAGTAGCAATACCAAAGAAATAGCACCAAGCCATTAAAAAAGACGCTGGAATTGGCACTTTAGTAGAGTATGAAAGAGAAAGAAGAAGAAGTGAATTAGATATGATACTCCATGTCAGTTTAATGAATGGGTGGTTATGTATCTTTTTCCACTATCAATTTTATATTAGACATTATATTATATTATAATTTTATATTAGACATTATATTAGACATTCCATGAGCTAAACGCTCATAGAAACAAGCATATGTTTCTCAAAGGTTTTTAAGGATTTAAGACAAAGTCTTTTATACTAGCAAGGTATAAATAGTTGGTGAGAGGGGGAAGTTCTAAAATGAAGACAGTTCATCAAATTAAGGAGAAAACATTTGGTTAATGACTATATTCTGACTATATATATATTTTCCAATCTATAGAAATACAAGTAGACTTTCTATTCTCATATTGCTAAAATGGAGTTGAAAATGTCATGACCCACTCAGATGTATAAACTGGGTCATCAGAAATACATATAAAAATGGCTAATTTAAAGACACATCATCACAATTTCACGGTTAACAATGTATGGCAGGTATCCCAAGCTCCTCTACGAATGGCTAGTAACTTTAAGAAAAACCTCCCAGATCTGAGGAAAGTGTAATAATTTTTCCAGTACTCTAATAAATATTTATTAACAATAAAAGTTCATAGAGTTCCAAGAGTACTTTAAATAGTTGTTCAGTCTATTTTCCTTGCCTTTACTAGCTGAGTGAATCCCATACTCCTAGGACTTGTGGAAATCTGTATAACTATTTAGAAACACTTTCCATGTTAGTTAGATGGTTTTCAACTCTACTAGAGTAAAAAATATGAAGTGGACAGTACAGTAGGTATGCAATTGTTAACTGTGTTTACAAACCAACAATCCTCATGAAAATCACTGCAGTTACAGTAAAACATCAATTAACCTAAATTTTCAACAGAGTATATTCAGATTCTTTGAATATTCTTAACTCAGACCATAAAAGGTTTATTAAATACCTTACAAAATTTTTTAAAATATATTTTTCAGCCTTAAAATGAACACTATATGCAATTCAACTGAAAAGTCATTAGACTAATTTTGTTTAGTTTCTACATTGCTAGATGGGAGAAGTTAGACATCTGAGTGTTATCTTCCTCAATATAATCACTCTGAGATGATGAATACATCGTAACTTTGTGGAACTCTTCTTTTAGAACTGCAGTTGGAATTACTTCATGAGCATAGAAGAAAAGTAGCCTCACTACTTTACAGCCTTTTCCTTTTTTTCTTATCAAATATGGTACCAAGCTTGATCTTTTAATTTTTCCATGAGACATTTTTAAAAATTAAAAAAAATTTTCATTGGTAATACAAATATTACTATAAACTTAAAAATATTTTAAAATCATGATGCTATTTAAAAAGGAAATTCAAAACAAAAAAGTAAAAATGTAACTGACTATATGGTTGGATAAGAGTGTAAGCCCTAAAGCTGATGATTTTGTTTAAGATAACACTGATTTTAATGTGTAATTTCTCACTATAATTAAAATATCAGCCTTATAGTAATACCTCATCATAAAATATTGATATATTGATATACCAAGAATAGAAAATTGGGACAAAACCACTCTGGACATCAGGAAAACTTGATCCTAGTCTCACAATGCCCTTAACCACATAAGGGATCATGGATAAATCACTTGACTGTTTTGGGCTTCAGTTTCTTGATGTGTAAATGAGAGGTGTGGACTAAGAAGACATCAATGTCCCTGGTATCTCTCATGTTTTAAGCATCTACTTATGAAATTGATTATCTAGAAGTCAATCTTTTAAATCAATGTCTTTACTGTGATTTCTCTCTCTTCCAAAAGAGTGTCATATTTTAAAACTTGGAGTGTATGAGTTATTACTATTTTGCTGTATAATACTACTCTGCATTATAGTTTAAGCTATCATTACCTTTAAATCAAATTTCATATAAATTTGAATTTTTCTGGGTCAATGATCTGCCTACCTTGTCACAATCTCATTTCTTGTGTTTTACATTAAAAAGAAATTTTAAAAAAATTTTACCAAAGGATTTGAAGAGGTTTAAATAAGGCCTTCTCACTGAGTTGGTTTTTCACATTACTCAAAGGTCTAAAAGTGTATATTAAATTAACCTGAGGTCTCTTTCCTCACCTGATTCTGTGATTTCACATTCCTACCACCCTTTGCTGTATTCTACCCTACGTATCTCCTTGCAGGAGTTATAGTTAAAAGTTACAGGAAGATGGTGACATCCTGGAACTGGGGGAGATAAATATCTGCCTCCTGCAGAGACCCATGGTAGGCAAAGATTGATTGGAAATTGTATTCCAAGAAGTTAACTAGACAAGATGAAAATGATCAACCCTTAATGCATGAGTACCATGTTATAGCAAACTCTATTACCTGCCCATGGGTATGGTAAAATATGTATAGGAATACAAAAAGATCAAGTTACACAATGAAATTCTCCTATACCTTTTGAACCCTTATCATATTTTTGCTATATTAAGAACTGTGGAAACTGAATCCCAAACTTCTTTTTGATATGCTATTCAGATTTGAAGGCTGGAAGTCAAGACCCAGGCTACTCTCTGCTTTTCAGCAATCCAATACTAGCAGAATTCTGAAAAGGTAGTTTCACCATTGCCACCCCTGAATAAAAAGGAAAGAGAATAGATGTCAGGTAATATCAACATCAGATGTCACAGGCAGTCATCAGGTTATTCTTTCAGCTGCTTACCAGTGTGACTCCTTTTATGTACCATAAGCACATTGGGCCCAATGCAAACCATGCCACAGACGTCACATTTCAGTTTACCATTCGGAAGCCGGATTCCTCCCTCGCCTTGAAGCTCCTGGACTTTCCTGTTGTCTGCCACCTCGCTGCTTTCAATTAGGGGTTCTTCTAGGCTGCTACCCTCATCATGGCCCCTGATCTCGTCTTCGCGGCTCAGGGGTTTCCTGTCACACTCTTCATCACTCTGCATTTCTAGCTTTACTGAATTTGCTGTAATTTAAAAAGAAGAAAGGAAGACATTTTAAATGCATGTTATGTGTTGTCACCTACATCTCTTTTCCACCCACTGCCATTCTATTAACATGGTTGAGAATGCTATACTAAGTAGAATATAGTCCATCCCCCATGCAATGTTAGTACATACTGTGTTCTATGATATTTCCATGAAGCTCTGGCATGAAAGTGAAGATGGCTTAGGAAAGCTCAGTATCAACTGGTATTGTTATACTTTTGAGTTTGTCACTAAGGCTACTAGACTGAGGTAGGATTATGAAAAAGACAAGATTAGATACTACTTAACCCATTGAGCTACACCTCTTCTGAATGTAACAATCATTATATATACACTTCATAGTCTCTGTTTTCCATTAGGGTACTTGCATAAACCTGTTTTTTTTTTTCTTTAACATCTTTATTCGAGTATAATTGCTTTACAGTGTTGTGTTAGTTTCTGCTGTATAACAAAGTGAATCAGCTATCTGTATACATATATCCCCATATCCCCTCCCTCTTGCCTCTCCCTCCCACCCTCCCTATTCCACCCCTCTAGGTGGTCACAAAGCACTGAGCTGATCTCCCTGTGCGATGCAGCTGCTTCCCACTAGCTATCTATTTCACATTTGGTAGTGTATATATGTCAACGTTCCTCTCTCACTTCGTCCCAGCTTACCCTACTCCCTCTCTGTGTCCTCAAGTCCATTCTCTACGTCTGCGTCTTTATTCCTATCCTATCCCTGGGTTCATCAGAACCATATTTTCTTTTTATTCTATCAAGAGAAACAACTCGGGATCTTAATCCAGCAAATAGCTTAGACGTATGAAGGCACACTGTCAAGGCAAATATCCTAAAATCAGACTAAACACATATATTCAGTTGAGAGCTGTATAAATGAAGGGCAGAATGCACAGAACTCACGTGCTCTTAAGCTACTCTTTTTTTTCCTATGTGAAAAAAGTTCTCTATGGAACATATTAGTCTGCAAATCAAAGTATTCCAACTTTAATCTATGCACACCAAAAAGCCGTGAATGACAGGAATGGCATAGCATGCATGCACGCACTTGTGACTGTTAAGAAATTCAATGCCTTCTGTTTGCTGTTTTTGGATCATCCCACAGAAAAGTTGGAATTTTGTTAGCACAGCCCTCATTATGTATTGCTGACAGAGTCCTTTCACAAGAGAAACAAGCTTTAAATGAATACCAGTTTTTTATCCAGTGATCTTGAAAATGCCTCCAGAAACCATATCAAAGTTACTAAGCAAAACAAATTATTTGGTATTTCTTGAACAGAGGAACTATTTTCATAAAAAGGAAGTAAGTTCTTTTTACTGCGATTGTTTTCTTAGAGAAACCACCCCTTCTGTGATTTGTCGTTAGTACTCATGATAGGTAGTATATATTATCAAAATGACTCTTCCCTTGCTCCCTCTTTGGAACTCCCCTGTGAACTACAGGCAGTGTGGTACAATGTGGGGATCACTGGATTTAGTCAGGAGAACTGGCTTTGACATTTACTGCAGTATAATCTTGAACTAAGTATTTAACCTCTGAATCTTACGTCTTTCATTTGTGGAGATGAATTCAGATTACAGAATAAAGTTTAAGCAGAATAGTTTAGCTATTAAGAGTGAAGATCCTAGCAGTGGCACTTAGTAAGCAGTGTCACCTTCTGCAAGTTACTTAAGTTCTCTATGTCCTCTACAACACTGGGACGATAACGGTACCCACTTCCTAGGGCAGATATAAGCATTAAATGAGTAAATATAAAAAATGGGCTTACTATTATTTTTCTTTGGACATACAGTGCTCTTTTTATTCCATAAGGTTTTTGTAAAGATCAATTAACTTATAGTATGTAAACTATCCCAAGATCTGCAAAGGGATAGACAGCGTTCTTGCCTGATCTCTAATAAAATATCTGCTCCCTTGAGTTTTACCCTATGTACAAATTAGGACTGCTTTACTGGGTTTTGAGAAGAGTAAAGACAATATTTTTCCATCTTAATATCCCCAGTATGCTAAAGAAATCTGTGGCATATAGGAGGTATTTCAGGCAGTATTCCCTGAGGTATTTTACTTGATTTAGAATCTTCTTTCTTTAAGCTTTTTAAAAATATGTTTAAAGTATCCATTAACATAGCAACGAAAAATTAATCGTCATAAAGGATAAAAAGTGAAAATTAAGTCCTTTTCTACCCAAAGTTCACCCATTCTTCAGTTCTGGTCTCGAGAACAACCCCTATCCTTGTCTTCTGTTTAGAACTGTGTGTGTGTATATGTATGTGTGTACATGTGTGTATATATAGTCTCTCTTTTTACACAAATTGGACTGTACAATTTATCTGACTTTAACTTTCCTTTCTTCAATTAACATCTGTTCAATATTTTCCATACATAGGAATCTACACTGTTCTTTCTAATACCTGCATAAAATCGACTTTACAAATATAATTCATTCATCCAGGCTTTTAAGATTACTTCTTGTTTAGTGCTATTATAGACACTATTGTATAATACCACACAGAACTGTTAATCTGATAAACACTGGTTATTGTACTTCAGATTTTTAATATGAATTTTTTTATTGTGAATGAAGTTGGGCATCTTTTTCTATGTTTAAATGTGTGTGTTTTTTTTTTTTTTTTTGTAGAACTGCCTATCAAAGTTCTTTGCCCATTTTTCTACTAGGTTGTCAGCCTTTCTCACTGAATTTAAATGCTTTATATACTAAGGAACTTAGCGCTGTGTCTGATATGTTTTGTAAAAATTTCGGTTTATCTTTTTACTCTAGGGTATTTTTTGGCATGTATGCTAATTTTAAATTTTGAATTTTTAACATTTTCAATTATGGCTTCTGGATTCTGTGTCTTACTTCAATAGATTTTTCCATATTCCAAGAAATTTTTCCATATTTTTTCTGAGAAGGAAAATTTTTCTAATTAATGTAAAATACTATTGGTTACCCTATGTAGTCCCACATTTCATCCACAATTGTCAGTCATTTAAAAGAAATATTAAGAAGAAAACAAATGAAAAGTATGACTTTATGCGGCATGACTTCATATACCAGCCTGTGAGCAAATTTTCCCGCACATTTAAGTGATGTCCTAAAGATCACAAACTTTGCAGCAATGCCATCATTTACATTCCTGAACTACTCAATATCTGATAAGCTACCTTTAATGAGTATAAGGTCTACTAGCATTTCATTTCGAGAACTGAAGAAACGTATACCTAAAAGAGTGGGTTTGGGGTCTGAAACTATAGGCCTCTTAAATTTCAAAACAGTACCAAATTATGAAGGATATGACTTGATATTACACTAAAGTATCATCTTTTCCCTAGTGAGAATATTATAATATGGACATCAAAACATAGTCTCAAACATGGGTAAATATGTCATTTAACAATGTATTGGATATTAAAATTATACTTAGAATTTCTATCCACAGAAGAATATACTTGAAATGAATATCCAAAAAAAAATGTTTATTAGCACTGAAATACAGAAAAAGTGGAAAATTATAGTCATCTTTTTTCTAACAATATTATACTCTACGGAATTATATGTTTGCCATGTATGGATGTGTACACACTATTACTGTAGTAAACAGTATATTTATTGATATAGTAAATCAATAAAATGAAACACATTTTAATACATACATAGCATAGATTAAGTTTTGCATTAATATGATGGCCTATGTACAAACAAAATTCCATTCTAATTAATTTTTAACCCATCCTACTAAAATTAAGTTGAAATTCTAGGACAAAAAGTGATTACTTAAAGTGGTCTGAATTTTAACTGTTAAATAGAAAAAATTTCTCTACTCAAAGAACATAAAAGAAATTCCCCTATGATTTATTTTTACTGTTTAGGATGTTTCTAATTAACACAGAGCACCTAATATTTTAACTCATTAATGATTAAATTCAAATGTCTGGTAAATTTATACTCTATAATTTATATATTAATAAATGAGTTATATCATAATTATTTGTAGTTACAATATATAAAGCTATTATAATTATTAATCATTGTATAATAATCATAGTACATAAGTTACCAAATCTTTGAATTTTAACTCTTCATATAATACTTCTTTCACAATTTGGTTAACAGAAAGGCATCCTCATAAATGGCTAATTTCTATGAAGATAAGAACTTGCTAGTGTGAGTGAAAAGAAATCTTGTTATTATAAATCTCAATACCAACAATTATTTTTCAAGCTTATTTTCTTGCTACGAAATGAAGAATGTAAAATTTAAACATATCTGTGGGAATTTACATATACTTTTATATACTGACAAGCAGTAACAGTTTAATAAAAACAATATTTTGTCAGAATGAATGATTAGCAATGAAAAGATGTGAAATAAGATTTTAATTGATCAATCTGTTCTTTGTTATTTGATATTGTAGTCACAAATAACTATAATATATAGATATTTGAATATTTTTAATAAATAAATATGCTTAACATAGGTATCTTTTTTCTCAAAGGAGATGATATAGTTCACAGTTTAAAACAAAGAAAAGTCAAATTTTAAAGCATCAAGAAAAAGTTAATTGTTATAGTGATTTTTTTTTTTTTAGTAGACTTGGAGGTTTGTGAACATGGTTCAAGGATAATAACATTTAATCAAAAAGACTTTCATAATCAATTTTACATAGACAAAGCTTTGAATATATTTCATGTTAAAACATTCCACATATATATTTATGCAAAAAATTGCTTCATAATGCAAATATGTTTAGGAATTAAAGCTTTATCCCCCTCTTCTTTATGCTTTCAAACTACTGTTTTTGAACTTTAGGATATAGTTTATAGATGCTATAAAAACGCATGGTGGGGGCTTCCCTGGTGGCGCAGTGGTTGGGGGTCTGCCTGCCGATGCAGGGGACACGGGTTCGTGCCCCGGTCCGGGAGGATCCCACGTGCCGCGGAGCGGCTGGGCCCGTGAGCCATGGCCTCTGGGCCTGCGCGTCCGGAGCCTGTGCTCCGCAGCGGGAGGGGCCGCGACAGTGAGAGGCCCGCGTACCGCAAAAAAAAAAAAAAAAAAACGCATGGTTTAATCACCTCCCATTTACATGTAATCATCCCAATGCTGAGAAGTAAAGAGACTCACACAAGAGCTCTTATAAATGACTCCCAGGCCAAACAAATTTCAATTGTAGAAGTTTCTTCAGTAACCATACTGTGCTCTCTACACTCAAAGCCTTCATAATTATCATTGTTTCGAGATACATAATACTGAGTGGGTAAAGTTACACTAGACTTGCCTTAAATTCAGTAACATGGTATTAAATAAAAGGATAACTGAATAAGGGTATTTACACAGCTAAACATATATAGATCACTTTTTTTTTAAAAAAAAGGCAGAAAACCAAATGGGGAAAAAATTATTTTGTGAAGCTGTTAAAACAACATTATTTTGGTTGTCTATTTCATACTGAAATTTTCTTTACTACTCATTATACTTCGAAAATTAAAGACAATTCAAAACCCAAATGTATACCACTTAAAAATAAAATGGAAAATGAAATGTACAATGTTGTTACATACACTAATAGACCTCACAAAATAGATCTCACCCACCTCAACCAATAAGACACAAGGACCAAAATGGAATTCTCTCTAAAACTCATTGAACCAGCAAATATTTATTGCTTGCCTAATACTTTGCTAAAAGTGATTCATTATGAAGGTTTAAGACTAAAAGCTGAAGAATATTTTTCACTTAAATAAGAAACCTATATTAGCAGGAAGGTATATACCCAGGTCATGAAAGAGTTTATGAGTAAAAGTACAGGAAATAGTTTACTAACCTGTAATTTGAATTTATTGAACAGTACATAAATGTGAAGAAGCTTTCCCTTAGAAATTGGACATTTCCTATTTTTTACACCATAACTTCACCAAATTACCCACTTATGCAAGGTGGCATATGATTTTGCAATGTCTGGCACCTGATGGCTTCAAATAATACAAAGTTCTCAATTTTTAAAATTTGGGGGGAAAGATCATTTTTTACACATATGGTGAAGTATATCCAGTTAATTTTGAATTACCAAATTGAAGGAATAAATTCTATCCTCATCCTTAGAATGAGGTTTTCACAGATAATCCTATCTTTTTTAAAATGTCAAGTTTTGAAAAATCATAGTAACCAGAACCTAAAATATCATTATTAAAATATTTTTTAAAATCTAAATTAAACTTTTTAAAACTTTATTATTAGTATGAGTTGATTCTACTAATCCATGAACAGATTATTGAAATTCCCTAGCCAGGAAAATAATCCAAAGGGATTATGATTTATTTGCTGTATTTGAAAGGATATAATATTTATTGTGATTTATTGTTTAATTTCCAAATTATATTTTTCAACTCAATTTTTAAAGGAAGCAAATACTACGGGAGTTAAATATTTCTTTCACAGTGCTAATAATAAAAGAGAGCTAAAATGCCATTCTCATCAAACTGGGAAAAAAAATCTTTCAGGTGTGATGTATAAGTGGACTTTCATATGCTTGGTTTCTGTTGTGTGAACATTCAAGAGGACACTTAAGGGGTGTTATTACTTATAAGCATTAATTTCTCCAGGGCTATGCCAGATACTTGAAACGGTGTTATACACACTAATTGAATCAATATGTCTATCTAATAATCTGTTGAAGTTGCTTCTGAGCTAATACAACTCTCTCTCATTTAAACTTTCAAAAAAGAAACACCAAACATGAGTAAATCCATGTTAACAGCCCAGCAGCTGTTTAAATAATGTGTTAAAAAAAACAAACTGCTTTCAAAACTCTGATGTAAAGCACAATTATTTACTAATGAACTTACAACCGTCTAAACAATGAAAGTAAAATCCTCACAACAAAAATTATATTAAGGTATGTGCAATCATTTTTCAACAAATTTCCTCAACAAAATTTCACACAGTGAGTAAATAAATGCATAAGTCTTGCAAAACAGCTGCCTCATAACATCCTTAAAGTATTCGTTTTAGAAAAGGTTGGACAAGTCTAGACACTGGTGTCAGTGAACTGCAGCTGAGCCATTTGTAGGTAGCATTCTGTCTGCACATCACATCACCTCATTTTCTCGTCCTCCCCCCACTCTCTCCTTTCCCCAATATAGTTAGACTATGTATTTCTTAAACCTAGTAGGGTAATAGATCAAGACAGTGCTGGTTTCTGAAATATGACTACTATTCTAAAAACAGTGTGGAAGAAAGTTACTCTGCCCCTGATTGCAGGAAATCAGGGTCTTTACCTCCCTTTCTGCCACTTAACTAGTTCTGGGACCTTTTGGGAAATTTTTTTATTTTGATTCAGCCACCTGCATCACCTGAAATATGGGAAAAATAACACTTGATACTCCTGAAAACAGCAGGCTAGATAAAATAGTCTCTTTACACTAAGGGTTTAGAATCCTTTTAATAATAATAATAATAGAAAAATAACAACTTATTATAATTCTTCATGATTTAAAAAATTCATATTGTCTCATTTGATACTCAGAACCACAGTGGATTGTACGCAGGGCAAACGCAGATAAACAAATGGAGGCATGGTTGTTAAATAACCTTCCCAAGGATGCAAAGGTAGTAAATGTGAGCCTGATATCAACTCAAGATCTTCTGTCTCTTAGCTTCGCATCTTCCTATGACATGATACTGCCTCTCCAATTAAACAAGCAACTAATATTAGTATTATATTTAGGACAAATACCAGTCCTAGGCAAATAGATCTTTCAGATGTTGTAAAACTGTGTCCATCAGTTAAAGAGGATACCAGGAATTCAAGACCACATCAGTCAAATAAAATAAAAAGAAGTTTCCACAAACTGAACTACAGAATTAATACTTTCTATCAAGTCTGGGATGCATATGCCCACTCAAAAGAACTACTTTCTAATTTTTAGATTTGCTTTGGTCTTAAGGCAGGGGTAGGTCCATGTAGTACAACTAATTCCTGAAGAATCTGCCAATATTCAATCATTTTCCTGATCCTTGCTTTTTCTATATTCCTTGTCATGCTATGACTTATCAGTGGTAGGTAAAGACAGCCATTTGAGAAAAAAATCAATATAATCAACTTTAATCTCTAAACCAACAGTTACGGAGGATGGCATTTTAGGACTTCCTTTGTCACATTTTGACAGTCTTGTGTCAATGTTTTTTACCAAGATAAATCATACCTATGAGTAGCTCATGCAGTATTTCATTTACATTTAAAGAGATCTTCACAACAAAATAAATACCAAAAAAGTATCCTCTCTACCTCCTTGGAAAAAAAGTAAAACTAAGGAGCCTAGACATCTCACTCCCTAATGGTCTCCCACAGTGCATGCAACCATAAACAGCATGCCCATCATCAGACTACCCATCTTTATTGACCAGCGCAGTGGCACCGCTGTAGCCCAAGGGTGAAGTTTCTGTTTTCTGGCAGACAACTAGTTCATGAGATGTACAACGTGGAGAAAATAAGCCTAGTTTAAATAGAAATGCCATAGGCAAACAACAGTCTATCCCTTTATCCATGCTTTAAATGAATGATTGCATTTGCCAAGTCCTAGAGATTCAATATGTGCCATGTCTTGCATATCCAACTCCTTTTTGTGCATTTTCGTGGGCAACACAGAGCTTCTTTAAGATTCCCCATGCATTCTCACCTGGAACAATTTCAACAACTTTCTAGCTGGGTCTCTTTTCAGTTTTTTGCCACACTCTACTCCCCCAATTCATCGTATGTTCAGTTTTTAGATTAATTTTCCTAAAGCAGAGCTCATATTGCTCTTCTAAATGTCTTCCATGACTGCTCACTGCCTACAAATTAAATACAAAGGTACTGGTATGGACTTTAAGGACCACCACAGCACAGTTCCATCATTGCTCTTGGCCATATGTCCTATTAGTCCCTTAGTTATTCATACTTTTTCCAGTCATTTTCTAGTCATTCTTCCTGGAACTTATCCTATACATCTCTACTTATTTTTCCCCCCCCGGCCCCTATTATTATTTTCTGGAATCTTTCCCCTACTTCTGTCAATATCAGCATACCTTCGAAGCTGACTTATCTTCCACCCTTTTTCATGAAGTGTTTCCTGAGCACAAAGACACATTACAGTGATTTCATTAGTATATTTGCCTTAACTCTATGCTCCCTATGGTGTGAGATTTTTGAAAAGAAATGCTGTCTTTATTCACAATTGTAAAACCATCTTCCCCTTACACGTACCAGGCATTCAATAAATGTTTGTTGAACTGCTGTTGCTGATTTACCTGTCATACTTCTTTTTTAAGTTACATAGGCTATGCATAAATTAACCACAAGTGACAAATAATTATCATAGAATTAGGTTTTAAACACAAAACATCATCAACATAACATTAACTAAAGGACCACTGTAATAAAAGGAAAGACTTTCAGTGCATTACATGCATCACCTGATATTAATCATGACAGCTGCTCTGTGAAGTATACAATATTACCCTCATTTTACAGATGAGAAAACTAAAGCTCAGAATGGGTGAGGTAACATGTCCAAGTCACACATCTATTCAGAGCCAGATCTGAAATTAGAACCAAGAACTGATGACCAAATTCTTGCTATGTCCCCTATGTCACCAAAAGCAAAACAGTTACTAGTTACCAGTAAAGAAAAAAGGATGTCAGTATGTTAAAGAAGAGTAACTTTGAATCGATGTGTGCCATCTGACATTTTCTTTACTGCATGTTGAATACAGGTGTAGTAGTTTGCCAGCTTTGAGTAAAGAGAAATTTGTCTGAAAGCCTGTTTTGGAGGAAGACCAGCTTCCACTGCCAGATTTTCTGAGCATGGATTTTATTTCATATAAGAGCAATCTAGTTTGAACTGGTGTTTGGCAACCATCTGCTTAACATAACTGTGGGAGGTTTGTGAAGCAAATTACATTGTGAAATTCTCTCTTTAATAAGGGGAGTACAAAATTGTTAACCAAACTTCTGTAAGAAGTAAAATCGTTACTATAAAATCCAGCTGAGTGGGCATATTCCCGAAGGGACCCAAACATTAGATTGCCAGAGGTCACTGAGGACGTTTAAACCAGGTCAGAAGGCAGTGCTGCCGGCTCGCTAAAGAGAAAGAGATAAGAAATGGAGCAGGGTTTCTATTACGGAGCAAGGGCAACAGAGGGAAGAACCAAAGCCAGGCGATGCACTTCAACAGCTTTACTGAGCCTCTGAACTGAAGTGACAGAGGAACCCAACAGCTTTCCATACCCTGGGTTCAAATATCCCTGGTTGCCAAAATCTGGAACAAACATCAAGGCTACAGAAGTTCTTTCCCCGATGTTCTTCCATAAACCCTTCACTATTTGTGTGAAATAAAGAGAGTCAACATTTGGCCCCAAGATGCAGGATTGTTTGGTTAAAAATGTATAATCAAGAAAGCGTATCAAGTAGTAGCAAAAAAGAGAAAATTTGTAGTTGTGATTAAGAAAAATGAATCTGAACAGCCACCCAGCAAATTTTATTTTCTGCAATGTAGCAGCGGCAATTTTTTTTGCAATGTTCATACCTGTTTCCTACCCCTAATGAATAGTCAGTCATATAGAGTGCATTTGTTAAAAGGTAAAAAAAATAATTACAAAGCAACATAGGAGGTACTAGGTGAATAATGGAAATGCTGGATTAGAATACCTGTGTTTAAGTACTTTACATATGTGGACATTAAGAAGTAATTTAACACGCCCCTGTTTCCTACCATGTAAACTGGGAATAATATCCTCTATATAGAAGTCATAAAATTGGGGAAGCATAGTCAGTTAGTGCAAGCAGTTAGAGCCTATGGCTGAGACTCAGTACCCTCGGGTTTAAGGCCAGGCCCTTTCATTTATTAGCCACATGACCTTAAGAAACCTCTCTCAGTCTCATTTTTCTCATCTATAAAATCAAGAAAATGATTACCTGTCTCCTAGGGCTGTTCTGAGTATTAAGTACAATTGTATATACAACACCCTTACAGCTATTTTACTTCTTATTAATAGAGCTACCATATGAAAGCATATCATAAACTGTAGGACATCAAACAAATGTAACTGGTGGGAGGGTGTATGTTTACTCCAGGGAAGCACGGGGATGACAGAGAAGGCTTCACGAAGTGGCATTTAAGATAGTACTTACAGGTTGGATATGCTTTATATAATAAAGAGAAGATAGATGGCACTCAAAAGGGGGGCGAGCATGAAGAGAAAAGAAAGATGCATGAATACATGTTGGTTTTGAGTGACACCATTTTTTTCTGGAATGCATATATTCAATGGGTAACATAAATAGAAAATATTTTAAAATCAAAGTTTAAAATAGAGTAAGGCACAAGGGAATTAATGCTTGTAGGTAGTAATTTCAAAGATGAGTGCTGTCAACTTATTAACAGACTGTTTCAACAACCACAGTACAGAAGAGGGATCTCCTTGGAATTTATTCGTTCATCCATTCAAAATTACTTACTGAGCACCTGCTCTGTGCCAGGTACCACAACACAGCAGTGAATAGGACAGATATGGTCCCTGCTTTCATGGCACTTGTGAAATTTATGCATATATGTATATATGTATGTATATGTATTTTTCTGCATTTATATATGGGCAACTGTGCACAGTAAAATATTATGATGTGAAATACAATGACTTGAAAGCCCTTCCCCCAGCATATGCTACTACTATAAAATCTCAGTGCAAAATGCAGAGCATAAGTAATCAAGAAATACTCTCATAAGATCACTATTTCAAAAAGACAGCTTTTTCTGAATTGTAAGTAGTTACTTTAAGCAGTCATCGATCTGTGACACAAAGTTTTGATTATTCAATGCGTTGTCTTTCTCCATTTCTAGAACATCCTTTAACCAGCTTTCTAAAGCTCATAGTTCAAGTATATGAAACATAATTAAAATGATGACATAGTTCTATGTATCATAGGAAGCAAATTAAACAGATATGTCTGATATCATTAAGGGGCATACAAATAGCTTGTCTTAGCTTGTAAAAGTAAGCTAATACACTTATTAGATGCAAAGGAGCCTCTTACTCATTTAAAAAATACTTTCTTTAAAATACTTGATATTTTCTAATCCTATCATAAGTAGACTAAAACTTATACAAACTGAGTTTTATTTCCCCTTAAGTTATGATTTTGTGCTGATCTCACATCTCTGTCACCTGTAATTGGACGGGTTACCTTCTAAGAGACTTAGTTTCCTCATCTGTGAAACCTAGATAATGCTACTTATTTGTGCAGCTAAAATAATTAAAAGCCTACCTGCCTGAGGCCATGATTCTTGAGGTCCCTTCAGTCTGTGGTATATGTGATTCCAGGATACAAGCAAACTATACTTGAAATTTTATGTAAAAAACGATTTGTGTAATCAGTAATAATAATCAGCTACTTAGTATCTAAATATAATTTTCTTTATACAAAAAATCATTGCCAAAACTGATGTCAAAGAACTTACCCCCAATGTTTTCTTTTAGGAATTTTACAGTTTGAGGTTTTAAATTTAAGTCTGTAATCCATTTTGAATGCATTTCTGTATAGGGAGTAAGACAGTGGTCCAGCTTCATTCTTTTGCATGTGGCTGTCCAGTTTTCCTTATTGAAGAGACTATCTTTGACCTACCTGTCTGTTCTTGGCTCCTCTGTTGTAAATTAACTGACCATATATGAATGGGCTTTTTTTCGGACTATTTTACTTTCATCTGTGTCTATTTTTATGTCAATATCATACTGTTTGGATCACTATAGCTTTGTAATATAGTTTGAAATCAGGAATTGTAATGTCTCCAACTTTGCTGTTCTTTCCCAAAGATTGCTTTAGCTATTCAGGGTCTTTTGTGGCTCAATACAAATTTTAGGATTTGTTTTCTCTTTCTGTGAAAAGTGTCATTGGAATTTTGATAGGGATTGAATTGAATCTGTAGAATCCTTTGGGTTTATGAATATTTTAACAATATTATTCTTCCAATCCATGAACACAAAATATCTTTCCATTTATTTGTGTCTTCTTCAATTTCTTTCATCTGTGTTTTATAGTTTTCAGTGTACAGATCTTTCACCTCCTTGGTTAAATTTATTCCTAAGTATTTCCTTTTTTTGATGTTGTTATAAATGGTATTGTTTTCTTAACTTCTCTAATAGTTCATTGTTAGTGTATACAAATCCAACTGATTCTTATATACTGATTTTGTACCCTGCAACTTTACTAAATTTGTTTGTTAGTTCTGTTTTTAGGTGAGTCTTTAGGGTGTTCTATATATAATATCATGTCATCTGCAAATAGAGACAATTTTACTTCTTTCTTTCTGATTTGGATGCCTTTTACTTCTTTCTCTTGCATAATAGCCAAGATATGGAAACAACTTAAGGTTTCAATGAATGAATGGATAAAGAAGACATGGAATATAAATACAACGGAATATTATTCAGCTATAATAAAGAAGAAAATCCTATGTTTGTGACAACATGGATGAACCTTGAGGGCTTTATGATAAATGAAATAAGCCAGAAAGAGAACAACAAATACTGCATGGTATCACTTATATGTGGAATCTAAAATAAGTCAAACTCATAGAAATAGAGAGTAGAAATGTGTGTTGCCAGGGGCTGGAAGGAGGGGAAAATAGAGAAAGGTTAGTAAAAGAGTACAAACTTTCAGCTATAAGATAAATAAGGTCTGAGCATCTAATGTGTAACATAGTAACTATAGTTGATAACACTGTTTTGTTTAATTAAATTTTTCAAAGAGTGTAGAACTTAAATGTTCTCACACACTCACAGAATGATAAATATGTGAGGCATGGACTGTTTATTAACTACATGGAAGGAATCCTTTCACAATGTATACACATATCAATTCATCACAATGTATACTTTAAATATCTTACAGTTTTGTCAATTATATTTCAATAAAGCTGAAAGAAGTTCAGGAAGCTTTTAAAAATAAATAAATTTCTTTATACAAAATATGTTCCTAGGTTTGGGGTTCATACAAAAATCTTACTTTTAGATCATATATTTAAAACCTCTGGGTTTAAAACAGCATCCCTAAATCTACCCATTAATGAATTTCTGAAGGTCACAGGTAAGAGTATGTTGAAATGTGAATATATGTATTTATACATATACATAGTATATATACTGAAAACCTTGTTGGTATGTGTGCAGGATGTTCTTTATTAAGCAATAAATGTTAGCTACTTAAGCAGAAGATAGTGCAATGTGATGAGTGTGCCATCCCCATGTGTTTCCTTCAGGTGAATACTTGGCTGGCATCCAGAAGGGAAAAAAAAAGCAAAACAAACACAACATATTCAAAACTTTAAAAATAAGAGTGCTACAACCTTCAGAGAAAGCACGAGGTCCTTGATTCAAATAATGCTATAAAGACTCTTGAAATTTTCCTCTTTTCTACCGCGTCCCTGTCAGGATGTGAACCCTGCCATTATGTATGGCTTGCGGCTATTTGCAAGTTTCCTCCCCAACTGGGACTAAGGGGGAAATGTGTGACAGTAGGGATCGCCTCAGCACTTCACAGGGACTCTACAAGCGCAGTGATACCAGCTACCTTGCTCCCTGTGACAACCGGCCACCAGGTTTCATAGGTTAAATTTCTGAAAGTAATACAAGTTGTTAGTTTTAGAAGCCTAGAGTTTTTCTTTGCTTGAACCATTACAAGGCATTTTACTTCTTTTCCACCTTCAAAATGGGTGAAATTATTTCAGGGGCACAAGATTACCCAAATCTATGATTTCTGTCACATGCATCTCACAGCTTACTGTCCTCTTCCACATTCCTAGTAGGCTGCCTCTGTGCAAGGCAGCACATGCTTACCAAAAGCACCTCATTCTGTGGAAGCTGTCAGCAATTACTGCGATGAACTTTAAATCTTTTTCCTCTAACTACTGGAGTATTCCAGAAATAATGACACAACTTCTCCCTGTTTTAAAATGTCAAGCTGACCACTCAGAAATTCAAGCTACGTTTCTCCAGGAAGGCCCAAATGATAAGACATTTTATGAGCCTTCCGTTTCATCTCCTGTTCCATTACTACGCTGCCTTAACACCTTCATGGTGTAGCAACACCTTCTGAGACAAGCTGAAACTCAAACAAACCACAAAAGCTGACACCTCAACAAAGTTAACAATATGTGCCTGGCAAGTATAAGTTATATATATATTTTTCCTTTCCTTGATCTGATACTATCATTTGAATTAATTTTATTTTCTTCCTTTAGTGCTATCTCTAACAGTTTGAATCTGTTGCATGATTAATTTAATTGTGCAATAATATTTAAAAATATATATACCCAGTATACTCTGTTATTTTCATGTATTTCAGGATCAAATGTATTTTTAAATGTCTGGCTCAACATTCACACTCAGAGAGAAAAAAAAATCTCTCCAATATTTGAACTACCTTCCTTAAACTCATGAAGCTTTAAACTCCCAGCTGACACCAGAATTAGAGATTTTCAAGGTTAATGGGAATGCAATAAAATCTTGATGTAGTTTTTCAGATAATATAGAAAGCATATGACTTATAATTTTAACTATGCTCAATTTTGGCAAAGAGAGGTACATTATTAAGTAAGAGATATATAAAGATCAAGTAAGGTTTAAATGTCATATCTTTAACCATACAAAGGAAACACAAATTAAGGTATAGGATCCTGATGAATAGCTTTTACAGACAATATACTTCTCTCTTCAGATATTAAAAATCTTGTTATTGCTGACATCTAATATAAAGTGTGTGTTTGGGAAGGCACTGGCTTGTATTCCAAGATCAGGGAATTCACGGGCTTTCCTGATGCTGCCTTCACATCATCCCTTTCCCATAAAAATAAATAAGCAAACCCCTTCATTCATTCAGTGCATATTTATAGAGTGCAATCTATACACTAGACACTGCTAAGTATTGGAGATACAAGGGCAAACAAGACAAGCATGGCTTATAATACGATTGAGACAGAGACGATCGCAACAATGTAGGTTGTCCTCTGAGAGGAACAGAGTGCCAGGGGAATACAGGTCTCAGTGACAAGATACAGAATTTGAGAGGAGGAAAAGGAAGACAGGAGAGCCAATGATGGTGTCCAGGTCGCTCAAAACATTACTACTGAAAAAGAAAAATACAAGGATCTCTAAGGTTAAATCTAGTTCCAGTGGGGCCATATGAATTCATTCATTATGTGGGCCAGTTTGAAATGGCTAACTAGCAATGGAAGGAGTAGGTGAAAAGACAGGGAGAAGTACTAACATCTAGAGAAGGCCCATTTTGTTGCATGTCCTTCAACATTAGCCATTTAATTCCCAAACTTTGTGGTAGATATTAGCTTCATTTTATAGAAAAGGAAGCTGACGACCAGGACCACATCATAAGGCTGAAAAATACTGTCTCTCTGAAACCAGCCAAATACCCTCATGATGTATTTCACTGGGTACAAAGGGAACCAAATGGGGGGAGGTGCCCAACGTCCACAGATACAGGAACCAAATGGGGGAAAAAACCAACTTCCACAAATATGGGAATTCAAGGTTCATTCTCCATTGATACTGCCATCTTAAGACGTATTTTACTGAGTACTATACAGACACATGTTTGTTAGTAACTGACCTTAGAAGAGTACAGAATAAAGATATACAACACTAAGCAAAACACAAACTCATTTACTGAGTAACATGCAAATGAATGAAATGCAACAAACATAAAAGTGCAAAGAATTTGCAGAGAAAAGAAACTGAATGCAATGAATGGGTCTAAGAATTGGAATTTTATGCCTGATTTTAAGGTGGCAAGAGTGTGAGTTGTTCATTTACTCTGCAGGTATGTCTGGGTATAACTTTTCCACCAGGTACTCTGCTAAGCACTAAAGACAGAGTGACAAAATCAGAGATAGTCTTTGCCTTCATATTCTGCTCATATCAGGTGGAGGCAAAGGAAGACAGCAATCATTCAAGAGTTTGTTTGGAGGAAGGGAGTTAGTATAAAGGCAAAGAATTTGGAACAAGAAAGGCTCAGAGCAATTCACTAAAATTCCTGGAACTGAGGACTTGCAGCCCTACCATATACACCTTTATCAGAAATAACTTCACTTCATTACTGTTTTAATGATGTGAATTTTTGTTTTCAGTATGTAAACAACTAACAAAGCAGAATATTTACCATTGAAAATATATATTTAAGTATCAGTTGGCAGGTCTCAATGATTCCTAGAGTTCCTTTACCACATATACAAACAAATTATCAAATTGCCTTTTCCCATTTCCCACCATGAAGGTAGCCCCACAATTTGAGCAAACCCTAAAAAACTAAAGCGCACACACACACACACACACGATTTGAATGAAAACCTAAAATAAAACGTCTTCAACCCATTATACTAACCATCATTAGATACAAGATCGCTCTGACATGTAATAGAACATTTGGTCAAAAAGTAATAGCTGGGCTAAAATATCTACATGCTGATAAGAGTTGCAAGCTTTCACTATGCTGCCATATTATCAGTCTTAATGAAATTCACTTGTCAGTTCCATTCTGAAACAGTGAATTCTGGCCTTGCATGACAAGGGTAAAATTAAAATCTCTTTTCTTTTCCTAATCAAATCAGCTAAAAATGAAAAAGAAGAAAGAAGAAACTCCTCTCACTAATTGGTCAAAAAAAGATTAGTTTTGAGATTCCTTTCCTTTGCTTTATTTCTGCTTCCACTGTTGAACTTTTCAAATAGTACCATCAGCTGCTTTTTTAAAAAACTCACTCTGTTGCCAACAAGTATATTGAGTAAAACTAGCCAAAATATGTGGTACTATAAGGAATAATGGGGTAGATAGTCTAGAATTTACTTCTACACCAGCTTCAGGCTTTATCATCATTATCTTTTACTGGGTATTGAACCCATCCTATCGTGGAATATGTCACAAAGCAGCTCAATCTAAAACAGAGAAAGCAAAGAAACCTGTCTACTTATCTTGACTTTAATTACAAACTTCTATAAAACCTTAGTGAATTTCAGCACTCTTAAAAGTAAGCCTGATAAGAGAAGGGGTCATATTTATTTATCTTTTTATCCCTATTTATAGAGCACCTTTTCAAGCCTAGTGTATTAGACACATTAGACTTCATTTTCTCTTGTTATTATTTTGTGCTTTTGTTTAAGTGTTAAGCATGGCAACCCAATAAAAATTAAGTATGGCCTAGAAGATGATATGAAAATTCAACTCAAATGACACATGAACCTGATAAAGTCTAATGCAATTAGTCTAATGTGATTAGACTAAAAACGAATGTAGTTATTATGGTACTAGGTAATGATATACAATAAACCTACCACAGAACTAGAAGTAGATTCTACTCCTACTTGTTAGTGAGGGACTTCAGTGAGTAAAAATGAAGGTAAACATTTTGTATCTCAGTTTCCCAATGAGTCAATGGAAATAAACTAACTCCATATTTCCCACAGAAGAACTTTACAAAAGTCAAACAGAAAACACTTCCAGGGAAGTATTCTACAGATGTTTTCTCATAATCATAAAAAATGTCTTACAGTTGTGGCAAGAGAATTATTCAATGCTTGATGGGCAAATTGATATAGAGCATATTACACCTCTGAAGGATGTACCTCTTGTACCACAAGAAAATCAGCAGAAAACCAACATACACGTTTACCTTTCCAAACTGCAAAGCTGATATTAAATACATAATATTCAAATCAGGAAACTGAGAACCACATTGACATCTAAAGAGCCAGACATATGTACAAATTTATAAATAACGTAAGTTATTCAGAATGATGTGAAGAACTGTCTCTAAAACAAACAAAATCTAGAGGCTGAGAAAAAGTGAATTTTAATTTCACTTATTAATCCCGAGAGTAGAGAAACACAACTATTTAATCCAGTTTCTATAATCATATTTCTCCAGTTCCCTAATTGTTTTTTAACATCCTCTCAAACTTAAAAAATAACAGTAATTTTCATTATTTTGTTGCAAATGTCCAGAGCACTGATCTAAATATCAGACTAATTAACAGTATGATAAAAGAGCAAAAAGTAAGAAAAAAAGAACTTTGATGAGGTAGATCAATCTCTTACTAAAAACATGAACAAAATAAGTAGTATTTGTTTCCCAAGCTTTCCCTTCACTAGTAACCTAATATAAAACTAAATACAAAGAAATAAAATTATTCTGACATGTTTTTAAGTATTATATATAAATATTTATATCAAAGATTAAAGTCCAGACAGAACATTAGTTAGAATTTACAAAAACACAACAAAACTCTTAAATCCAATTGACTGGAGATGTTTACTTTTTTTTTTTTTTTTTTTTTAAGACTAACATAGCTTTAATTACTGCATAGAAGTTATGGTTTAAATTTCACATGGAGTCTAGACTCTGTGCTGTATTTCAATATTTACCAAGTTTTGCTAGAGTAATAATATATCAAATTTTCATAAATGATTCCAATTAGAAAGAAATCCTTTCCTTACATATTCTGTAAAAATTTTACTCATCAAGCTTTTTAGCATATTAATGTGGTAATATAGAAAATCATTATTACAATTTTATTTAAAGGTTCACAAAATGTACTCAGGCCAGAGAGACAGGCAGGGATCCTCATCATAAAACAGCAGTGTGTTTTCTTAAAACTAACTTTTAGGGATTTCAGATCTGAACTATTTGTATACTTTTCTAGGAAACAATTCTAAAATGGCATACAAATTGTTTCTCAGCCATCTTCCATACTGATGCCCTATTATTAACATGATTGAGATAGTCTCACCTAAAGAGAAATGCTGAAATCCACTGCCTTATTTTGCTCAGTTTAAAAAGTTTTATTTTGTTCTTCTGGTTTAAAACAGCCTTATCAGTATTTTAATGTACGTTTAATTCCCATTCATTAACATTAAATATAAAATAGTAGATCTTACTGGGAAAAGTTTCCTAAAAGTTATGCCATGTATTAGTGAAATAATCCATTGGAACATGCTGTATATGTTTATGTTCATTAGCAAAATGTTCATTTAAATACTTAAAATTAGCATATCAGCAGTAATATTTAAAATTAACCAAGAAATAAGTAAAAAGGCCACTCAGTAGAAAATACATATCTTTTATGCCCTATGTGACTTCAAATGTAGGTAGATGTTCTGATAATGTCATTAGTAGAAGTTTATTTTTTTTTTTAACATGACACCCAATTTGCTCTGGATTTCACCTAAATATATATTATTTATCAACTGCCATTTGAGAATCCTAGTACAAATACTGCTTTTCTGAGGTAGTATAAAAACCTTCTTTAAAAATGAAACTAGTATCCTCAAAGGAAATATTTGATTAATTTTTCATTAACTGATATATATTGACATAACCATTAGGTAGTTTATATTAAAAACAGTAAACATATTTTAATCATCCTCACTTGGGTAAAAAATACAGATAAGGGCTTCCCTGGTGGCGCAGTGGTTGAGAGTCCGCCTGCCGATGCAGGGGACATGGGTTCGTGCCCCGGGCCGGGAAGATCCCACATGCCGCGGAGCGGCTGGGCCCGTGAGTGGCCGCTGAGCCTGCGCGTCCAGAGCCTGTGCTCCGCAACGGGAGAGGCCCCAACAGTGAGAGGCCCGCGTATCGCATAAAAAAAAAATACAGATAAAACGTTTTCATGTGACCTCTATCTTGGTATAATTCAAGCACTGAAATACAACCTGAAGAATATGGACAGAAAATTTATGATCCTTCTTCACCTGGGATGAAAATTGTCAAATGACTCATGGGCATAAAATAATTAAAAGCAAACCCTAAAAATACACCACCATCCAGGCACGGGACTTTACCAAATTTTGGTAAAAAACACAGCAAAAAGCAAAGGGGATGTGGCATCACAGCCATTCATATACATATATTAACCCACATAGAGACACGAAAACTATGTTTTTTAAATTGCTATTTGTAAAAAATAATACAGATTTTTTTCCCAAACCTTTTCTACAAATGAAAACATTTAAACTAAAACTAAATTTTTATAAACAGAGAGAAAAAAATGAATTAAGCTTCAAAAAACCCTACTACAAAACTTACAAATCTGCCAGGGATGAAGGTTCAGTTGTATAGAAAAACCCATTTTCATATGTTCTATATGTTCCAAAACACAGAAACATGAAAGGGTTCCAACTATATAATGTCATTTCTAAAATAATATTAATAGAATTCCTAAATATAAGATATACATAAGACATAAATGAGACACAGAACTATTTGGAGACAGTGTGTATTAAGCATATAATGCTAATATGAAAATTAAATATGACAGCTTGCAATTTAGTTTCACTGACATAGCATCTACCAATCTATCTATTCAGCACTTGTACACTACAGCCTTTTTTTTTTTTTTTTTTTGCAGTATGCGGGCCTCTCACTGCTGTGGCCTCTCCTGTTGCGGAGTACAGGCTCCGGACGCGCAGGCTCAGCAGCCATGGCTCACAGGCCCAGCAGCTCCGCGGCACGTGGGATCTTCCTGAACCGGGGCACGAACCCGTGTCCCCTGTATCGGTAGGTGGACTCTCAACCACTGCGCCACCAGGGAAGCCCCAGCCTTTTAATTAAATCAAATGAGATAATGTATGTGAAGTGCTTTTTAGCTCTAAAGACAAATGTATTAACTACAGTTATTACAATTTTTTGGAATTAAATATTTAATATATAATTGGGGAGAAATAGAATACTATCATTTCCTTTCCTCAATACTAAGGAATGGTTATTCACTTTCAAATGTTCAGAAAAATTTCTATATGTTATTTTAAATTAGGAAAAGCCTGAGATATGGCTCACTTCCACATCCAAATTCTACAATTCACTATAAAAAATCAAGTGTATGAATTTACAAAACCAGGAGGCATATAACTAAAATAAAAATCATTTCAAGGAAAATTCTGGTTACCTTAGACTAAAAGATGGTTACATATTGGCAGGAATTTACCAAAAGGACTGTGGAATATCTTTATGTAGGCTACTTAAGAATGGTAGAAATATCCATCTTACATGATGTGAGATTCACCAAATCTGGTATAGAGAAGGCTTATTTTAATAACTTCCTAGTGATATAATTCTCCATTTCCAGAATTCTAACACCAAATGAACATCAGAATGGAGGACTAATATGTATACTAATTTGTCATTTGTTTGTATTAGTAGTTCTTAAAAGGTACTCTTGAAAACCATAAGTGTTTCATATGCTAATTTGCAGTACTGCATTGTTAACGTAAAATAATACTGGTCTTTTCCCATCACAAAAAGTCAATTTCTAGAACTTTCCAAATTTAAATTTTTTGTAAGAATTTATATTAAATCACTGTTACTAACTACCTCTTAGAATACTGAATGCTGGCAAACAACAAAATGAATGAAAATAGAAAATGAATATGAATGACAAAAATGGAAAACAGTCTAACATCTTTAGTTTGTCAGTTTATTTTAACTAACCCTTGGGGTTCTAGTTGTGACTTTATTCTGTGTATTTATATTAAAAAAATCATGTTCACAGCTAGTTTGAGTGATGAAATTATATCTTTATTTCTCTTTGAAATCTAGATTTTGCTTTTGTTTTAAAACCTATAACACCAGTGGGTTAGGTTAGGAGATCTTATATTCCTTTCCAGCTCTAAAGCTTTATGATCCTATTAGGGATCCCCCTGATAAATCTACGTATTCTAATCCTCAAATCTTCAACTGTAAACAGATTACCCATGTGTCCTTTGAAAAGACAACTCATAAATACATGAACTTATGTTTACTTATGTGGATTTTACAAGGGTAAAAAACAAACTGAAATTGTTAAGGAAATTTGAAAATATGCATAGCAATATTCTAACTTCTGTTTAAAATGTTTAAAGAAAAATACACAATTTTTTAAAAAGGGGGAATTTTCCCCCTTTATGTTACATTAGTTCTTTGGTCCATATAAAGAATTCAGTTATTTTCAGAAACAAAATCTGTCTTATACAGATTATAAGACTATTTTGTCTGTTTATATTGTAACGGAACTTATACTTAGTTCCATATAGTTCACAGAAATTTTCAAATCTGCCATCTCATTAGATCTCACACTACAATATGAGGTATAAATATTTCCAAAATACATAAAAAGAAACTGAATCCCGGGCTTCCCTGGTGGCACAGTGGTTGAGAGTCCGCCTGCCGATGCGGGGGACGTGGATTCGTGCCCCGGTCCAGGAGGATTCCACATGCCGTGGAGTGGCTGGGCCCGTGAGCCATGGCCGCTGAGCCTGCGAGCCCGGAGCCTGTGCTCCGCAATGGGAGAGGCCACAGCAGTGAGAGGCCCGTGTACCACACACACACAAAAAAAGACACTGAATCCCACAAAATTCAATTGATTTTAGTAAAATCACAAAGTAAGTTGAAGATCCATGGCTTAAATTTTATTAGTTGTTTGTTTGTTTTTGATCCAAATACTGTGCTTTATCTTCCCTTTGAAAAGTAACGCCAGAAAGGAAATTTTACATTTTGGTGAAATAAAGTGAGTTGCTACCTACTTTTGACCATTAAGTCAATTATCTGCCTCATAAAAGTAAAAATTAATAAAGGAAACCTCAACTAAAATTAAACTCAGGAAGACCTGCAGAGAGAGCTCTCAAGCCCTATCACTCATCATCAATTACCCCAACAGGAAGAGGTAGAATCCAAAGATCTCTTGCATCTCTAACAGGAAGGTGCCTCTACTTTACTTGCATCTCTAATAGGAAGGTGCCTCTACTACCCCAGCAGGAGGAAGGAAGATTTTCTTCTTGGCCAGTAACAAGCCCAACCAATGGAAAATGCCACAGCTCAGCCAATAAGAAACCATCACCACCCTGAACTCTTACTTTACCCCACGGAACTTTAATTTAGAACAGCCCCTGCCAAGTCCCTCTTTTCCTTATAAAAGCAAGCTCCCCTCCCTTGTTCTCTGGATTTCCTGTGGTCCACCACAGCTTCCATTTCTCAAGTTGCAATTCCTCTGGCCATTCTCAAAAAAAATTCATTTTGCTAGTGAGATAACTGGCTATCTTAAAGTTGACATTACTTGGTGTCAAAAGTGGGATGGGAAAGCAGTGACCACCCCCCACCCCACGCAAGGGATAATGATCCCCAAACTGAGCAAGGTATGCACATTGAGCCATCTGTGTTCATCGTTTGCATGAGTAAATGCCTACTTTCAGTTTGGTAAGTCTCCTCTTGGATTCCAAGCTCCACTCACTGCATTTTGAGCTCTCCAACTTTATTCAGGATTATGAAAGAGTTGGCCCTTGGTGTCAAGACTTCATCCTTGGTGAATATTGATTATTTTCCTTTCAAAAGCACACTAGTGCATTGGCACAGTTCCTCTTGGAATTGAGCTAGCTAGGAAGTTTCTTTTGTTCTTGGGAAAATTTGAGAAGTGGGATCCCAATCACCTGAATGCTCTAAGGGCAACCCTCCTTCAGGGGCCCTGGCCAAGTTTATGTTTGGCCAAGTTTATGTTTAAGAACTATGGGCCCTCCATGTGCACATTTTAGCTAAATGGAGCAACCTGACCAAGGGTAATCTAGAACACCATTGGCCATTATGGGGAACTTTTCACCTCACCAAACTTGGGTTTCTTAGGACTAAATTAGAAAGCCATGGTTCTTAAATAAAACAAACTAAAATGGAATCTCTATTTTAATTGCTGCCTGGAGGCTTCCAAACGTATCCAAGACCCCAAAATCACCTCTTAGAAAAATAGAATTTCTAAGTTAACCAAGACAAACAAACAATTGAAGGAAGACAAAATGGCTCCTGAGTCTTTCTTTTCCCTTCACCCATCTTCTTTGTCCCTGGGTAGGTGACAGCTATCTGTACTCAGGTTCTGCCCCTGGTGCCATATTCCTCTCTTCTCCTCTGCAAAAACTTCCCCCTTTAAAATCAAACCCTCTGAGAATTCAAGTTCTAAACCCCTAATTACTGTTTCTAAGTTAACTGGAGCAAAGAAACAACTAGAAGGAAAAATTTAAATAGCCATTGCCCTAAATTTTTGATAATAGACAAATATACTCCAAAATTCCTAGGAGAAAACTTGCTTCTTGTTACTGTCTCTTTGTTGAAGTTCCTTGATAAATCACTCACCTCATTCAAAATGGGGAAACTTTGTTTTAAGAAAGTCCACCTTAAAGAGCACCATTAAAGAGAAGTTTCCAAATCTCTCTGGAGACAATGAAATGCATTCTTTGATTTATATGCAGAAGTCTCTCAAGAAGACAAACTGGCTCCAAAAGTATCCTCTAAGGGGATACTTACAGTATGCAAAAAATAAAATCTTTAATTAAAAAAAAAACAAACTTTGGACAACTGAGCAAGTAACCTTAACTTAGTCCATCGGCCAGGAACACAATTTGGATCCGACTATTCTACTGAGTTTTATACCTGAGACAAGGCTAAAATTTAAAACAAAACTATAAGGTCTCTGGTCTGCATCTGTCTGTATTTTCATGTGTGTCTATATATATGTGTATATATGTGTTGTAGATGTGTGGTATTTTTTTCCCCTTTTCTGAATGGTACTTCTGAATGGTGCTGCTAGAATTAATTTGTAAAAGGACTCTATTTAACTACCTTAAAAATGAACACATGCCTTATATGAACTAAAATATAACAGAGACTGGCCCAGATGCTTTTTGTGTTTACATGATCTGGGATAAATTTTAGTAAGTGAAAGCTAGCTTAAGGCTGTTCGTTTAATTAACATGCATGTTTTCATTTAGAGTTATCCATGCTGAAAATGAAGACATTTAACTTTCATTCTACCTGAATTTATTGGTCAGATGAGTTCATGTTACGTCCATTACAAAATCTGTCAGCAAGAAAAATCACTTGGTGTGATAAAACTTTCATAAGTAATCTAAACATAATTGTTGAAAAGAAGAACATTAAGGGGATGCAAATGAGATAGTAGCTTCCCCAAATCTTTCTGGTAACCTAAAACCTTACAGTTTTGCTAACTTAAAATAACTGATGGTTAGTCATTAAATATCTAGATCATTTCCAAATAAGATAAAATACTGAAACATTACTAAAAATAGGTTCATCCACGTTTGGCTCCCTTTTCAAATAAACTATAGATATTTGGTTCTATTGGTAAACATGTTTTGTGTCACATTAGAAAATTTACTATGAGGAAAATATATATTTAGAAATTATGAAATGTATTCATAAAATTTGCCAGTAACAAACCATTCACAATTGTTTAAAGCTAGAAATAATAAGGGAAACAATTCTGTATGCAAAGAAAGCAGGATGTGTGTTTTTGGTAAGAAAAGATATAAAGAATGGAAATGCATCTTTTGTTGAGGGAAAAGAAAGTAATTTTGTTCTAAAGTGAGGCTGGTTGTTTCAGAATAGGAAAGAGAAAAACAAACAAACAAGCAAACAACAACAACAACAAAGACAGGACAAAGGCTAAATGAAAACAGTAAGTTGTAGAATGTTTGTGAAAAAGTAATCTTTAAAAAAGTAACTATTTGTGTGGTCAAGCTGGGTAAAACTGAATTATTACAAGAGGTTTAAAATTAAGAGGTTTAAAATACACTACTGATTTTATTAAAAGTAAAATGCAATTTTCTTTCATTTGCTAAAAGGACAAGGTTTACTGAACTTTTGGTCTGTGCCTGATAAGAGATTGTGAAAGGTTTTTCCTTCCTTACCTTTAAATATTTGCTTAGAAAACAAGATTTGTATTTTATCAAAATTATTTCCCATGCTTCACGATGTCTTAATCAGGTCTCTAATTATTTAAGAAATTTGAGTCTTCTCAATATTAAAAGAACTAAGTTTTGCTTACCACTATGTAATCTGTGTATTTGTCTTTGAAATCTTTTACTGTTACTTTGGTCATATAGATAATTAACTATGATTTCATAAGAATCTGAAATACTATTTGGTCATAGGTCCGAAATCTTTTGATATTTTTTGACAAAATTCCCAAAAATCAGATTCTAAATGAAGTCTTTTTGACCTTGAACTAACTTTGAGCTCTTCCAGAGGGCGCCTGAAAAATCTCAAAGGATTTGTCTCACCTGGTAAATTTCTAAACTAATCAGGCTTACTTGATATGCTAAATTACATGGGAAGCTTGTCAAATGAGAAGGAATACTAAACTTTTAACTTTGTATCTGTTAATTAACACATGTTAATATGTGTCCCAAAACTGCATGAAACTCCTGAAATTCTGCAATATCCTGATATGTGTTATCAAGTCGTAATTTTAACATGTATGTCACAGAAATAAGCAGATCCTCTTGTCAATTCCATTATAATGAACTCTCATCAGATCTTTAATAATGGGCATTTAAAATCTTTTTTTTTTTCATTTACAAACAGTTATGCTTTACTCTGATACTTTTGCAAATGTGTTTCCTCTTCAGAGAAATTCAGGAAAATACTTTGATAGGTACTCTAGAATACAGGGTTTTGTTACATTTAAGATCTTAATAACAAACTGGGTAAGAATTTCTTAAACTCTAACAGAAAACCAATTGCTTTAATGTTTTGTTTTCCAGATTTAAAGGGCTCCTTTTTCTCCTCTCCCTTAAGCTATCTATAACTTAGCGCAATTTGGTAAAATGTATCTTCACGACAAACGTTGAAGCATTAATCCTTTTCTCCCTCCATGATCCCTCAAAGGTTCTGAAACTCTTATTAAATGTTCTTGTTTTTCAGGACAGTATGTATTTGCATAGGTCCGATGGGAATCTGTTCCCCTGGTAACAGGATGCCTAATGCACCTGGTTTCTGCTTCCTGTGACACACGGCTGAAAAAAGGGGTATAGAATTCAATATTGTAAAGACCTAATTGCTTCTATTAAAAATAACCACACTTCAGTGGAACAATCCTGCTCACAGTGTATTCCCGGAAGATGAAGACCCCAAACACCACACTCTGCAACCTGGAGATTTGTTTACTGGAAAAGACACCTCCAAAAGGACTCTCTCCAGCTTTGCTGGAAGAGCCCCCTATCACGTACTGCTAACTAAGCCTTGTGCCACCAAACTCCAGAGAATGGATTCTTGGATTCACATATCACACCTAAAGTAAACACAAGACCCCAACTGGACCTGTACGTCAATTGATGACCTGAAAGTAAAGACTTCCAGGAACTGAAGCAGATGACACCTGACAGAGACAGCTTTCCCAAGATGTCTGGCCCAGGCCTGTAAATCTTTTCACCTCTGCTCGCTCTTGCTCCTTCTCCCTCTCTCTTGGCAAGACAATGCCCTTATTTGCATCTCTCAACCTATTGAGAAAGGGGGAACCCCTCCAATGGTTGGATCCATCATCAGAAACCTAGATCTGTCCAAGACAGTAATGATCCTATGAGTAATTCCCTGGAATTTTAAATGCCACTGTATGCTTGAATTGTTCCCCAGGCCCATTTTAGAAAGTGAGGGTACTAAGCCCACTAACCTCATTCCTCCCTTGCTTCAATCTAACCCAACCTTGGGATGGGAAAATAAGAGCTCTCAAATATCTACATAAAAACTCTGTGGAACGGCCAATGTAAATTGGGCCATTTGTAAGCTTGCTGACATACCCATATGTTTAGACAGCCTTTTGATATGTAATAATATAATGTCTGAGCCTTGGCTAAATGATGCTAATGTCTCTATACCAGTGAATGGGTCCAGAGACACTGTCAGTTTTGCAAACCTCCTGGCTACATCTTTAAATGTGGAGGTTTTGGTAATGGCCTTTATGCTTAGGCAACTCACTGCCTTGACAGCAGGAGGAAAAAAGGACAGTGTGCCTTGCTGTATTTATTGTCCTATTCTCTCTCCATAACAAAATAGAAACTTCCCACTGGTCCCTCTCATTAAACCTCTATAATCAAATCACCCTAAAGGAGAACTTCCAAGAAGTATATGTGGTTCTGTGTCTGCCACCATAGCTAGAGCTTTCTTTGCATAGATGGGAGTATGTGCCAATGGAATAAATGATCAGAAATCTCTCCCTAACATTAGGAAAGCTGGTCAGTTCCACAGCCAAAGCAGTTTTAGCTCAGCAAAGACTGTTTGACTCAATGGCTAAAATACTTTTGGATAATCATATAGTGCTTGATTATCTACTTGCTGAGCAAGGAAGTGTCTGTGTGATAGCCAACACCTCCTGTTGCACATGGATAAATGCCTCTGGAGAGGTAAAAACACAATAAAATTAGGAAACAAGCACATTGGCTACAATAAAGTTCACCTACCAATTCATGGTCTTTTGATCTATTTAGCTTGTTACCTTCAGATCTGGGCTCCTGGTTTAGAACCATCATGCAAACTACGTTTGCTATATTGTTTTTAATTCTGCTCTGCATACTTGTTAAGTTCTGTACCTGCTGTTTGATGAACCTTTGTAAAAATGACATACCTAATAAGGTGATGCTAGTTTAGCACTTTGAGATGATTCAACACTTATGACCTTGACGAAATATAGACTGGATAAGAAATGCCTCAGAGTTCTCCCAACTTGTTACTCAAATGTGGCCTCAAGCGGTTTCCAGTCCGTGTACATTACCTCCGATGTGGGACAGGACAAGCAGGAAAGGCTGTTTCTGGGACAAAGGGACAAACCACTAGATGTAGAGAACCTGACACTTGATCAGCAATGCTTTCAATAAAAGTTCTTGATCAAAAGGGGGAAATGTGAAAATAATAAAGGCAATCTCAACTAAAATTAGAGGAATACCTGTAGAGGGAGCTCTCATTCCCTACTACTTGTCATCAGTTACTCCAAACAGGAAGAGTTGTACCTTGTATCTCCAACAGGAAGGTGCCTCTACTTTACTACCCCAGCAGGAGGAAAGAAAATTTTCTTCTTGTCCAGAAACAAGCCCAGCCAATGGAAAATGCCATATCTCAGCCAATGAGAGGCCATCACCATGCTGAACTCTTGCTTTCCTCCAAAGAACTTTTATTTAGAACATGCCTCCAACTCCCCCCGCCCACATTTCCTTATAAAGGCAAGCTCCCCTCCTTTGTTCTCTGCATTTGCCTATGGCCCACCATAGCTTGCACTTCCTGAACTGCAATTCCTATGGCTATTTCTGAATAAACTCATTTTTCTGGTGAGATAACTGGCTATCTTATGTTTTCAAAGTTGACATAAGCATGGGCCAGAGAGAAAACCCACCAAACAGAATGGGACTCTATTGTAATTTCCTGCTATACCAAGGTCATCCTTCTCTCCCACGTCAACCACACAGCCAAACTGTATTCTCTAAGAGTTTTCTGTTTTCTGTATCCCAATCTATGAAGGACAGCAGCTGCATGGTGGGTACTAACTTATGAAATATCAGGTTGATAAAAAAGGACTAGTCCATCATCATGAGGTTAAGTCTATTGAAAAACTGAAACTATTGCATTTGTTGGTTTTTGTTTTCTTTGATTTCCTTTATTTGAAGGGTGAGGTGAAGGAATATCTATGAGCAACAGGCTCCATCCATAAACCTCCATCATAAATTTCTTGCACGTTACCAAGAGAGGATGCTCATACTGTCCCACCAATTGGGCAGGATATGTTTGCCAGTCCCACTAAAACTGTGTAAAATATGAGTGAAATAGCCAGAGTCTTTTTCCTTTGGCAGTTACTTCCATTTTCCCCCAAATACTAGGGCCTTTAAAGCACCTAATTAATGCGCATATGTTTATCCACTCTCCACTCTGATGTGCACTTTGTCCTTTCCACACACATCCTAAATGAACAAGATTCTGTATATGGTTTCCCATCACCTGCCCCAATCAAAATTCACCTATCATTGCTTCTATTCCCTGGAATCCTGCCAAAAGCTTTTACGAAACCAATTACCTAATCTGATAAACTGATGAGCTATTTCTAGCAAAAAAATTGATTAATACTTAAAAACCACTTGTGCCCCAATTTCACTTCCTATAACTTTCAACTAGAAAGTTCAAAGGAACAAAAGGAATAAAGATACTCTTAAGAGAGGAAAAAAGCACCAAGCTTCAGCTACTCTATACCCTGAAGTATCTATAAAGCGTAAGTATAAATATATCTGGTATATTCAGTTCTGATGTGGTAACAGGTAAAGAAGAGTCTTTTTTGCTTACCCAGTAATTTACAAACATTTTATTAGTGAACTTCCAAAGAAGTTGAAGATTTACTTTAATTTGTGGAATAGCTGAAAAAAAGACTAACTATGAATTGATAACTATTGAAGCTAGGTGATGAATGCAAGAAGGTTCATTAAACATCTACTTCTCTATATATTCAAATTTTCCATATTAAAAGTAAAGAGAAAATAGGTAAGAAAATCAATCAGTTGATCAATCAGTCCAGGAGCAACAGTTATAAAAATACAGCAAGCAAATTTAATTCAGAAAGAATCTTGAAAATTGTTGGAATAGAAAATAAGTGATCAAAAAGAAGAAAACTTTAACAACGTATGACAATAAGAGATATGGGTAAAATACAAGTGATTAAAACTATATGTAAAATAAGTGAGAACTACTAAGTGTTTAGAAAATACCTTCAAATAATTTCTTAAATCTAGTAAAATTTCATAAACCTGATAAATACTTTTAAAAGCCCAACTTAATTAACTTTCAGAACAGTGACAAATCTAAGATAAAGTATCTGAGTTAGCCATGGTAAGAAATGGTTTGATGGTAATTTAACAAAAACTATATGCTGTATATCACTGACTCAAAATCCTAGCTAATTCTGACCACCTTGATAATTGCAACACACATGGGGGGAAAATAAGACCATTTACTAAGTTCTGTCTAGAATCCTAAATTTAATCGAAGATGGAATGTTTGGCATAGTCTTGACCTATTCTTAAATTAGTCCTAATCATTAAAAATCCCTTTTATAAAGCGTTTTTTTTTAGTGTTAGGCTGGATTTTTTAAATGTAAATTTATTAAAACTGATAAAAAGGAATTAGAGCTCTTATTCATTTGTCCAACATTTATTAAGTTAGGTAGAGTCGTAAGCCCAGAGACTAGAAAGATGAATGAGGCAGAACCACTGCCCACAAACTCAAGAGCAGACATATCAGGCCTGGGAAAAGCATAAGAGGTAGTTCAGGAAGATTCACAACACAGTGTTATCCTAGCAATCAACAAACTGGAACATGGCCCAAAGGTACACTGAAATCAAGATATTAGCCAGAATAGAAGGAAAAAATAACAATTCTATGAGTGTATCATTATTAGATTCAATTCCACTCCAGTATCCATAATACCCATGAAGCAGATGCAAAGCAGGTGACTGGCAATGATCCCAAATGAAGTAGCAGAAGTCATTCATTCTTTTAAATATTTACTGAACTACAATGAGCTCAAAGTCTAGTAGAGACAGAAAGTCAACAAATAATGAGAATATGGTGTGATGATTGCAAATAGATGAGTGGACTTGGGTATAGAAGGAAGTGTAAAGGAAGGGATGACCAAGGAAGTGTGGGTGGGTTAAGGAAGGCTTCCCAAAGAATATGACAAAACTTCATCTTATAACATGAAGTCTGCCAAACTGTGGGAGGACACCCAGGCACAGGGAATAATGTGTATGAATGCAGTAGAGTACGGAAAAATGGAGTGCAAACAATTGGTGGTCTGCAACTAGCCATGGGGAAGGTGGGGTTTAAGGCCAAGAAAATCAAAACCCTGGAAGCAAACCACAAACTCAGGCCCTAAGGAACTGAGGTACCAAGGTCAGACCAGGACTAACAAATATAATTCTGCATTCAGTTAGTGGGCCACCACACAGCTCCTAATGTCCTCCCTGTTAGGGTCCAGAATCTGAGTCTATTAAGGATATTCAGCTGTTAAGGTCAGAGGTCAGGCTGAAAAGTCAGGCAGATCATTAAATATACTTTAATAAGAACTAACTAGAGCTAAACCATAGACCTAATAAGGCCTCTAAAGAAGTAGTGGAACACCAGATCAAGTTAAATGTAAGTGAAGCTGACTGCAAGTTATCCAGTAATTATGAAAAATCTAGGATTTTTAGTAACATGTCCAATGGAGATTCATTTTTCTAGTTTTGTTCTACTCAGTGTTGTGCACTACATGTTGAAACAATTTGCCATGAACTCCAGCAGCAATTAATATATACGTTATTGCGCTAAGTTCGAGTAATAAAAGTAATGATAAAGAATGATCCTTATACTCAGGAATCTTATAGCCAAATTAACGAAATAAAACAGCTACCTAAATATATGAACAAATATACAAAGTACAAGTGTCAGATCAGTGCTTTCTTTTATTTACCATTGTACTTTTTTCACTAGCTTATCCTGTAATGTTATATTCATGCCAGAAGTGAAGAGATTATAATAAGAAGAAAACTGATAAAAGTAGCAAAAGCCCACTATGGTATCAGTGCCAATGATGGCAATGAAGCAAATCCTTGGACCAAGTCAATTCTAAAACTCTAAGGCTATAGGGTTTGGCTCTTATATTCATAGTCAGTATTCCAGATTATTCGAAGTACTCAAAGCCCTCAATAGGTGAAGGAATATTTAGATCACATAAATTTACCTCTTATGAGGCAAGAGTTAAAAATGTCCTTTTTCAAAATTTGGTGAGTATGTGAACAAGAAATATCTGCTGTCACCTTTACACAAATACTAAAAGGACTCATACATTTTAGTGACAATTGTTTTGGATGGGATTTTCAGCAAAGTAACTTACTATATTCATAAAAGCTGGGGACATTTTCACTACCTTTGACTGTTCAAGAATTCCTTTTTCATTCTGAAATATGTTTGCAAAATATACTTTCAAAGGAGAGGTTTTGCTTTGCAGAGTTAGCAAGTCATTTAAGTCTCCCCAAACCATTTTATATTTATTTTCCTTCATGTGTCTGTTTATCTGATGGTAATTTTATACTTTTGATACAAAATAATACATTTTCAAACCCTCAGTTAAAATGAGTCATATAAGTGAAACAATATCAAAAACTATAGCAAAGAAAGCAAGAAATGTTAAAATTAAGTATTGAAAACACTCTACTTTTACAATACTTGAAGTTTAAGTAACCTGCACAAGCTCTAGTGGAAAGAGCAGATTTTGAAGTAAGTCAGGCCTTGGTTTAAATACCAAAACTGATGCTTATCATTTACCAATTATTCAAATACCCCTGTCTAAGCCCTGGTAAACTGAAAACATGCTGTGGAATCAAACCGTCTTGATTTCAAATTCCAAAGCTGTCACTTACCAGCTGTGTATCATAGAGCAAGTTAGTTCACCTGTTTCTCTCCCCTAGAATGTTTCACTGATTTAAAAAAATTGAAATAATGACAGCTACTTCTCAGAGATACTTTCAGGATTAAATGGTATAAAGTATATGAAATCATCTCACATAGGGCCTTACACACAATCGTACTCAGTAAATGTTAGTTCTCTGTTCCTCTCCTTCTCCAAAGCATTCCCCTAAACTTCCATTTGCTCACCCATTATTAGTTTGGTTCCTATAGTCAGTGTTAGAAAAGTATTTAGTAATTATTTTTTTATAGCTTGGTACACGAAAATGAACATATATGAGATCTTGTAGAAGTAACAAAGTAAACAAAAATATTTTGAAACTATCTAAAAATGATAAAATATATGAATAAAAAACCATCTGTCACTCTAAAACAGAAGTATACTTGAGAAGAGAAAAATCGTGACTTCCCCCAACCTTAAAGTTCTATGATGGCAGGTATCACATCTATCTTAGTCACCTGATGTTTTCTCAACACCAAGGACAGTACTAGGTATACAGCAGATAGTCCATTAACATTGTTGTACATATAAATGAATGAATGAACGAATGTGTAAATGACATAGGTTTGAAAACCTCTGCAGTCTATAGCATTTGAGAAAAACAGGTCCCCTCACCATCTCTTCTTTAATATTTTCTAAGTTGCCACAAAGCCCCAAGATTTTGTTGGGATGGGCATTATTTGAATGCCTTTCATACATGAAGAAATATCGGTACGACTTCTCTAAACTGAAAAATAGTAATAACACGAACCTTTGTGGAAGTCATATTTTGCAACTTTTGCAGCTCCTCCCTGTTTCCCCACCACACACTGGTACAACGCTCTTTGCTAACGTAGTATTCTTTTTCATTGGATGTCCTTGTTTGTCCTCATTTTCCTGCTTTCATCATTCCAGGTACAGCCCCAATGTTATTTCCTGAGAGAATATCCCTTTCTGATGAATTCTGGCAAAATTAATGGCTGCTATCAGAATAGTGAATCTATACCCCGACTGTAAGGGGAGTGATATGATTTGACTGTCTCTTCTATTAAACTCTGACCTGAGAACAATCTTATTCACCTCTGCATTCCAGACACTTAACACAGTGGCTGACACATACTAACATGCAGAAAATGCTTCCTGAATCAAATTGAATCCTTTCCCAACTTATCTTTCTGATTTGTTATAGTAACACTTAGAAACAGGTGATAAAAGTAATTTTAAGAAGCATTTTTTAAAAGAAGAAGTTTAACTCCTTTTATTAAAAGGTGCTAAAGAACAACTAAATATTTTCTGGATTACATATATTATCAAATAGAAAGGCTTTTGGACACATAACTCATGTTACCAGCCAAATCTGCCGACGAGGTAAGTGACACCACTGATATCTTAGAGGATGAATGGCATGTATATTAACATATTTACATCAAATATTAACATATTTCAGTGTGATTTCATTTAAGTGAGGCTTAGTTTAAAAAAAAAAACGATTGAGGACTTTATTCACCATATTCTGATTCTAGAAACTATTTTTAAGTCTTATTTACAAAAGCCAGTAAAACTGGAGTTTATTCATCAACCCATGAGAGTTTTAGCGTGCTGGTTTCACTGTGGTGTAATAAAAGAATGAGAGAGTGGATATCTACTCTGTAAAGGTGTTGCAGCATTAATGATAGGGAAACTGACCTGAGAAAAACATTTGAAACCCACAACATAATCTGTAGAATGAAAGAGGCAAGATGATGTAGGGTTAGCCTGCTGGTCAATACAATGCACTCTGTTTAAAAATTATCTTATCCTGATGTATAACCTCTATGTTTTGCTGTGTATACAGAAGAGCAGGTCTCTATTCTCAATTATCCTGAAGGAGGTTGCACCTTGTTAATGATAGGTGTCAAGATCTCCAAAAGAGATGGACTTTACTCACTGGAAAATGTTGAGACTTTCCGGGATCACTCTGGCCAAGCTCTTAAACTTGAGAAGGTGGTGATTAAAAGTTAGCAAGTAGCTCTGTAGTGGTGAGATGTGGAGTAAAGAATAATTGCTAACCCAAACTGCAAGCAACACCAAATATTAACTTCACTGAATTGTAGACCTCAAGACTGATTAGTATAGGCATCATCACCCCATTAAGAACAGGAATTACCTGGACTTAGAAAAAACTTTTGAATTTTCACCTAAACACTATACTAATAAATCTTATGTTCTTCAATATTCAGCAATACTTCTCAGTGTTTAAATATAACTCTGAATGTAAGCATGTAGAATCCAGGGAAAGAATCTCTGGAATGCTGTAACTGTTTGAATAGTTCCTATCCTGCAAATACCTGCGTCCAAACAGAAAAAAAAAGGCTGGAAGAAAGCTGCAAATGTTACTAATTTAGTAGTACTAAACTCTCTGAAAATACTGTTTTGAACAGTGCAAAATAATATAGGACATGAGGTACGATTCACAAAAAAAATAGACTAAAACAGCTCTAATTTTCCATAGACACGAATGTCACCTGTGGCTGCCGGGAAGCAGAAGTGATCTCTGTGTGGTATTAAGCTAGTTCACGTGAGTGACAGGAGTCTGCTTATTTTTCACACAAAAACACTAGCCACAGCAGGGGCAGCTCACCTTTCCTCCATATCCTTACAGATGTTTGGAGACTTCTGGACTTCCTCAGCAGGAACTACAGGGACTAACAACTCTTTCAGAGAGACACCCTCCACCCCTTATACAATCAGGCACCGGTCCAGCAGCCCCTGGCTGTGCTGGAGCAAAGAATTTTAGGAATGGGGAAAGGAATGGCATATTCCTTAGAGAGGTTAGCCTGGAATGGGGGTGGAGGAGGGAGGAAAAGAGGGCACCCTTCACATCCCTGTCAGTCAATTATTATTAACTATTATGCTGATGGAATGGAATCTAACATTATACTGGCCATGTCTGGCTCTCTTCCATGTTCAAGATGATTGCCAAAGAAGGGGCTGTGGTTTTATTAAGTGATCTAGCCTTTGCTAGATCCTTAAAGATCTCTCTGTTAATGTAATAGGAAGAGTTTCAACATAATATTCTCTAGTATACATTTACTCTGTTCTGAAAAAAGTTTCCATAATCTAGTACACTTAAAATAGTAATCTGAGGTTTAAAACAAAGGTTAGAGGCAGTCAAATGAATGGAAAACCTAAGCACATCAAAGGTCTTGATACACAACGTATGGTGAGATTAACTGTAGAGCAGTGAAAAAACTGTGATCTAAATACTGCCTGCTGCTGTATTTGACTCATTATTTCTGTGGGAATTTGATTTGCATAAATGTATGCCAGACTATATGAGGCAACAAATACCAACTTACATCACTGACCATATTTCCAATTCAGAAACCACCCCCCCATGTGCTTACAAAATTCAAAATACTGATTTTAACACTTTGCAGTTCTAGGAGGTACAAAAACACAACTAATTTAAATAAGAAAAGACCACTTTCAATCTATATATGTGCAATAAACACCCATCATTATTTGTTCATTCATACCTTAGCTCATTCCAAAATATTTAAAATCAGTTTAAAAAATAATATTGCTTTTGTCCAAAATAATAACAATAACTGAAGATATTTATATCTACTAATTCATTCCAGGCACTGTACTAAGACTTCTGCAAACACTATCTAATGTAGTCATCAAAACAACCCAGTCAAATAAGTATTATCCCCATTTATAGATGAGGACACCATGTCTTAAAAAACTAAATAACAGGCGTATCTTATAATTAGTCAGCAGCAAAATCTTTGGATAAGACCCTTTGTTCAAGAGTCAAGGCTTCTATCTTCACGTCTCATAGAAATGAAGCTCAAACTTCCCCTGTTCAAAACAGAGCTCTTCACTTCAGTCCCCAAACCCAACCCTCCTCCCAGCCTTCCTGTACCAGTAAATGACATCACTATTCACCAGTTGCTTAGGTCAAAACTAGCAGTCACTCCTGACACCTCCTTTCCCCCCACATACCACCTCCAATCCATCAGCAAGTCTGAAAGCTTCTACTTACACAACACATCTGACATTTCCCACCATCTCCACTGCTCCTGCTTGAGTTGGTCCACCACCATCTTGCACAAAGATCACTTCCCCCCAGGCCTCCTTAAGGTTGCCTTGCTTGCACTACTGCTCCCTTTGTCCACTCTCCACAGAGTATCCAGAATGGTCTTTTGGAAATATTTATCACCCGCTACTTTCCTTCTCCTCATTTACACCATTATATCCTCACTGGTCTTGCTGTTCCTCAAATACACAAAATATGCAAAGTTTTATAATTCCCAAGAATAATCCTAATGCATCTTCATTTAGTAAATCTAATGCTTTATGTAATAGAACATTTTTGGCTGACAGATCTGGGGGCCAAAAAGTAATCTCTACTCTCTCGCCCCAATTCTGTCTATAACCATTCATGGGCATGAACACCTTCATCCCATAAAGGAAAGAAGAGGGAGGAAACTGAATTAAGGGTTAGTAACAGAGAAGTACCGAGGACAAAGTACAGCCTCATATCTCTTCTCCGTGGGACTCCTTGCCTGAGAGTAAATGCTTATAGTAGAAGAATAAGGGCCAAAAAAATGATAGAACTTTGTTCCATGAGAAATGAAATTCGGAAAAGAGATTATGACCAGAAACCAATCAAGAGGCACTTCGTGATATTCTGGATACTAGCAGCATTTGTTGAAGGCCAGATGACATAGTAGGGCACAGAGTTAGGGAGAGGGCTCCTACAAACAAATCTCAGAAGCCACCTATGGCATCCTTGATATAAGCACTGGCTTTGTCCTCATGACAGCAAAGGGTCTTTGTCAATGAACTTCTTGTGTTTTGGATGTACACCTTTGAGAGTCAGAGGAGAGATGGCAGGAAGTCTATGGTAGTGACAGCTGAGAGAATGATTTCCAGCCATCTGTGAAGTGATAGTTGACTCCTGGAAGTAACTGGTAACTAAGAACACTATGAAGAAGGTTAATTTCCACGAACCAGGCGAGTGGGGCTGGCATTGGGAACCCCAAGCCACCTTAATCTGCTCACTAAAGTATACGTGTCTCTATGTGGAAGTCACGGGCTGGTGATATCTGTAACATTTAGATTCTGCCTATAGGTGAAGCACAATTTTTTTCTTTTCTTTTTAAAGCTTTCTAATGGAGAGTAAACAAACATGGTCTTTTGTGTCACTAGCTCCAGGCTCGTTTTCGTTGGCATTCACACTTTTATTTGATGTCCTGGCCATACACAGAATTATACAATGAAATGTTTTTATATCGTACTTCACTTTCACCAAGAAATAAACCAATTTTAAAATTCAAGATTTTTAAAAATTACAGATGTAATTGGTTAAGATGAAGTACTGATATGACTAGGATCCTTAGAAAGAGGGGAAATTTGAATACATGTGCATGTAGGGAGAATGCCATGTAAAAACAAAGGCAAAAATAGGGGTGATGTATCTACAAGCCAAGGAAAGCCAAAGATTTCCAGCAAACCACCAGGAGCTAGGAGAGCGGCGTGGAACAGATTCTGTCTCACAGCCCTCAAAAGGAATCAGCACTGCTAATATACTTTGATCTCAGACTTCTAGCCTGCAGACTGTGAAACACTAGATTTCCACTATTTAAGCCACCCAGTTTGTGGTACGGTACTTTGTTACAGCAGCCTTAGAAGATTAATACAAGCTCAGATGAGGTCAAGGAAATGCAGAAGTGATCAAGAAACTACTGCAAAAATCTTCTGAAAGATTCTAGAGAAGAGGAAAGATGCCAAAGCACCACAGGTGGGGTAATTTTATAACTTTTAAAGGCAAAGGACATGAATTCTGCAAATCAGATAAGCTTATGATGAACCCATTAAAATTAGTAGGCAAATGTTTGTGTAACAACTTTTAAAAAGTTCCAATATGGGTTCACTAAGAACAACACTTTTATTTTGATTCACTTATTATGCTGGTAGATTAAAATGTGTGGACTTTGTTCATCCTGAATTTACACATCTGAAGAAACCTCTCTCAATATTCTTAAGGTCAAAATGGAGAAATATGCAGGAAATAACATGAGAGTTAGGTACTTTCATAACAGGTTGAACAACCACACCCAAAAAGTGTTGATTAATGAAAAGATGTTAACTTGAAGAGAAGTCTCAAGTTGTATGCCATGGGGCTACTTTAACCTGATTGAAAAGAAATATGCAAAGCATGTTTGTCAAACCTGTGGATGACACGAAGCTGACAAGGATACCTGATCCTCTGAATGGCTGAGTCTGGATTCCAGAAATCTAACTGAGGAATCACTGAAGGAACTAGAGATGTTTAACCAAGAGATAAGGAACAAGGGAAGGTAGATATGAAAGCTCAAGGGTAGAAATATGTAAGATGTAGGAGCAATGAAGTTCTTGCAGGAAAAATTTGACATCTTAATGAAAGAAAGAATATTTCACTTCTCTCTACCGCTATCACTCTAGTTCTAATTAATATATTTTACTTAACTATTATTGCTGGTTTCCTCATATCCACTAGTTTTCCCATTTCTTCTCTTGCATTTTCCAATTTTCTCAAAAACTAGTTAAGCCATCTCTTATAAACTGTAACCAAAACGACCTTCTGTACCATTTCAAGGTATGATTATGGTCATACTTAAATTTTTACTTTAAATATAACAGGCTAGGGCTCTCGCTTGCCCTAGAAGTGCAGTCTACATGCCATACTGCAAGGAGGAGTAGGAAGTATTAATCAGTTTGCTACTCTCAAGACTACTGGTCTTTTATCACCCATCAATGCTGGTCTCATCTGTCATGGCATCCATCATCCTGGCTCCCTATTCAAGCCACAGTGGCTTGATGATCTGGTTTCACTTGCTGACCAGCTCAGCCATGATTTACACTTACCATAATTGGCTGCTCTTCCTCAGCATACGAACTACCCTGATGACATCTACACAACTTTCCAGCATCAGCCCCATGAGCTCAAAAGCTCTTCTCAGTGTTGGTCCCCAGCCTGTGTTCTTCCTTTCTGTCCTCAAGTAAATTTTTCCTCAAGGTAATTTTATATCACGATTTTCACTGCCCTTTCCTGAGACTGGGTTTTCATCAGGGCCACACAGCTCCATCCCAACAGAGACCAGGTATTAGTTCTTTCTCTTCCAGAAAGCCCTGAGCATCTTATGTAAATTGACCGCCTCCTCTCCAGGAACCAGCTTTACAGAGCAGAACACACCTGTATTCTCAGGGAGTGGTGGCCTTTTATTAATGAAGTCAGAAAGCTTTCTGTTCTAAGACAATGGCTGTGTTCTTGCTCTACATTCATTTAACTAAAAAAGTCATTTAAGTAATACAGAAAATCAGCCTTTCTAAATTTAAATACTTGCTACTCCCCCCGCAAAATCTATAAATCAAATCCTGCCAACTCAGTGTTCAAAATCTTTCAATAGCTGCTCATTTGCATTAGAAGAAAAATCCACACTTCCTCCCATGATCTACAAGAAAGTATTTATCATATGGGTCCTTCCTACCTCTCCAGCCACAACATGTCTCATCCTTCATCTCGCTCACAAATACTAGTTCCAACTGCGTTCTTTCATTGCTTTGATGAACAAAAACATTATCTCCCTCCTTAGGGCCTTGCACACATATATACTCCACTGCTCTGTGAGGATCCCCTCCTTACCTACTCTTTAGCTAAAATTTTCACCTCTTCTAAATACTTAATATAAACTAAAGCCCTAATGCTCTTTTTCACAGGCCTCTTATACTTTTTTTTTCATATCACCTATCATAAACCATCATTAGGTATTTCTGTGTATGCTTACATTTTTGATGTAAGGCCAGAGCCATGTTTGTTCTGTTCATTACTAGAGAATAAGTTCAGTGCCTGGCACATAGAAAACAGCAGGAAATATTGTATTAAATAACTAAATAATAACTAGAAGTGGCCCAAAACAGAACCACCAGTTTTGCAATCTTGGAAAACATCTTCATTGCATATCAAAGGTTTTGCAGAAAGGATTGCTGAGTTAGAAACATCAACTACGTGAACGCTAACTTTCTAGTTCTGGAATTAATGCTTTATAAGACGTAGGCTGATACGGATTATAAGACATGAAGGTCATTATAAATCTAAGAAGTAAGTAAAACTTTCAAAGAGGAATTACCTGAGATAGGACTAAGATAGAACTTAAAGGAAATGTTTGACTTGGAATAGCACAAGATAGAGAATTTCCGAGGTGTGAAAAAGAACACAGGGGAACATAAAAAGGGAAATGAGAACATCTTGTGTTAAAAGATCAATCTGACTTCTTTTAAGAGAGGCATGAAATAACAAGTTAAGCAGAAATGGTAAGGTCAGTTGGTAAAGGGTTTGAACTGAGTTCTAATTTCCACCTCTTGGTCAGAGGAGTGATGAAATTAGGAAGAGTCATCTGCCTATAATTAATATGTTAGAGGGGAAAGTAGCTAAAGGTAAAGGGCCACTAAGAGGCTACTAACCTACCATAATACTTATGAAGTAAAGACCAGAGTGATAGTCTCGATATCTAGCAATTACATACATTGGTACACTGCAGAGAGGCTGCAGTTCCCACAAGCATCAGCAGGAGAGAACTGGCAAGGGACTATCATAGCTTCAGGAGTCCACATGGGTACTTGGCGTTTGCTAGGAGTGGCGGGTGGATTACCAGCACTGCCACCACAGGTACCATCTTTTTTGAGGCAGTCTGTGCCCCCACTGGCCTGGGAGAGGAGTTTCATAGGAAGACGGAAGATGCTATACATAAGCTGAGACAGGCCGGCTGGCTAGCTGATAGCATGTTAGTCAACAGGGTACTCATGAAGCTTTCTTCATGGATAGAATCTAGATACTCATGGAACTTGGGGCTAAAAGCTATTCATCAAACCTGCACAAAAGCATTTTAGTATTTTAGCAACCAGCATAACTGTACCTGCAAGTGCTTGCTGAATGTCAGCCCCAGGTAAAGAAAGCTTAGAATGAGAGAAGGAGAAGTAGGATGAGAAAGGTCAGGATCAAACCAAGAGATATCTTACAGGAAAAGAATAAGAAACTAGAGGACAGGCTAAGTATGAGAAACAACATTTAGTAATCAGTGATTCCAAGATTTCAAGCCTAAAGAACCATATGGAGCACAGGGCTATACTAATGACAGATAAGATATTTTGGAAAGAGAATTTGAGTGAAGTGGTATATAAGAATTCTGAGTTTTTAGTATTTTGAGCTTAAAATGTTATTTATAGTTATTTCTAAATATCCTAAATATAGCTAGAAATATTCATCTTAAGTTCAGACCTGAACTCAAAGTTTCAGACTTTGGGAAAAGCTAAGGAAAACTAAGGATAAATGTGATAATTGTAGATAAGCTCTTTAAGTACTGAACACTACAAAGAATGATTGATAGAGAAATAGCTTTTAGAATAAAATAAATTAAAATCAACCAAAATATACCATTAAATTAAAAATTATGGTGTTACACAAGTACTGAATAAATCATTCAGTAAACCCAACATTCATTCAAAACAGTGATGCTTAATCCAGGAGGCACACCAGAATCATGTGGGTAAATCATTTAAATACACTGATTGCTATGAACTAAATTGTATCCACCACCCCCCTCCAAATTCATATGATGAAGTTCTAACCCTCAATTTCATGATACTTAGAAATGGGGCCTTTGTAAGATCATTAGGTTTAGATGAGGTCATGAGGGTGGGGCCCTCATAATGGGGTCAGTGTCCTTTTAAGAAGAGATACCAGAGGGTTTTCCCTCTCCTTCTCCCTCTCTCTCTGCCACATGACGACACAGTGAGATGGCCGCTATGGGCAAGTTGGGAAGATTCCCTCACCACTAGACCCAAACAGACCCAACTATGCTGGTATCCTGATCTCAGACTTCCAGCCTCCAGAAATGTGAGAAAATAAATTTCTGTTGTTTAAGCCACCCAGCCTAAAGTATTTTGTTATGGCAGCCTGAGCAGACTAATATACTGATATTTGACCAATTAAATGAGAACCACTGACTTAAATCATATTCAAAGATTACAGAAATAACTATATCTAATTTAGTCACCCAACTAATTTAACTGAAATATTTTAGTAGGAAGATCTGTGACCTAGCAGAAAAGTATCCAGCACACAGTTAGCACTCTAGAAATGCTTGTTACATGAACAGATATATGAATGAATGAGAAATGCATACATGCATGACTAAATAAAATGATCTTGTGAGAGAACATATATAAAGTAAAATATCACAAGCTGAAAAATTATAGAAAATTTTTATAATTCTATAGAATTATAGAAAATTCTTCAATGAAGAGATATACAACAATAAAGATTTATCTGATAATGAAAACAGTTTTAAACACTGAGGAGTCAGAAATTTAAAACCATGTATATATTACTCATTTTAATTATACAACAACCTCTTTAATTATTCAATGATACACAATAAACATTTTAAAGATTAATACTTTAAAAGTATTTTTTATTAAAATTAGCATAACCTTGAGATTGCTTTTTATCTAGTTTTGCTGAAGTTTCTTACGGTGGAAAAGTCTGACATTTCAATTTGGGCTAAGCAGCACACTTTGCTGTTTCACTAAACCTAAATAAAAATAAGTTATAGCATGTATTTCAGCAGAAACAAAACTCAGGAAAAATTCTTAATTTAGTATTTCTAGCTCATCTAAGGATATTGTTTCCATTTACTAAAGGGAGAATTATAGATATTTAAAGTAAAATGTAAATACTATGCCTTGGAGTATAAGAATCCCATTTGCAGTTTCCTTAGTATCAACTGAATTCATAAGTAACCCATCTCTGAGTTACAATGACTACTAAATATAATGCAGCCTACGGGAGGATAACCTGGAACATATGCCCAGAATTGTCCAGAAAAGGTACTGGAGAAGAAGGTATAGCTGAAATTTCAAAAAACAGCACCCATTCTCTGAGGACGAGGCGCTTGATCAAGAGAGCATTATACGCCAAACTTGATGTAAATTTCACAAACTCAATTGCCAAAATATTGACCATAAAAACACTTAAGAATATCTAAAAACGTCTCTAAGAATTGTGACTCAAGCCTGGACCCCCCAAATAAAACTGCTGATAATTACATGTAAACTACGATTTTTTTTCTCATTGATTATCAAAGCAACAAGTTCTCATTATATAAAATCAGTATATACAGAGATAGATAAGCCAGCATCCACAAATCTACCCCTACTTTTAACATTTTATCATATCTCTTTTTGTTGCTTCTTCTCAAAGAAAGTTGAGAGCACAAATGGATAGATAAATAAATTATGTATTATTATTCTTTTCAAGGAGTTGAGACTATATGTAAATTATATACATATGTAATATGCATTATATATTATTTACTCCTCTGAAATGGTCTAATCATTTCCCATTTCATTAAGAAAATCATCACATAATTTTCTAATGTTGCATAATACTTCCCTTTATGTAGCAACTATAATTTACTAAGCATTGTTTCCAAAAATAATGCTTCAGTGACCATATCTATGCATAAACTTCTGTCTGTACTTCTGATTAGTTTCTTAATATTAGAATATTAAAAGAGGCATTAGTAGATCAAAAACCAGTGAGGACATTATAAGGGTCCTGATATATACTACAAAATTTCCTTCCAAAATGAAGCACCAATTTATATTCCTACGAGTATTGTGTGAAAACTACAATGTTACCAATAATGTTGTCAATCAAACCAACACAACATTAGCAATGTAAAATAATCTCAGTAATTTTAATCTTCTTTTAATATCCTGGGTGAAGCATGATATTTCACTTTTTAATGTGTATTTCATGCTCTCAAATAGGGACGAACATTTTTTTTCTTCTTGTAATTTTTAAAACATTAAAAAGATGAGTTTGTCATACAAGCTATTAACTCCTAAGATTAAAAAATTTTTGACAACTGCCAACTTAATGTCAGTCACTGAACGGCTGAATTATTATTGTCTTTATATTTTAAGACTGAGATAATACAGTGAATATGTAGTAAAATCAAGGTTGATGGTATACTTTATAATAAGATGGTTTATTTTGCTGATTTAATACAACTGTGGAATCATTTTAGATGTTCAAGTTAAATATGGGGGTTCTAGAAATATTCAGTAGTTGGAAATAATCAGACTTGTAATATAAATTGACATGCAACATTTTAAAACATTTTATTAGTGAATAATCATATCTAAAAAATTAAAGTTCTATCTCTGCTATAATTACCAAATAGATAAGAAAAAAATTAAACTCTGCACAGTTAAGCAAATAGTTATACTGTATAATATATATAATACCAATTCTCTTTCTCAGGACGTTTTTAATCACAATTACTTTTGCTGACAAATATTTTAAATCCCAAGGTTCATAACTGATTTAATATTTTTCAAGTACCCAGAAACCTCCACATTTAGCCTTTCTGTGCAGCACATGAGTTACTTAGGTGACTTTTATGAGCAATCATATCCATGAGATTCTATGACTTAATAAGATATAATTAAATTTAATTAACAAACTCTCCCATCCTTATTTCTTCGGGTATAAGGGGAAATAGTGATTCTTATACTAGAGAGTAGTGTATTCTGGACCTGGCACATAGAGCACAGAGATGCTCAATAAATGTTAATCCCTTCCCTTCACTCCTTGCTCTCCCACCCTTCCCTCTCTATCAGTATATACTTGCTGACAAATCAATTATTTACATTTAATTAAATGTGTGATAAAATATGATATAATTACACGATACATCACCAAGTATCTTTATACCCTATTAATGTTAGATACAATCTGCCAAAGTACAGGATCATATCAAAGGACACTTTTCTGACTCAATATTGAAAAACGAAAGATGCTGTGACTTATACATTTTTGCAGTTAACATGTAGTAATTAACCTCAGAAAATCCCAGAAGTTAGGTCAGCTACATCATACTGTATTGTTGGTTCTAGACCTTCACTGTGCATCAGAATTATCCAGGGAAATTAAAGGATCATTACAGATGCCTGAACCCACCCCTGAAGATTTTGATTAAATTGGTCTGGGGTACGGCCAAGCATTAGTATTTTTTAAATATCCCCAGATGATTCTAATGTTCAGCCACTGATCTCAAGGCAAAAGGAGATACGCTACAGAGGAGTAAAGTGACTTGCAAAGGAAGCCAGTGAAGAAGCTGAGCCTAAGAATCCAAATCGTCACTTTTAGGAACAGTAAGAAAAATCTCACTCTAGAGTTAAAAGGGGTTTGAGTCTGATGTTACATAACCTGAAAAGATTTCAACACATTCAGGCAGGTACCACATTTAATCCGCATTTAACCTTAAACAAAATGCTGATGGTCAACAGTCATCCTTGCTGTTGTCGCAAATAGTCTTCCCATCACACTACCTTAATTACATAACTAATATTCCCTTTGCATCTTAAAGAAAAAAAAAACTTTAAAGACTAACATAAAAATGAGCGCTTTTTGCTACGTAAGAAGCAATGTCTTCACAACTAATCTACTCTATACAAAAATGAACAGTAAAATATGGCAGAATCACTCCAAAGCAAAGCGCTCTCTCACTCTGTCCTGGTTAAAACCTGTTTGTCTGGGGATTGGCTCAGCTGCTCTAGTTCCAGCTTCCCAGCCTTCCAAGGCACTGACGTGACCTCAGTCATCTCTTTGCTGCAGCTGTATCCAACTAACAAAATCCAACACATGCAGGCACTTGTTTCTCCATTATCCAGTGCCTTCAAGGGCAGCAGAGAATCAGGAGCCAGTCACCCCTTCTAGCCTTGCCCTAGATAGTTTTTATCCTCAATATTTAAACACTCTCCAAAGGTGATCAGGCAGATAGACACACAAATGATCAGTAGTAGAATGACCAAATGGAGACAAACAAAATATAATATTAGCTAGTTGGATTATAGAGTTTTAGGGAAGAAAAGCATCTGGAAAACCAACTGAGTTTACCTATCACTGATGAAGGTCCAGAGGCTTATTTGGTTGGGGATTCTACATACGGAAAGTCACCTTTCCTCCCTCTCTCCCACCCTCTCTCCCTCCCTCCCTCCACTCTTTCTTTCTTTTCATTTGCAAAGATAAAGAGAAAATAGATTACTAAAGAGGTTGGAGAAGGAGAAAAATACTTTAAGTGCTACTTTATGAGATGCAAATATTATATACATGCTTCTTGAGAGCTGGGTAACTGTGTCCACATGAAGAGTTGGGATGCCTTTCAAAAATCCCATCTCATCTCCTTTTTGAGAAGAGGGACCCTACCTTATGAACAGTATCAACTATAATCTGAACACATTATCCCTAAAATTTTGCATTTATCAATAACTGGTAGTAACAGACTCTGAGGTCAACATGTATGATGAATACTCATCTTACTGTGCTGTACCAACTTACCACTGGAGGAAACGCTTGAGTTTTCCTTTTCTACCTCTAACTAGCTCCTGATTTTAGAGCACGACACACACACAAAAAAGCTACTAAAACTAACATGATCTCTTTCCTCCATTGCTAAAAAAAAGAATGTCCTAAAAATCTGGGATATAAATTAGAAAACACCATCTCCTAACCTAACATACAAAATGTATGTGTTTAACAATCCCTCCCCCAACCAGTACTCATCTTTAAAATGAGGGTAACATGAAACCCACCCCACTGTGATTTTATAGCATTAAATGAGATAAAGCAAACCCTTTGTACTTGGCACATTGTAAGCCCTTAATAAATGATACTTATCAGGCATATAGTAAAAGCTCTGCTCCTTTAAATGCAATGAAGAGTTGGCTTTCATTTTCATTTTTGTTTCATTTATAAAAATTATGTGGTATTCTACTTAGTAATCTAGGTTGGTTTAGGGTATATTTATATTTTAATGCATAGCATTCAAGGTAACTGACACAGAGCACATAGGTGACTCTCCTTATGTTATGTCCTCTAAAGTAATGCTTCTCAAAGGACCTGTGAAGGATCACCTTTTTTAAAAATTCCCAATTTGTCACAGACAAATACCTTTGTTTAATACAATAAAAGTGAAAGTTGAAAAATACAAGCTCCAAATTTTTATTACTCTGTCAATTTTTTCCAAAAGTTTTAAACACTTAACTTCTATGTTTATCTCAAGGCCAACTAGTAACAAACACTTCCTGGTCCATAGACTGCACATTAAGTAGAACTGTTATAAAGAATATCTGATGTTAGGAATGATGGATAGGGACTGTTTTATAATAAAACCAACTAAAATTAAAAAATAAAAATCCTTCTCTTACTGATGATGTTTCATTTACATGGACCACAATAATTCAAATGAGATATTAAAAAAACAATAAAGTAGCCAGTATACCATTTTGAGCCCTTCGTAAAAACATCTTTAATCTACTATCCATGAAGGAACTGGATTTTAACTTAATATTGATTTAGTACAGAGCAGTATAGAATAACACCTATACTGTAGAATTGTCACTAAATAAACTATGATAACCAGTAAGAGTAACCTCACGAGTTTACATTTAAATTATTAAATGAAGTCCCTCATACTAATCTAACTACAACATATTTTGGAACATTTGGCGACTTTAACAGAACCTGTTGCTCCTCCAGACAGTACTAAAAAAAAGTGCTATGTACCCGTATAAAGAGAAACCCCAACGGTATAAAGACAATAAAGTCAATAATATATTAAGATTTTTAGTTTTTCTTATAGAATATATAATGTTTATTATGCCTTGTCTTTTCTCTTCTTTTATGGTTTCAACACAACCTCTTACCAGTTTTGGCATTAATGCAAATAACAGTATAGACTATACCTACACAATTGAACTTTATTAGGGCTGTCCTTCTATACACATATATATATTTTACATATATTTAAATACATTTATATATTTTTATATGTGTATAAAGGGATGTATATATCCCTTTATTAACGAAAAAAAATCTCCTATATCCCTCTCTCTAAGAAGACAATAATACAATGAAACAATGTGAGGCGGAGAAAGAACATTCTTGTGTCTATAATGATAAAGTTTGGTTTAATCAGTAAATCACTTCATACCTTTCAAGCCTATCTAAAAAAAATCTCAGAAACCATGAAATGTTTTCAATGGTTGTTTAGAAGTCCAACACGCTATCCATTGAGCAACAGAGCCACTTTGCTGGTTATTTAAAACACCATATAGTGCTTGGGATTGGAAAGGAAGGTAAGAGATAGTCTCTAAACCAGCATTACTGGGACTTCCCTGGTGGTCCAGTGGCTACGACTCAGCACTTCCACTGGAGGCGCAGTTTTGATCTAAGGGGAACTAAGATGCCACATGCCATGGCATGGCCAAAAATAAATAAATAAATAAATAAATAAATAAATAAATAAATAAAACAGCATTACTCATTATTTCTCCCATCCAAAAGAGCTTTTCTCTTTGGACAAAATTCAACACCCACTTATGATAAAAAACCCTCCAGAAAGTAGGCATAGAGGGAACTTACCTCAACATAATAAAGCCCATATATGACAAACCCACAGCCAACATCTTTTTCAATGGTGAAAAACTGAAACCATTTCCTCTAAGATCAGGAACAAGACAAGGTTGCCCACTCTCACCACTCTTATTCAACATAGTTTTGGAAGTTTTAGCCACAGCAATCAGAGAAGAAAAGGAAATAAAAGGAATCCAAATCGGAAAAGATGTAAAACTATCACTGTTTGCAGATGACATGATACTATACATAGAGAATCCTAAAGATGCTACCAGAAAACTACTAGAGCTAATCAATGAATTTGGTAAAGTAGCAGGATACAAAATTAATGCACAGAAATCTCTTGCATTCCTATACACTACTGATGAAAACTCTTAAAGTGAAATTAAGGAAACACTCCCATTTACCACTGCAACATAAAGAATAAAATACCTAGGAATAAACCTACATAAGGAGACAAAAGACCTGTATGCAGAAAACTATAAGACACTGATGAAAGAAATTAAAGATGATACAAATAGATGGAGAGATATACCATGTTCTTGGATTGGAAGAATCAACATTGTGAAAATGACTATACTACCCAAAGCAATCTACAGATTCAGTGCAATCCCTATCAAACTACCACTGGCATTTTTCACAGAACTAGAACCAAAAATTTCATAATTTGTATGGAAACACAAAAGACCCCGAATAGCCAAAGCAATCTTGAGAAAGTAAAACAGAGCTGGAGGAATCAGCCACCCAGACTTCAGAATATACTACAAAGATACAGTAATCAAGACAGTGCAGTACTGGCACAAAAACAGAAATACAGATCACTGGAACAGGATAGAAAGCCCAGAGATAAACCCACGCACCTATGGTCACTTATTTTTGATAAAGGAGGCAAGAATATACAATGGAGAAAAGACACCTCTTCAATAAGTGGTGCTGGGAAAACTGGACAGCTACATGTAAAAGAATGAAATTAGAGCACTCCCTAACACCATACACAAAAATAAACTCAAAATGGATTAAACACCTAAATGTAAGGCCAGACACTATAAAACTCTTAGAGGAAAACATAGACAGAACACTCTATGACATAAATCACAGCAAGATCCTTTTTGACCCACCTCCTAGAGAAATGGAAACTAAAAAAAAAAAAAATAAACAAATGGGATCTAATGAAACTTAAAAGCTTTTGCGCAGCAAAGGAAACCATAAACAAGATGAAAAGACAACCCTCAGGATGGGAGAAAATACTTGCAAAGGAAGCAACTGACAAAGGATTCATCTCCAAAATTTACAAGCAGCTCATGCAGCTCAATATCAAAAAAACAAACAACCCAATCCAAAAATGGGCAGACGACCTAAATAGACATTTCTCCAAAGACGACATACAGATTGCCAACAAACATATGAAAGGATGCTCAACATCACTAATCATTATAGAAATGCAAATCAAAACTACAATGAGGTATCACCTCACACCAGTCAGAATGGCCATCATCAAAAAATCTAGAAACAATAAATGCTGGAGAGGGTGCGGAGAAAAGGAAACCCTCTTGCACTGTTGGTGGAATGTAAATTGATACAGCCACTATGGAGAACAGTATGGAGTTTCCTTAGAAGACTAAAAATAGAACTACCATGTGACACAGCAATCCCACTACTGGGCATATACCCTTAGAAAACCATAATTCAAAAAGAGTCATGCACCACAATGTTCATTGCAGCTCTGTTTACAACAGCCAGGACATGGAAGCAACCTCAGTGTCCATCGACAGATGAATGGATAAAGAAGATGTGGGACATATATACAATGGAATATTACTCAACCATAAAAAGAAATGAAATTGAGTTATTTCTAGAAAGTCGATGGACCTAGAGTCTGTCATACAGAGTGAAGTAAGTCAGAAAGAGAAAAACAAACACCGTATGCTAACACATATATGGAATCTAAAAAAAAAAAAAAAAATGATTCCAAAGAATCTAGGGGCAGGACAGGAATAAAGACACAGATGTAGAGAATGGACTTGAGAACACGGTGAGGGGAAAGGGTAAGCTGGGATGAAGTGAGAGAGTGGCATGGACATATATACACTACCGAATGTAAAATAGATAGCTAGTGGGAAGCAGCTGCATAGCACAGGGAGATCAGCTCGGTGCTTTGTGACCACCTAGAGGGGTGGGATAAGGAGGATGGGAGGGAGATGCAAGAGGGAGGAGATATGGGGATATATGTATATGTATAGCTGATTCACTTTGTTATAAAGCAGAAACTTAACACATCATTGTAAAGCAATTATACTCCAATAAAGATGTTAAAAAAAAGAGATTTTCTTCTTCCAGATGTCAAATTAAAAGCTTCCTTACCTAAAGTAGTCCAGAAAAGACATCAGAAATGAAATGGAATAGATACCTTCACTCCAATCTGCCTTAAGAATGCCCTAGGAAAAGGACTTATACTAGCTTTCTTCACTGTGAGGTTTTTCTGGTGACTGACACTACCTACTCTGAAGATGATTCTGAGGTTACAAAAACAAATGAGTTTCAAATGGAGAAGAGCCTTCCCTAGGTCCAAATTTAATTTATATTTCATTTCAGGAATCAATGATTAAAAATGTTTAACATCCGCAAATGAAAGTAACTTTAAGACCCCAGTGTATAAGCTCACAGTCAGCTATCAAAAAATAACCCAGTGCCTTTCAAAGTACTTTTAATCAGTCTCTGTATTCCACCATACATGGAATAGAGTACAGCTTGTTCCATGTTTGGTCCAAGATGCTAATGATAGTAGCTGTGGCAATCAAATCAGTAGCACAAATGATAGCACATTAACACCTAAAGTGCAAAGGAACATTCTTACCACTTTATTCTCACTTTAGTTCTGTCCAAAGGACAGGAAATAATGTCATTCCTCCCTTAACAAATGAACCTATCATTTCAGATAACTGATCCATAACCAGTTACCAGTATTCAAAATTGGCACTTAGAAGAACACTGTCACCATGGAAGCCAACAGGAAGTGAATTCCGGGCTGTAAACCTGAATCTGCTACATAGATTTTTCATATTTTTGGTAAAACCAAGATAGAAGCACATATAATGCGTAGTTTTAGGGGCTTCCCCGGTGGTGCAGTGGTTAAGAATCCACCTGCCAATGCAGGGGACACGGGTTCAAGCCCTGGTCCGGGAAGATCCCACATGCCACGGAGCAACTAAGCCCGTGCGCCACAACTACTGAGCCTGCGCTCTAGAGCCCGTGAGCCACAACTACTGAAGCCTGCACGCCTAGAGCCCATGCTCCGCAACAAGAGAAGCCACTGCAATGAGAAGCCCTCACACCGCAACAAAGAGTAGCCCCCACTTGCCGCAACTAGAGAAATGCAGCAATGAAGCCCAACGCAGCCAAAAATAATAAATAAATAAAATAAATATAATGCACAGTTTTAAAGTTGTGGCAATTTTCATTTTTTCAATTATATTATAATTTGTGACTGGCATCTTTCAGATGGCACAGATGTACTATCCTAGAAATAACTATTTTCTGTACCCAGGAAAGCCAAGACATGATTAGAAGCTGTCAAGGTATCTGTTTGCCCAACTTTTCTCCAGCTGGAGCAAAGGTAATAAGCTCTTGAAGAATACAGAGAAAGTGGAGAAAGAAAAAATTTTCAGATTGAATCTTCAATGCTGAATTAAAATGCACAGTGCAGTACAGTACTTGACCATAAAATGCAGTTCAAACAAAAATAAACCAGAGCACTTCACAATTCACCAAGACAAGTCTGGAGGTTGTTTTTGAACCTCTTCTTTGTTTCCAACATAAAAGCATTATGGCATTTTAAACAGAAATAAGATGTCAATCTCTGAAGATACCAATAACTCATTATCAGAAATTAACAAAAAGTATACATAAAGACCCACAGCATAGAGCTAAAAGTTTTGATAGGACCATATATATTATTTAAAAGAAGGAGGCCTCAGTTATATTGAGTTTGTAGAAAAATATACTGTTGACTTTACTAATAATGAAGTATTCCACTCTTTCTGTCACATTCCCAGTTGTACCAGAGGAAGAAAAAAAAAGCAGTGCTTCCTCAGCATTCCTGCTACTCGACAACAGCATGCATGAAGGCACCAGGATGGAAGCAAGTATGATCAACAGGGCAGCTGAAAACAGATTTTTTTTCTACTCTAGAATATTGTGGAGTAGGCAGTAATAGAAAAATACGAGAGTAAGACAGCAGGGAGGCAAGAAAATAATTGGAGGCTCAAGCCCATAGAGTAGTCATGCTAATGAGAATATAAACAATAACAATAATAAGTAACTGAGCTCCTATACTATTCCAAATACTATAGAGGAGGCTTCATTACATACCTCATCTAATTCTGACAAAGTCAACAAATGTAAGTATTATTGCTTGTCCTTATATAGGTATATCAACTGAAACTCAGAGGTATTAATTTATTCACACAAGGTCACTTAGTAGCTAGCAAGTTTTTGGAGTAAATGATGATAGATTGTGATCAATGATGATAGACAGACAGACATGTATACATGTTTATCACAGCTAACAGAGACACTTGGACTTTAACCTATGACTGACTATCTCCAGAGCCTGGACTGCCTATAAAAATATCTTATTAACGCTTACAAAAGGTAAACTGATTTATCAAGTCAACACACTAAAAACGAGAGGCTTAATATAAGTTTAGCAGGCACCTGATGAACGTACATTGAATGAAAGAATAAATGAAGGAGTGCGTGAGGACAAAAGATGAATAGGCGTTTTTTTTTTAAGGAAAGAGTAGGAACTCTCTTTAAACTTTCTTATTGTTACCTTCATTCCCTGAAAGAAAAGGTCTTCTTAAAACTACAACTTGATCTTCAATAAATGTTTGTTTTATAAACTTTGGATAATTAATACAATATTTGGAGGGAACTTAACAAATAACTATTATAAAGTGTATATAGATTTCTAAAATGTTGTTAGAACAATTATTACAGAAAACACACTAAATTTTTTTAATAATCACAAATAAAGTCATCAGATTTATAAGGAAAATGTTAAAATTATAAAAAGAATAGTATATTTTGAAATGTACTGAATAAAAGGAATGCTAATTATGTCCTATAAAGGGCACATTCAGAATATGTATATATTTTCTGCATAAAACTGTGTTTTGTTTCCTTTATTTTAGTTCTCACTTCAGATTCTATTTGCACTATAGGTGAAGTATAGGAGTAAAATATAGGAGAAAAAGAGGGTTAACTATTCCATGCCCTGCAAAAACCCTCAGGAAAAAAAAAATTATCTTGGTGGTGTGATGAATTGGGAGATTGGGATTGACATATATACACTAATATGTATAAAATGGATAACTAATAAGAACCTGCTGTATAAAAAAATAAAATTCAAAAAAACATAAAATTCAATTTAAAATAATTTAAAAAATAAAATAAAATATTCTAAATCAATTTTTAAAAAAATTCTCAGCATGGTTAAAACAGAACCTGTTAGTCTATCTCTTAGGCTACCCCACAAGTGTTTTAAAGTTTTGTTTTGCTGTGGTTTTGAACCTTATTGTAATCTCTCTACCTCTGCTTCCAACAGACAAAAAAACAAAGAGTTAAAAGGCAAATACAACAGTAAACCACGGGGCAGAGATAGAGCTCTCTCAGCCCATTCCTTAACAAACTTGTTGCCAGGCCTGTCCGCACCATCCTAACTCCTATGTTTCTCTGGCCTTGAGCCAAGAGTATCATTTTACTCCGAGTGAAGAAAAAGAGTTTCATTCTTCCAATCTTGTACTACTTTCACCCCGACCTTGTAATCTTGTTTTTCCACATTTTCTAACTACTCAAACAAAAGCCTTCCCCCTTAAAATATGCACAAAGCATAGGGAAAAGAAGAGAAGGAGAAGGAGGTGTTCTCTCGATAGATAGTACTCATAGTACTGGGTGCTATTTTAAACACTGATAAGAACAAGCATGGAAGCAGGGACTCTGCCTACACCCAGTGAATTCAGGTAATGTATCCATTGTTCCACGTTGCTATGGTCTGGTGACAGGAACCACAACTAGAACAAGCTTGCCGAGCATTTTCCTTTGCATTTAGATGCCAACTTTGATAAGGTCACACCTTAAAAGATCCACATAGTATGCAACACACAGATAGCAATAAAGCCTTCAGCCATTCCCAGACTCAGATAAGATGGTAAAAAGAAGAGGAAATCAGAACAGCATTCACAAACGCAAACAGATTTACACAGCCAACCAATTTGTAACTACCACTCTCTAGATCCTTCCTCACACCAGCCATCTAAGTGGAGCCAACAACAAAAGTAGTGGAGAGATTTCAATCCTCCCCCCTCCCTGCTTCTATCCCAGGATTTTCTCAGAGGAGCTCACTGCCTTCCCTCACTGGTCTCCTTTGAGGAGAATCCAAAAGAAGTCCTTCATGGCTGTGTTTCTTTCAATTCCAATGACTTCCTGAAGTGAGTCATTCCTGACCCTTTATTCCCCTGAACCTCCCTGAAGACCTGGCGCCTCTCCTAGAGCAGAGCTCTCCTGCATAAGCTACCCATAGAAAGCAATTCCCCAACTGCCTTCCCTCCCAATCATTCCCCGAAGATCCAATCCTCTCCTCCCCTGCTGTTTTCCTTTCCAACCGCTCTCTTAAAGAACCTGACATCACTATTAATGAAAATACACAAGAGGTTTGGGAAGGAAGGGGTAGAATACCACTGAAGTGAGGGAAAACACGTGCGCGCGGGTGCGCGCACACACACACACACACACACACACACACACACAATGAAGGAATATTCTAATTTCTGAACTGTTTTTTTTCTTACCTGAAAGTTTTGTTCATACATAATACATTATATCACCTCTGATATACTCAAACTTTCCCAAATCACTTGATGAAATGATTTTATCTAAAACATTTCAATAAGTGTAATACATGTGTGTGTATTTCCCTAACAAAAACAACACAATTTACAGAAAGCTTAGCAACTTATAAAATTGTGACCGAAATCCAAAGACAGAAGTGCAAAGATCCTTTTTTACCTCCTATCAAGCACTGAAAATCAGAATTCTGGGGGAAAAAGAAACTTCTTCAGTAAAAACTACTGATAGATTGGCACCATGCTCAAAATCTCTGTAGTTAAACTGCTGAACTGCTGTGCTGTAGCTTACAGTTTAACCAAACTCTATCACAAAACTCTATTTCATTGTAATGTTGGCACTAAGATTTAAGAGTTTTGAAACAACTTCTTTTACACTATTTAACTTTTGCCTGTTTCAGATAATATAACATCTCTGGGGCAAAAGATAAATGTATAATCTGTTTGAGAACATTTTCTCCAATCTATATATTTTCATAATCAGAAATATAGTGATAAGAATTAAGTGATTCTATTTTTTTCCTTTTAAAGGTATAAATTTACCTAAACTTACTTTATTTAAATTGTTAAACTTCATCATTGACCACTTCTTTTTAAAAACAGCGTACTACTATAATGACTGATGATAATAAATCAAATAATTAGTATTTAAATATTTTAACATTAATCCTATTTTAAAATTTTCTTCTGTAGTTTCTAAAATAGTAATTTATGGAAAGAGGGAGCCAAACTCTTTTTCTAAATGAAAAGGTGGTCTAACCACTCTTAAGGAAATATGTTTGTTTTTACTAGGTTTTCCATTCTGATACCAAATATCTAAAAGCCCTTTGCCACTTGGAAAATCTAAAAGTAAAGTATCTTAAGTCTCACTGTCACATATCTTGTTCATATTCAGTACTATGAGAACACATTAAATAATCCATGTATTTAATATGTGGTTAATATATAATACTTGCGCAATAGTGCTAAAAAGTATCTAATTTTTAAATACTTTTCAGCTAAAAGGTTTTTCTAAATTATAATGTAATTTTCATTTGAAATATCTCCGTCATTGCACTCATCAGGTCATAAGGTAAAGAAGAGATATATCATGTGGTTGATAAATGGGAAAAAATTATGAATTTAGAAATAATTATATCATATGGGGGGGCCAAATTAGCCTGCTCAGATTCAGAAACACTTTAGGGTTCTCTCAGATACATATGGAAAGGGGGTCATCACAAAGCACTTGGACTGTTAGTAAAAGACAACCAAAATAATGGTCCTCTGAAGATACTTTGTAATCCCTTGCCCTTGAGAACTTTAAGGCTTAGCAGAGCAAGAACATGAAGAATTACTTCTTACTTGGGTGCGATTCACTATATTTATGTCAAGAGATGATAATTATAAGGTCTCATGGCTTCAAGGCTGTAGCTTTTGAGAGAGGGGAATCTTTGAATCCAAATATATTTCATGCTTCATTTTAAGTATGAATGCATACATGCATTTATCCAGTTTCCATTAGAATCTCAAAATTCTAATTGTAGAATTGTCTCTATTTCTCTCACTATAGAAAGAGCAGATTTGGTCATCTGTTGTGAGACTGACTAGAACTTAATAGGTACATAAGTGAATTGTGAATCAAGTTCAGTTATTATGAGAACTATATTCCTACTTTCATGTGCCAGAGTTTTCAGGTTTTCAGTGATAATTTGGATAATTTTCCATGAGATATATATATATATATATATATATATATATATATATATATATATATATCTTTCTCAGGAATATTTATGGGAGGAAAAACAATTAAACATACATCACACATACATATTTCTATACTCCTACGCCTTTCTTGACAATATTTTTGAGAATTTTCAAAAATAACTGGAATATGGTAGAGCATACTACAGCCTGAATTAGAAGTCAGAAGACTTAAAGTTTATCTGTTTACTAACTACAGCCTTGGACATTCCCTAACTTTTCTAGGTCTCAGTTTTTACACCTCTAAAATGAAGGGGGTTGAAATATGTCTCAAAAGCTATGATTAAATGAAATGAAAAGATTCAGGGGCATGATCCTCAATTAGGCAAAAGGTAACATAAAGACAACAGGGACACCAACTTGAACTGTCAGAAGGATGAAGTGAATATAAATTGAGGAAAAATGATTGAAATTACTAAATAGAAACCCACAAGATATCCCTTTTCAGTGTGTAGCTCACTGAATATTCCCCGAAGTATTCATAATGAGTATTATGTCTGATGCCAACTAGAACAACACTAGCTGCTAAGAAATTAAATAATGAAGACTATATAAGATGTGAAATTATTCCATTGGAAAGTAGGGGATTTGTTTAAATTCAGCAGAATGCTGGCAGAACTTTACATATTTCTTTTAAATTTTACCTGCATTTACATAGCACAAAATAACTTTCCTTACATTAGCTTAATGTACTACATTTACCATCCCCAATGTCCTGTGATCCGTATTTGGTCTCCATAAGCAGATTTAGATGCATGAAAAGACATAGGGATCACCTTCTAAAAACACTTAGTGTGGCCCACAATTTCAGAGAGCTGAGCTACATACTGAGCTACTGAACTGATGTGACCTGAGATCTGATCCCACTTCAGTAGTCATCAGGCTACAGTGCTAGTGTTACTTTACCAAAATAAACCCCTCCTCAATAAGAAAACGTGCCAAGAGTGCTTCCAGGTGCCAACTTCTACTCTTCTGGAATAAGATTCCACTAACAAAGTTAATAAAAGCTTTGAACTGTTTTTCTTTAGGAGGTATGTGATTAGATTCTACTCATCCTGAAATTAAGTCTCAAAGTAGATGTAAAAACACACTGCTTTTTAAATATTATACGTATATGCAATACATGTTTATTGTGTAAAATTCAGAAATCTAGAAAAGAATATAAAACAAACAAATATCACAATTCCAATACTCAAAGATAACCATTATTAACATTTGATGTATATTCTTCCTATTTTTAAGAAGTATACATACACTTATATATAAGTGGGGTTTTATTTACAAATTTGAGATCCTGCTAAACTTGTGCAGGCTTTTAAATTTCTGTATTTTGAAGAATTCCTATGCCATAATTATCTTTATAGCACATTATTTTTAATAGCTGTATCTTATTCTCTCCAGTGGATATGCTGTTTTTTAAAACAATCAACCATTATTTAAAATCTTTCAAAGAATTTAAATTGAACAGCTAATTCTCCATATGAAATATTCTATTTGAGGAAATGATTTTAAAAGTGATTTTAATAATTGATCCTATCAAACTTTCAGTAAATGAAGAATGAATTTAAACCAAACTTACAACAGTAAAAATTTTTGTAATCAACTTCCCTTTTTCATTCAAATAAATCAAATATTATAGGTAGGGGCAAACTGTGCATACTGCCTTATTAAAATTCATCTTGGAATTTTAGGGTTGCATATCATGATTAATATAACCACAAAACTAATAAATGCTTATAGTCAGCAGTCTTTTTCGAAGACATTCACTCTAATCTTGACCACAACCCTATGAGGCAAGTATATATTGGTACCTTTTTTACAAATTAAGAAACCAGCTTTCTGAAAGGTTAAATAATTCTCACAGCTAATAAATGAATCCTACTAAAACGTTAAGATGTAGCTCTTGAATCCCATGTTGAATAATGTTCGATGTTCTCATTTATATTTATGTCTTGTAAATTCACATTTATTAACTGAATTTTAACCCTAATGAAAACAAACTCCTAACACTAGCACTATTACCATCATGTTACAGCATGGCAATTTGACAATGTTATACTTCAAGGAGATAAGCATAATAAGGTAAAATATATTCAGAGATTTTTAATAATATTATAATTTTCAGAGTTGCATGTTGTATAGTAACGTCCAGGAATTTTTAAGATGAATTCCAGTCCTGATTTTTGTTTAACTGGTTTTTTAAACTACCACTTACACATATTTTTGGATAATAATTGCTTGATGGTTTTAAAGTGTGGAAGCCAAGACAAAATGCAATTAAAATTTTTGAATATATACAATAAATAAAACTATCAACAAATGATTTGAGTGTGAGGAATTTAAATCTATGCTGGGGGGGAGGGAAAGCAAATGGATGGATTATGCTAGTCTCTTACAGTTACACTTGCATGGAACCATGGGGATGACATTTTTAGTCCCACTTCCGAGGAAAATTACTGAGTAATAAGTTTTTTTTTAAATTTTCAGTGCTTATTTTTTCTTTTTTTTTTGTTGACTACACACACACACACACACACACACACACATATATATATATATAATGTAATATATATTTGCAGGGCTCTAAAAAAGTTTTAAGGTATATATATACAGTGAAAAGTCTTGCTTTAACAAAGTATATAGTGAAGAGTCTTACTTCCAATCCATTCCTCTATCTGCTCAGCTCTCAACCCTTAACCCTCTACCAAAATACCCTCAAAACACATTTTTTGGCTTTCTTACACATCTTTTCCAATATTTTTAATATAGTGATCAGCAATTTATCTCTCTTTTTTTGTACAAATGTAGCTTATATTTTCTGTCCTTGCTTTTTTTTTTAACTTAGCAATATATTTTGGAAATCTTTCCATATTCATAATATTCCTCATTTTACACACCACATAATACCCCCTTGTTGAGGTACCTAATTTATTTAACCAGTACTCTACTGATGGACATTATTTGCAAACTGTTTCCCATTTTTACTATTAAAAACAATGCTGCAGTGAATAAATCTGTACAGTTAACATTTTACAAATATATTGTTAGATAAATTTATAGAAATAGGAATACTAAATCAAAACTTATATGCATTTGTTCTAACTTATATTCATACCAACTTATACTCTCATCAACAATGTATGAGTCCTATTTCCTGATAGCCTTGCCAATAGAGTATGCTATTACACATTTGGATTTTTGCTAATATACTGGATTATAAATGCTGTCAAGTGTAGTGATAGATTTTTTTCTATTTTGAAACTCTTTATATGTATAAAAGTCACTGGTATTTTCCTTTGAACTATGTGTTAGGATAATTTGACCAGATGTCCATTAGGTGTTCTTTGTCAATTATTAGGTTTTGTTATATAATAGGGAGATCAGATCTTTATTCATAATGAGTTGCAATTTTTACCTTCAACTTGTTATTTATGGTTTTGCTGATTTTTTTGCCATGTTGAAGTTTTAAATTTTTATAAATTCAAACATATTAATCTCTTTAATTGACTTTTAGATTTTGAATTTTATTAAAAAGGCCTTCTCCATACTAAGACCATAAGAAATTTATATTTTCTTATACTGCTTTTATGGTTTCATCTTTCAAATTTAAATCTTTGTTCCAAATCAGAGCTTATCCTGATGTTCAGTATGAGATATGGATGCGCTGTATGTTCAGTATGAGATACAGACTATATGATGTACCAGTCAAAGAATACAGTAGTTCTTCCCATTTTTAAGTATTCTTTTTCATGTTATTTAATATAAATATTATGCCATTAAATAACAGGTATATTAATTTTGAACTTCCCTATTACGGAGTTATTGTTTGTGATCATTTTTCAACTGATTCTCTGAGGTTTGTGAGCATAAAATCTTATAATCTGTAAATAGTGATTATTTTACCTCTTCCTTGCACCGTTTTATAACCGCTTTTCTTTCTTTTATCTAACTGCATTGGCAGTTTCCTCCAGCACAATATTAAATAATGGTAAAGAGAGTGAACCAAATTTTTCCTTGCTTCCGATGTTAGTAAGCATGCCTCATGTGTTCCTATCAATCATGACTTTTGGGCTGAAATATTTTATCACATTGACGAAGTCTCCTTTCAATCCTATTTTACTGAGTATGAAGAATGGTCATTAATTGTCAATTTTTTTCATATGTCTTTTCAGTGTCTATAGAGATACATGCATATGATTTTTCTCCTTAGTTTAATATGATAAATAGATTTCCTGGCATTGAAATATTCTTGCATTGCTGAAATAAACCCCTCTTGTTGACAATATTATTACTTTAATGGAACCTAGACTGCTGTGATTTTTTAGGAACCGCCACTTATTTTGGACCATTTTATTTGACAGCATTAAAGTATGAGGCCAAGTCTTAAAGTAATAAAAAATTACCAACCAGAAAGATTTAGGGAAAAGGACTTGAATTTAGATTTGGGACTGGATATAAATTAATTGATTACACTAGACTGTTACAGGTCCATTGGTTAGGAACTCTAGGACTAACATTTTCAGTTCTACTCCTCAGGGGAATTATAGGCTCAGCAGAAGCCTTTTAGCCTAATATTGTGTATGGGTTTTTAAAAATGTAATAATACATTAATTTAACTTTATAAAGATTTACTGAACGCCTACTTCTTTTTTCAAGGCATTGACTGGCTCTATAGTGTAGTTCAGTGGCTTGCAGTTTTTGACCTAGATACACAATAAGAAATACATTTTTTATTGTAACTCAATATATATGCATATCTATGTGTGTCTAAATATATATGCATGTTTATGAAAAATGGTTTCATAAAACAATATTTATACCTACTACATATAATGTACATTTACTACACACAAATATATCTTATATTCTTATCTTTTTTATTCCATATCATTTTTATTAAACTGCTAGTTGCAAAACACTATACTGATTTTGCAACCCATTAATAAATTGCAATCTGTAGTTTTGGAAATATTGTCATACTAGCTAAGAACATGGATTCTGGAGCAAGACAAACTAGGTTTGAATCACAGTTATACCTGTTGATGGCTTTTAACTGTAGCTATGTATCTCATCTTTAAGATGAGGGCAACAGTATCTACCTATGAAGATTAAAAGAGCTAATACTTGTAAATGCATGTTTCAATAATATATTTGACTGGTTTGATAAAATATTTCCCTTAACCCTACAGTTGCCAAAAGAAAAACATCATCCATAATATAGAAACTGAGGAAAAATCATTCAAAATACAGACTTCCTAAGATCTATTAGAAACAATGATGAACAGCAAATATGATCTAAACATCTCATCTGGACTGTGTCTTTCCTTCCAAGGCCTTGGATATAATCAATAAATATTTGCTGAATTAAATAAGCATTACGGTCTCCTTTTTATTCTCCCTTTTATATACAGATACACATAAGTCCTTTTTAAGGACTTTATAAACCAGTAACCATGCTAAGTAATTATAATTTACCAGTACACTATAAAGAAGTTACCATACATTGTGACTCAAATATATATTTTTGACTATTTCATAGAACCATACTAATATCTCTAGTAGATGTAGTCTTTTACTCCAGATTTTCAAATCTGTAAACTTGATAAAGAAACACTTCTATGCTATGTTTCTTAAAGATACTTTTGAGAACATTCTGGCTTATTGTCTATCCCCTAACTCCTTACTACTTCTGATTGAGTAGTAAAAGAGGTAACAAGACCCTCGACATAATTACAGGTATTCATAAGGAACTCGGTGACCTAGTTCCTAAAATACATGGGTTCAATGTCTCTTACCCAAAACTCCTACTGGAGAAGTTGGTGGCACTAAAAGAGGTGGTAGGAACAAATATCCTTCTTTCTTCAGATTTACATGCTAATCCTTAGGGGAGTCAAAACGAAATGGAAATAAGCATATAGTAAACATCTGTATGAAAGTATGTAGGTATCTAGTGGTCATTCTCAGAATAACAGAAAAATGTGAGTCTTTCTATTTTATCCAGCAAGACTAATAATGCACACCCATGCTGGCTCTTGGCACGGCTGTAGCAAGGGACAATCCAGGAGACATACAATGGTGTAACTCTAACTCAGTCTGAAATGGTAGGCCAAAAGTAACCTAATTTTTACAGTATTTAGGTATAAAAACACCTTAAATCCAGCCTGGAGGAAAGTTACCATATTTCCTCCTCAACTCCCAGCATTCAAGGGCCTCTCCAGAGTGAACTTTGAAGGCAATGGATAAAAGGTATTTATTAGACAAAATTTCGTATTTCCATCAACTTGCTGGAATTTGACCACTATACATATCAAGTGATATTAATAGTTAGGCTACCTCTGGTAAATATGCTACATTAATTTCAAGTACAATCTCAAGAAACCCTTTAACTATACAAGTGTCTGTTTCTTAACAAAAGAAAGCCATGTTTGAAAGTCAATTAATATATTTTTAATAAATTTATTTATTTTATTTATTTATTTTTGGCTGCATTGGGTCTTCATTGCCGCACACGGGCTTTCTCTAGTTGCGGTGGGCTTCTCGTTGAAGTGTTCTCTCTTGTTGCGGAGCACAGGCTCTAGGCACGCGGGCTTCAGTAGTTGTGGCACACAGCCTCAGTAGTTGTGGCACACAGGCTTAGCTGCTCCATGGCATGTGGGATCTTCCTGGACCAGGGCTCGAACCCATGTCCCTTACACTGGCAGGTGGACCCCCAACCACTGCACCACCAGGGAAGCCCATAAAGTCAATTACCTTTTGAAGTAAAAAGTTTTGTTTTTTCTATTCTCTCTCTCTCTCTTTTTTTTTTCCAGTTGTAACTCTGGATATTTTGGAACATTTTTTCCTAATTGGGTGAAGGGGTGAAGGGAGGTATTTGTTTTATTTAGTTTTAGCACGTTCCTAAATCTGAGTGGGATTGTGTTCTTAAATTGGGCATCTGTTTGACAAGGAGGGGCAAGGGGTAACCAAGTTTGAAAGAAATAAAGGTAAATGGATATTTTTACACTTATCACAAGGACGGCAAGCACTAGCCGGCTGGCAGAACCCCAGTCTCTCACTGAAACTGCAGCACCGCCTTCTCCCTAATACACCTATAACAATCAGTCCTGCCTAATACATCCGCTGGAGACATGCTCTCTATCCTTCAATGTCTTCTTGAATTCCTTCAACATTGATACTCAACTCCAAAATTCAGGTTCAAATAACAGCTGACTGAAATTTTTCAACATATTTTCAGTGCTCCTATTTGCTAATGATAACAATAGGTTTTATTGAAAAAAATGGCATCTTCTTCAGAGAAATCTAAAATTTAATCTGCCTCTAAAATAAAAGGGGGTACCTATGTGTGTGTGTTGTTGGGAAATAGGATGTTTTTTTTTACTCTACCAAGAACTCTGATCATTTTAATTTGATAGATCCTAAACGTAAACTGCGATAAAAAAATTAAATAGCATTTTGATTAAATAAAATATTAAGTAAGAAAGACCTATTTTTTTCTTTGCCTTTCATGTTTTACCCCTTGATTTACTGTTACATGGACTTGAGAGATGTAATTATTAGTGATCATATTAATTGACTATGTGATATACAACATCGTATGAACCAAATGTATGAACTGTCACAAAATAAAGTATATGAAAAAGAATGTGAAAATCAAATTATAAGATTCCTTAAAAAGTCTCCTGAAAGGTGTAAAGATTTGATTTTCCACAGTGTCTGATTTAATATGACTTTGATCAAAGAATAAACCTCTGAAGAGGTTTATAAACAAAAGCATAAACCCTCTTAGGGATTAAAGCAAAAACATATTAACTCTTAAAAGTTGCAAAACAGTAGATTCAATTGAGCACTAAGAAGGCAAAATCACAGCTAAATTAGGTAATGCCAGGGCATGGTAGCTATGAAAAAGCTGGAGGATAAATATATACAATCACATATACTATTATAAATCATATTTCACCTTGCTACATAGTTCTTAAATTAATTTCATTCATTCATTATTCAGTAAGTTTACTGAACTTTTAGTTTATGCAAGGCACTGGCCTAAGAATATAAAATTATACATTTGTATGCCTTACAGATGAACTGGTCTTAATTTGAGGTAGGAAGAAGGGAAACAGTGACTGGAGAGGAAAATAAGACATTAGCCCTCTCGTGAATAAACACGCTATCCTATTAGTTAGATGCAATTCTATAGGCTTGAAACAATGAAGGAATTAAACCTTGGATGGAATATTTCCTTTTATTTCTCCGCCACCTTGGGAAAATGTCTGTTTTCATAGTGAGGTCTCTCAAAATGATAGCAGGCTAATCGGCACAGGTTCTTGAGATAATGGAAGCTCGCCTGGCTAAGCAGGCAGCCTGCCCATCAACTTCAGATCCACATATCTCCCGAATTACAATCAGAGACTGGTGTTCACACCCTGAAACCAATCCATTACTCTCATCTCCTGCCTTAAAAATAAATTAAACGGATAGGTGAAGGCATTGCATAACTCAAACTATGTGGATCTCAACAAATATGTCCCATTAACTACCACGAATAGTCATATTAGCATTAGACCAAGTGTTTCCTTATCAAAACCAAAAGATAATAGAAATGTTACCTGCCAAATGTGAGTAAACCCAGAAAGTCTAATTATTTACATGGCATAATAAATACTTAGGTCTTATTTAAATTTACAACATTTTAGAAATGAATAGCTATCTCAGAATCACAATGCTTGGGTGTATGACAGAAAAAAATACCTGTGTAACAACAGAGCTTTCTCACTTTGTACACAAAAAATAGGGTGAAACTCTTAGATATACCAGAATACCACCTGAACCTCTTTTAATAAGAATAATAGATGATACTTCGTTGACTTTCTGGTAAACACTTATAGTAGGAAAAACAAAGTCATATTATCAACATCTTAAGTGGTAAACTTTCCCTTGGTTACAGGAGCACAAAAATGATGTACTAGTAGGCTCATTACCACAGCATGAAATACTCAGTAGCTGTTAAAAATCATGAGATATATATATATGCTTAATAACATGAAAACAGTGTTTAAAATGCATACTGTTAAGGGAAAAACAATCATACAATAAGCAATTTTTATTATATGATCCTAGCCATTTCTATGTTTACAAAGGCATAGAAAATGACCTGGATATACTTTAAGTTGTTAAATAAATTACATACAAAGCAATTAGAACAGTGCCTAATACACAGTAAATGCTATATAAGAATTTCTGCTATTATTATTTTGCAGCAATTGTGAGATTATGAGTGCTTCACCCCTTTTTTTACTTACACATATTTTCTTTTTCTCCTTATTAAACTATACTCATTCTATAATATATATTTACAATAAAATGCATATCATTAAAATATACGTAATTAAAACCAGGATTTTCACATCTAATAATCACAATCCAGGAAAACTAACCCATATTATAAATCCTCCACAGAACTGGTATACCTAATAATTTTTGCTCAGTGGCGTTTAAAGTTCAGTATGAAAAAAGCTCAGAATTAAAGGTATATAGGAAAGAGAAGAAACAAACATCACAATTTTAGACATCTGAGTATTCTGTGCTGTACTAAGAAAGAAATTAATTTCACAAAAGCTCCTGACCTCAATCAACAAGCCTACACGTAAAGGAGCCGTCATTATTCAACACCACCTCCCCAACTCAGAAAGCCACAGGAGCCACTGCCATTCATCCAACAGTTATTTAATAATAGTGTTTCACATTCACAGGATCACTTTCTAGGTGCCCCAAATGCTGCTAACGTTTCATGCATCATCTCACGTAATCCTCCCAACGGCCTCATAATAGAAGTGTAGGGCAGAGGGCAATGAAGCCCAGAGAGGTTAAGTAACTTATCCGTGGTTGCACAGCTCATAAGTGGAGCCACGATTTCAACCGAGGCAGAAGCTAGGCCCCAGCATCTAGTCACTAGTTCAGCATCTGCTATGAGCAAAATGTTAGGCATATCAACACCCTTGCCCTGCTAAGGCCAGGGTCTTGAACAATTACTCTGTCAATCCTCTTTCAACTCTCAATCCGAACCCCTACCTCTAGCACCACAGTCACTGTAAGTGCATTTATCGCCACTATCACCAGAACTCCTGACTATATGGGGAGAAATGTATCCCTCAAGTTCTGATTTGTGATTTGAAAAGTATTTCCTCAGAAATGGCTAGCCTGCATAATTCTATTGATAAGATAAATGTCACATTAACTAAGCTTTTTCATTGGTTATTCTGGAAATTTAACACCATTTTACCATGTTTTCAAATGAAAAGTGCATTCTTTTATTCCAACATTTTACTTTTAAATTATCAAACAAAAAAATTTTTTACAACATGTATTGATTCATAATCAAAACCACCATAATCAGGATATGGAGCAAAAAAGACATTTTAAGTAAAAAAGAAAAGCGACTTATAAACAGACAAAGACAATCCCTGTTATATCTCGTTCTGTGTCTGCCAACTAACTGACTAGGTTTTCCCTCCTTCCTAGGGAAAACGCATTGGATACCAAAATAGAAAAGTTCTGTATACTTTTGCAAAATATATGTTTATACCTATGGCATTTTTATCTTTATGGATATTTATTTAAAAGCTGTAGTTTTACGGAGGCTTTACCAAAACAGTTGCAATTCTTTTCCATGGCAGTGTTTTGACAAGTGTGGAAATTATTAAATCAAGCACACCTTTTCCACACCACACATGACAGAGCACTGCTTATCCATAGGGAAGGGTCTCTGGTGTAAGATTATCAAGTGTATATTTATGCAGTATTCAAAGACATTTGTAAATGTGTCCTGAATTTATCAAACTATAACCAGAAGTTCCTTATGTTGAAACAAAACAAACAAAAGTAAATTATACCAAGTCCAACAAACTGACAAAGGTAGTTTCAAATCTTACTATTAGCTCAAGGTCTCATCGGCCTTATAGATATCACCTGAGACCTCCTCACCCACAAAAATTATTTGGCACAGGGTGAAAAGAATGGCCAAGGAGTCACTTCCAGATCCTAATATTCTCCAACTTTTTTAACCACAAAGTTAGTCTTTATTGCTGATATTCTGCTCTCATGAAACAAAAAGTCTCAACACAGGTCAAATACCACTTTGGAGCTGGAAAAAGTTACTTCAATGTTATTAATTTGATCGAAAACAAAAGGAAAATATTCATGGGCCCCAAACATTTCCTCCATACCTTCCCATATGATCTGGTGCCTGAAATTCCCATTATTAAAACTGTATTACAGGGCTTCCCTGGTGGCGCAGTGGTTGAGAGTTCGCCTGCCGATGCAGGGGACACGGGTTCATGCCCCAGTCCGGTAAGATCCCACATGCCGCAGAGCGGCTGGGCCCGTGAGCCATGGCCGCTGAGCCTGCGCGTCCGGAGCCTGTGCTCCACAATGGGAGAGGCCACAACAGTGAGAGGCCCGTGTACCGCAAAAAAAAAAACTGTATTACAACAACTTGAGACCGAATTTCTAGAAAAGCCTCTACTAAAGCACACAGGCTACTCTAATACAACTGTAATCTATTAAACTAAGTCACTCTCTAAAATCTCAGCTTGAATGACTTTACCCAATTGTTCTATGACAGGACAGAAAGCTGAGAAAAGCATTCCTACTGCCATAGACAGGTTCTGATTTGGATAGAGAGGGATTGTGGAGACCAGTATCAGCATCATGCAACCCTGCAAGGAAGGCAGTGGGGCAGTGAAGCAACAAGAAAGTACCACAAGGGAAGTGGGTTTCTAAAAGGAGTGCTAAGAAAGAAGAAAGAATAGCAAAAGGCCCAAAGACAATTCATATGCTTCACTAAAACTAGCCTGATCTACATAACCTTTGCTGGGGCACCCGTGGCATGCCCCTTCCTGCAGCGTTCTAAGTACTCTTCCCACCACAACCTCATTTATTTTTTAATGAAATAGGTCAGCTTGACAAAGGGCAAATGCCTGAGCTGAAACAAATTTCCCTAGGGTTAGTCAGAGGAAGTTTCATTACAAGTCTAAAACTATGAGCCAGCACAAACAGGACAGATGCAAGTGTGGGAGAGAAGAAATATGAGAGGGACAAAGAATAAAGGGTGTACCACTGTTATTATTGTTACAGATGACACATAGAAGGAAGTCCATAGGAATTTTGCTTATTAATACTCTAGCCTACTGTGAGGCCCAGCAACAGACGTATCCATACTCGCTACCTCCAAACTACAAGAATAAGCAGGAAGCAAGGCCTGAAGAGGTTTGAGTGCTGAGGGCAAGACTATCCATACAGATCTGGGTTCGGAGGTCACCATCCTTTATGGATTCCTACTGTATCCTGTTCACATAAGGAGAGGTGGAGTCAGATCAAAATTGGCCTTTACTACTTGATTCCCACCCCCAGCTAAAGGGGATTCCATCTGTCTTCCCCTAAGGGCAGTCCCCGCTACAGCCCACTTCATGAAAGCCCATTCACTCTCCCTTAGTCATTGGTTCACAAAACATTGGAGAGGGGTGCACCTATTCTGTACCTGGTGCAGTTGCAAGATCACAGGTACAGAGATGAACAAGACATAGTCTATGCAGCAGAGGATCTCAAAGGCTAATATGGGAGACAGACGTAAAACAGTAACAATAGAATGCGATAGATACTATAATAGAAATATGTACACACTCAATGCTACAGGATTACAGGGGAATAATTAAGCTTTAAAGAAGCAGTAACATACATCTGCTCTTTAAGGACTGGGAGTTTCTTGGGAGTCAAGAAAAAGGGACAGAAATTCAAGGAAAAGGGAAGGGCTCAGGCAAAGATAAGGTAATTTGAAAGAAGTTGTTATGTTCAACACAAATGTGGCAAGTGTCTGTGGTTGAATCATGGTATATGTGAACGGGAATTTCAGGAAATGAAGATTAATAGATTATGTTGTTTAACAAAGGGTGTAGTATAAAATACAAAAGAGCTTATTAGTTCTTTATAGGTAATATAGCTCTTTTTAACTCCCTGTAGGTAAGGGGAGTCATGAAGGTTTTAAGGCAGGGGAATGATAAACAGATTTGTACTACAGAAAGAAATGTGACAAGGCCAGAGAAAGAAAATGATTAATTTTATGAATCGAACTAGAATTGCAGACAACCTCCAATTCTTCCCAAAAAATCACTGGATCCTTTTCCTTAATTATATGGATATAATTGGGAAACTGTTACGCTTGCTGTCTCAAACTCACATCTAAAATATTCAACTGACATTTAATTTTTTACTTATTTATGATTTCTATCTGTGAAATTTCATTTTTTAAAGTAAGAATGAATTCTTCTCTGTTCAATTACCATTTTTCATAAAGCATTCAATAAGTACTCACTGATTATGGGGCATAATAACCTATAGGATCTATTCTATAAATAAATTTTATGCTTTCTGATTCTGTTTCTATCTTTTCCATTATTTCTATCAATTCTCTTATGTTCTCTGATTCTATTTCTAGTGTATTGCTACAGGCTATTAGAGAAATATAAGGTCAAGTAGGTAAATATTCACACAAGTGCATTTAAAGCATGCCTCTCCTCTTTCCTTCTGGCTGCAGCTCATGGGGATATGGCTCCCTATCTTACGCACATCAGTACTTGGGTGCCACAGTGATACCATTAGGTATATTTCTTACATTCAGTAGTAACTCAGTGTGGAAGTTGGAGTCTCTGTGAAACTGTTTAGCAGATCATATAGGATATTACTGGAATTCCATCAGTATTTTTTCTAACATTCAGAGTTGCTGTAAGTGAAAGGACCCTAATGAAATTTTTGCGATTAGCCTTGGAAGAACTGCTCTTAACAGACTAGTCAGCTTCTTTGAGGTACAATAAAGGAAAATATCATTGTAGCAAAGGCCTTTTATAACCACAGCATTGCTTTAAAAAGACCATTATTATATTTTCCTACAGACAACTAAGTAGCAAAATGGAAACATTCTTAAGAGTTCCTTCTCAGTTTGGTTAGAAACTGTGCAGCGCTAATCAGCTGTTGAAATCTAAACTGATTATTTCTGAAGTGTCAACAGATGCACAAGCTCCAGAGCTGAAACAGGAACATGTGTCTGGTTTTTTGTAAACAGGCTGAAGGAATACAACTGACAGAAGTATTGTCTCTTCTCTAAAGAGAGAAAATATTGTCTCAGAAAATGCAGTGTGAAAATGTTGCACATGGTTTTATTAAATGTCCCAAACAAAGTAACCTAGAAGGCCAAGAAAAAGGGAAGTGACCAAAGGCAGGTAGAGAACAGGAAAAAACAAGAGAAAAAGAGTAAAGACATTCTACCTGCTGCAATAATGCAATGTAATATATCTTTACATTTTTAGCATTTTCTTGAAAAGGGCAACCTCCACCCCCTGAAAACCCTAAGGACGCAGTCAGGCATATTCTTCTTGTACCATCACAGAAAAGTAAGGGACATTTTAGTGTTTGATAGTAACATGCTGTAATCCTCTGACTCCTTGGAGCAACCAGTGTCTTCAAAGCAGTCCTTTCCAATTTCCTGCATAGATATTATTTGATAGCATTTCTGAAACTTGCCTGACATGGGTTCCTTCCTTGCTGATTCTGATTCAGTACACCTGGAGTGAAGTGTAGGCCTCTAGTTTTATAAGCATCCCAGATGATTCTTATGATCAAACAAGTTTGGGAAACAGGCTGCATAACACAACTATTTTTAAAACAACTTGGGTATGAGGATTATCCCTCCCCCAGAATTTCACAGTATTCCTTGAAATGAAGGGAGACCCAACAGTGCTATGTGAACTTGCTGAAGCACTCTTACCAAATCGGCAGTGGCATAATTAAATGGGCTAACAAATTTCCTAAACATATACCCAATCATATTTCAGCTAGGGAATCCCCTAATCAGATAATTCTCCAAAATAAAGGAAAGATGTGTCTGACAAAGCCTCGCCTGGTTAATCAAGAGAAATTCCCATGGCTAGATTTTGCCACAGATGATCTGGAGCACTGCTATGTCTCCGAAGCTAGGGTCAGCTCCTCCCCAAATGTTCACACACAGACAAAGCCAGCTAATTTCCCTGTTAACTGTGAGTGAGTCACCATCCTAACAATTTAGATTGCTAAGGTGCACATATTGAAATATATGCTTCCCGGCACAATTCCATATCCAATTACCATAGTAAATCCAATAAAGGCACAGTAAAACTGCCACTCAGCCAGGGGAGAAATACAAAGTCATAAGCCAATTCAAATATTGCTAATGCCCGTGGAGGAACAACTGTGGATGCCTAGAACCCCTGTCAGGAAACCCCGTCTTATCTTTTTCACCTAGGAATTTTTCATAATAAATTTCAGCTGGAAAATTTTGGTAAGTTTCTACATCCTAAGCTAAATGAATGCCTGAAAGAGATTCCCATTTTTTATTTGAGTTTTGCAACATCTCTCTATATGCCTCTTCCCTTTTAAGTCTTAGAGCAACAAGCTTTCAGGTAAATATAACTGCTAAAACATCTATGTATGAAGTCAAAATTTTGCATTCCCTTTGAAATGGAAACATAATCAGTGAATTTGTGTCTTCAAAATATGTCCAGTTTTCAGGCAAAATATCATCTTAAATATAATTTAATCTGAACTGTCAAAAGACTTAAAAGTTATTTAAGGTTTAAAAGAGAAATTCCTTAAATTTATTTAAATAACTTAAAAGTTATTTATAGTTTTATTAAGAGGTAACTTACTGAAAATAAAGTCAGGGTTTTTTATTTTGTTTTGTTTTTGTTTGTTACTTAACCATACTTAGATGGTTTACTTGTAGCTGTCTGGGCAAAGATGGAAAGAGACAGGACATACATATGCTAACTATGGCATTATTTCTCAGAATAAATTATGACAGTCTTTTAAACACAGGGCCAATGCAAAACTCTAAAAATGTACATGAAAACCTAGGACTACAAGCACTAATACAGAACAAAGCATCTAAAATTCCCCTGAGATATTTAGTTTGTGTCTTAGTAAAAGGCAGTAACATTCCAGAGAGGCAGATGAAGGCTCAGCATAAAGGACTTTCTAAGAATCAGAGCTGACCAACAATACAACAGCTTCTCTCGCACAGAAGTGGTCAAGGAAAATCCCAGAGACCACCTGTCACACGTGCTGCCAAGAATATTCTTGCTTTGTTTAGGAAGTTGTTCTAAATGACCTCTGGGGTCACTTCCAAGTAAGTGTTTGATTCATCAAGGTTATTTTCAGTGGTGAAATAAATGACACAAGTGTACACACAAACAAACACACACACACACACACACACACTTGCAGTCCCAGAAGAGAACGTAGAAGCCTGATATTTTTAAATGTGATTTTATAGGCAAAAAGCAGAGATTGAATCAGCTACATCCTCAAACCACCATTCTGCAGAAGGGAATAAGGTACAAATTTGTTCTCCCTCAGCATGCTCTTTGAGTCAAAGAACAAGCCCAGGTCCCTAGTGGCCTCTAGCATATTCTTTAACAGGCTGCCATCAATCTAGTTCTTGGGACAGACTGGGAGCTACAAAACTACAGAACACATTTGGATGTATAATTGTATAAAAAAACACAGATGTCATGAAATGAACTTTCTCTGCTCTCCAGCATATTTCAGTTTCCCGTGCGAGAAAAACCTAGTAGTTTCCTGAAAAAGCGCACCAGAAAGTAAACAAACAAAAGGAGTACTAGACTTCAGTCTTTTTCAGGAGTAGGCTTAGCCTGTGAGTTCTGAGACAAATCAACTTGCTTATGAACTGAAAGCCTTGGAGAGCTCCATTAGTCTTGAAATAGGAAAGAAGGAGAAATCGGGTCCTATGGAGACAGCTCTTTATCCCCTTGCATAACCTCATGAAAAGCATCCCCCTTATTCAAAAACTAGAGACTCCAATGTAATTAATCAAATAGTTTTTAAGTAACACCTTATTTTTCTTTCTGTATCCTCTGCTTGCTACTTCTACTTTTTAGATATGCACTCTTTTCTCGTAAAAGAATTGCTGCTACACAGATAGCCAGGTTCCATGGTATAACAATTAAGATTTTGTTAACCTTAAAACTTTATTGAAGCACTATGCTAAATACCTTGGAAGAGTTTCTTATGTGATTTACCAAGATGAACCAATGAAATGAAAGCAGAAACAGGAATAAAAGCTACATTTTCTGCCATATTTAACTTTTGGAAGTTTTTGTTTAACATCAAACAATCAGTATCTTCCCATTAAATCTGCCTTGAGACATGGACCCCAAATAAAACCTTTTTCCTCCTTTCTCCTAGTTCTTAATAGAGTTTTTAATTATAGTTTCTTCTGGATGCTAAAGTAGAAATGTTCTTCATGGACAGCAATTAAACACAGACATTCCAACCAACAAACATACAAAATACTGTTTAAGTAACCATAATTAAGAAATGTCAAATAACCTTAGATACTATTTTCCCCTATCACATTAACCAACACTGATAAAATTCAGTGCTGTCAAAGGTGACAAAACAAGGACCCAAAGATTACTTGTAGTGTAAACTGGTAACCTTTTCACAGGGCAATCTGCCCATGCTTTATCCACCAAAATGGTCATTGCACATACTTCATGACAGCAATTCTGCAGCCAAGTTATCCTAAGGCCGCTGTGCAAAGGTAAATGGATGGACAGGCCATTCACTGTAACACTGTTTATGTAATAGCAAACACCTAGAAACAAACTAAATGCTCATCGTTGAAGGACTATCTAAGTAAATCACAGTGTATCCTCGGGGTATAACGTATAATGGAATTATATGCACCCAAGAACAAAAAAAAAGTCCAAAAAAAAATTCCTAACTGCAAAATCAAGTCATAAGTCAGTATGCACAGTGTAATCCTACTGGTAGTAAAAAGAAAAATATATAGATGTGGTAGTCTATATTCTAGCTGAACTAGCACTAGACTTAACATGCTAGAATATACCAAAACTTATGGAAGGATAATTAAGAAATTAGTAACATGAGAAACGGAGGGCTGGGATTACCTGTGCAGTGGGGCTTTTACTTTTCATTTTATATCTTTCTCTACTGTTTTAACTTCCTACTCTGTCCCTATGCCACTTTTATTTAGAATCTTTATTTAGACTACTCTCCAGTCCCAGACCATGGCAGAATTTTGTAACACTGGCCACATCCCCTGTGGGATGCAGCTCACTACCCACACCTCATCATCCCCAGCACTATCATACCATAACACCAAAGTTCCAGTTCGGAACTTACGTAATGAATGGTTTCAGAGCTGACATTTCCCCCACCACTTTTCTTCTTTCTTCACATCCTTATGTTATTTGTGCTGATTTTGGCCTCCCTTTCTCTAAAATGTAAGCTTGTCTGAGAGCAAGGTCAATGTTGTTTTAATCCTTGCTTCCGCCAAAAGCATCTAGCACAGTACTTAACAAGTATGAGTAATAAATAAATGTTAGGTTTGCTTTTTATGAGATTATAGCTTTGAGGTTAAAATTTTATTTTAAAGGGAAGAAACTACCACACTTTCCTGATCATGTATGTTTGCTAATAAATCACCTCCACATTACAAAAAGAAACACTGAGGTACTTTAAACTTAGATTTGCCATTATTAAACAATTAAGTAAAAGATGGAAAAAAGGAGACCGAAACATTAAAAGAGGTCTAAATAAATTTTGTAAATGGTATGAAAATATGCAGTCTTTCATTAGGTATGCCATATGGGGCAAGAGAACATAGGCAAAGAAAAAGGAACTGATTGAAGAAAAAAGTGTTATAATAATCCCCTCATTTCCAACAGCATCAACTACAATTTCAAAAAAAAAAGGCACTGGTTTCAGCTCCAAGTACACATTTATAACAGTGAATAGGAACTACCCATCAGAATGGAATGATTATTGATTTCTTAATGGATTACTGCTGTACAAATTTATACTCACCAAAAAACCATCAATCTTTGTGTAATAATTATAAACCTATCACAGTACATACAGCATTCTGACTGAATTGAAACTTACTGCTATCTGCCAGGAAATGACCAGTTTTCTATTTCTCCAGCTCCAACCACAATACAGAATGGCGAGCAGATACTTACATCAAATGTTATTACAGGACATGGCTTTGTGACAGCCACAACATGCACCATCTGTAAATGGCTATTAGAGAGGTAAACAGTCAGGTCCTGGTGAACGTTTTCTTATTATTCATTAGCTATGAAAACTGTAAATAAAATGAGCATTAGGTAGTTACACTTGTCAAATGCCTATCATTACTGCCAGGTAGTGGAGAAGGGGTCAAGGGCAAACAGCACATTAGCTGAAGTCATGCTGTTCTGATTTTATATCCTAATTTCAAACCTCTCCCCAAATCTGCATCAGAAGTGCCAAACCACTAAGCTACAGAGGTTAGGTCTCTGTCTAAACCCTAAGTGTATTCTTAGTAAACTGCATTTTTACTAAATACGAAGTGGAACACCATTATAATTCAAATATTATTTTCCAAAAAGAAAGCCCCATTATGTCAGTTCCACCAAGCAGTCTTTAATCATTGGATAATTATGTGATCCAGCATTAATCAAATAATTTCTAATTCTTGTATTTTCCAGCTGTAGGTTTTAGATAACACCACTTCCTTCCAGATAGTTAATCCCATTCTGAACACCTTATTGATCTATAGTATGCACATATAGTCATAGAATGAAGATAGTTAATCCAACCTAAATAAAAGTAATTTGCAATCAATGGTATACTTGTCATTTTCTCTTTAGCTTCTAATCTATTGAATATTATCAGAATTTTTGGTTAGATATATCAATTTTCTTTTCTGAAAATTATAACATGTAATTTTTCCACCCAATTAACTCACTTTAAAAAATGTATTTCCAAAACATCCTAGGAACTAAAGAAATAAGATTTGATTGTTTTTATAAAGGATTCCCTTTCCTAAGTACTAAGAGACTATTAAATTATCATGATAATCAACCATAATAATTAAAATACTATTAAGTATAATATAAAATCAAATAGAAAAGCTAAATGAAGTTACCATAATAAAATAAAATAAATTGTGAAACACCACAATGGATTTGTGAAACAGTGGAATTTGTGGATGGCAAACTTGTCTGTTTTTTTAATGGAAAAGAATATTCTAAACGTTATAACAATCAAGTAAGAAAAATACTCATATTCTCTAGAAGGCAAGAGATGACTTTATACTGAGTTGATACTACTTATAGTTCAAGTAATATCTTAGGAACCATATCTAATAAGTATAAAAATAATATGCAAATATTTATAAACTACAAAGAATAACAGTTAATTGCACCAGAAAATGAGCTACGTGCTTTATGTAAGTTAATGCATTTATTTCTTAAAACCTTATGACAGGTATTATTATTTACAGCTGAAGGAAATGAATGTAGAATATCCAAGAAACACTCCCAAGGTCACATAGTAGAACAATCAAATATCGGCAATTCCCCACATTTACCTTAAAGTAAGGAGCAGAGCAAGGACTTGACCCCAGGTCTATGTTACTTGAAAATCTTAACCACTTCCATTGGGCCCCACCCCAAAGCATAACAACAGCTGCACCCACAGAAACTGCTATGTTCCAGAGCAAACAGGTACCCAATATTTATTGTGAATGAAGCAAATGAACACATGAATGAAAAGAAGGAAAGAGCAAACTATGTAAGGGAAGCAACACCAGGCCAAGAGCAAGAACATAAGGCTTTAAATCACTCTTCTACTCTTTCCCCATGTGGGCCTCAATGTGCAGGTTTCTAAAGTACAGGTTTTGGAATAGATATTACAGTATAAAATACTGTGTTTAACATACTGGTGCATGTGCACGCACAGGCATGCATGCACACACACACACATAAACACACGCATGCAGAATTCTATTTATGGAAGGGAAAGGACAGTCATTTAGTGAGACCTTGAGCCCATATGTATCATCTACTATGTTTTCCTGGCCCAATTCTGAGTGTTGGGGTTACATCAGTGACCAAGACAAATGTTCTTCAAGCGTGTGTTGAGAGAAGAGACAAATAAATAAACTAGATAATTTCAGATACTATTAAGTACCACAAAATATAATAGGGTAATGTCATAGAATGCCTGAGAGGGGCTTATTTATCTAGGGTGCTCAGGAAAAGCCTCTCCAAAGGGGCAACAGTTGAGTGACAGCAGAAAAGAAGGAGGCTTCATTCAAAGTTATGATGGAAGAGTGTTCCAAACCCTCAGATGGGAATGAACTTGCCCTGTCCAAGGAGAAGAAAGAGGGAGATATTTTGAGAGTTTAGTGAAGAAGAAGAAGAATGGAGGAGGACTCAGACAGAGGCAGGAGCTACATGTCCTACAGGATCTTGCAGACTGTGGAAAGGAATTTCAACTCTATTCTGTTTTTAATAGAAAAGTTTTGTGTTTAAAGCAATGGATGATTATTATCTGGTTTCAGTTTTAGAAAGTGCAGGTCTGACTATCGGGTGGATTATGGGGCAAAGAGGAAAAAGAATGGAGGCAGAAAGACCAGCTACAAATTTTTGTAATATTTTAGGTTTAGAAGACTAGGAAATGATGGCAGCTCAGACTAGAGATGTAGGAGTGAACATTATATAAATTCAAGATATATTTTGGGGGACTTCCCTGGTGGCACAGTGGTTAAGAATCTGCCTGTCCATGCCGGGGACACGGGTTTGAGCCCTGGTCCGGGAAGATCCCACATGCCGCAGAGCAACGAAGTCCGTGCGCCACAACTACTGAGCCTGCACTCTAGAGCCCGTGCGCCACAACTACTAAGCCCACGCACTGCAACTACTGAAACCCTAGAGCCCGTGCTCCACAACAAGAGAAGCCACCGCAATGAGAAGCCCACGCACTGCAACGAAGAGTAGCCCCCTCTCATCGCAACTAGAGAACGCCCAGGTGCAGCAGCGAAGACCCAACACAGCCAAAAATAATAAATTTTTTAAAAAAATTTTTAAAAAGATATATTTTCGAAGTGAAGCCAACTATTTCTGATGGACTACATGTAGAGTTTGAGGAAAGGACCAGTACCAGATACAGATTGGAAAGTCAAAGCATTGCAGTATTTAAAAAAAGAAACTGAGAAAGAGACAATGACCTGCAGATGGAAACATAAGGGCTGCTAATAGATGTAGGTGAATACCAGATGTTTTCTGTTCACTGAGTAATTGGCAGCCACTGATTATGACACTTCTAATGAAGCCACTCCCTCTCTGTTTCTTTCTCTCAGACAGGGGCAGCACATTTTTCTCACTTTTCTATCGAAAGCTTCTAGCTTGGGCTTCCCTAGTGGCCCAGTGGTTGAGGGTCCACCTGCCCATGCAGGGGACACGGGTTCATGCCCCGGTCCGGGAAGATCCCACATGCCGCGGAGCAGCTAGGCCCGTGAGCCATGGCCGCTAGGCCTGCGCGTCCGGAGCCTGTGCTCCGCAACGGGAGAGGCCACAACAGTGAGAGGCCGCATACCGCAAAAAAAAAAAAAAAAAAAAGCTTCTAGCTTTCTGATTGCAACTAACTGGACCATTTCCTTTATCTCAATAGTCAGTAACCTAGAAAATCAAAACACATGGTAAAAGTAGAAACTTGGAAATAAGTACTAATGACCAAGCCCAGGGTCTCTCAGGGGAAGCAAAGAAGTAAAACACCAAATTCAAAGCATGAGTGCACTTTAAAGCAAAAAAAACAAAAAAAGGCTTTATTATAAAGTGATAAATACAACTTAATAGGCCTTAATCGCCAGAGGTGTGCGCATCCAGATACATGATTCTGAAAATATATCAGTATCCAAAATGTATCCAAGAACTCCACACTTGCAAAGCAAGCATTTGGGGGAGTGCTGAAGTTCCCCACCATCCTGAAGAGCCACCCAAGTAGGTAACAATGCACTTTAATTTATTAAAAACAACTTGCTAGCAGCAAAAGTATTTTACAGTAATTCAACTCCAACTGCTCACACAATAGAGAAAAAGATGGCGGGCTTCCCTGGTGGCGCAGTGGTTGAGAGTCTGCCTGCCGATGCAGGGGACACGGGTTCGTGCCCCGGTCCGGGAAAATCCCACATGCCGCGGAGCGTCTGGGCCCGTGAGCCATGGCTGCTGAGCCTGCGCGTCCAGAGCCTGTGCTCCGCAACGGGAGAGGCCACAACAATGAGAGGCCCGCGTAACGCAAAAAAAAAGAAGAAAAAAAAAATGGCAAACAAAATTACGGATTTATTACCACAAAGGGTTCTTTTCAGCATAAAAATGCAGATGACCTGTTATCATTAAATTGCTACCGTAGAGATATAAGCACTTTCAGTTCAGTTAGGATTAAGTACATTGCTTTCCAATATATGCCAGTTAAATATTATAGGCTTAATTTACAGAACCTATACCAAGCAAACTACATTTCATGAACTTCCAAATAACATACAATTTTGTTGTAACAATAAAGAAAGGCAAAAGAAAAGAAAAAGAAAAACCAAAGCTAGAGAAGCAATAAAATGATTAGTTCTTAAGAAGATGTTACAATGTAAACAATGAAGACTTGGCATTCTCCAAGCTATTAAAATACACCACCTGATTTTTTGTAGCTATAGGCATGATTACAGATGTCTGTAAAACTAGGTAACGATTGGTTGCTCTTTTAAAATTGCTCAGACACATTTAACCAACTATTTCAAGTAAGGATTCAGATAAAAACTGGAAAAAGAAACTTTCCTAAAGGTTGGGTATCTGATCCTAGGTACTGTTATAACAATTATATCATGGACAAAGGTGATAAGTATCACGATTGCTCTAAGAAAATTAAGGTCTGGCCTCACAATCTAGCATAAGCAGAAATGTGTACAGTTTCAAGGAAGAGGCATTTGATTCATGGGTTTTTTTGGTTTTGGGGGGGTTTTTTTGCAGTACGCGGGCCTCTCACTGATGTGGCCTGCCCCGCCGCGGAGCACAGGCCCCGGACGCGCAGGCCCAGCGGCCATGGCTCACGGGCCCAGCCGCTCCGCGGCATGCTGGATCCTCCCGGACCGGGGCACGAACCCACCTCCCCTGCATCGGCAGGCGGACCCTCAACCACTGCGCCACCAGGGAAGCCCGATTCATGGGTTTTTAAACGATCTTTGGGATTTAGCTACTGGGTAAGAGTTCCCTAAAAAAAGCAGCAGTATTACTCCCATTTTCATGTGTGTCTACTAAATGGCTAGGTTATGATTTGAGAGATCTTGGATCGTGGAAATTAGAAACCTTCATTAGACAAAATAATAATAATAACTTTATTTTTTTATTGAAGTATAGTTGATTTACAATGTTGTGTTAATTTCTCCTGTACAGCAAAGTGATTCAGAAATGTGTGTATACATATATATATATGTATATCAACACACACGTACACATTCTTTCCAAAATTCTTTTCCATTATGGCTTATCACAGGATATTGAATAATAATAACTTTAAAACTATAAACTTTCTCAACAATCTCTCTTACTTCACACTTCTTAAAAACAAATAACCAAAATGTCTTGGGGTGAATTTATATATATGTATATAAAGATTGTCTACAGATCTTCTAGAATCTTTATAAAATCTATCTCTGTACTGTAGAGCAACATTGGCCTAAAAAGATGCATTTTATGAAGTCATGTGAGGCCTCTAAGCACTTGAAGCTTTTAGTCTAACACAGTATTTTGCTTGAGTGAGTGTTGCAAAGAGAGTTCAAGAGCCTAAGCTAGGGTTAACTTGAGACCATTTATTTTAAAACTGCCTTGTGGGTAAAAAGACTAGCTGGGTGATGTATCCTTAGTACACACAGTGCTGAAGTGACCAAACCTGTGGGGTTAATCTGACTAATAACTTATAGAAATAACTGAGTTACATCTCTAAGGTGTCTAGCCAAATAAGCAATTCATATTAACTCATAATGTAGTTAAAAATTAATAGGCAGCCTTCCTGATGGAGACACATACGTATAAGGCAACATGCTAGCTAACTTCTGTGGAAAAGAGAAACTAGTATTTCTTGAAATGTGTTAGGCACTGTGATAGAAGCTTTACTGAAGTGTTTTATTAATCCTCACAACAACCCCAAGAGACAAGCACTAACTTTGCCTATTTGACAAAGGAGGAATTGGAGATTAACACATAGCACAGCCCAAGTCATAAACCCAAGTCTGATCAGCACTGAAGTCAGGCTCTGACGGCTACCCTCAGGCTGTAGAGATTATAGTCATTTTCCCTGCGCTCAAGGAGATTCCAGTCTTACAGGGGCGATAAGATGTACACAAACAATGGAGTAATGGTAAAACAAGATAGAAAGTGATAAAGGCTTCCTAGTTTTTAGAGAGGAAACTATTCCTGGATAAAAGGATCATTTTGTTTTAAGGACTGACTGCACTGACACTATGCTCATAGTAACCCAGACCCAGGAAAAGTTACACTTCAGACATGAAGAGCAAAATGTGTAACTTTAAATGATCTCATTGGGATTTACAAAGATTTCTGCATCTTTTAACCAATGACCTATGAGTAGCCTGTTTATTATGTATTCTGCTATAAAATCTTCTCAAAAGAATATCCACTTTTCTTCTTGATTGTTCACAGAGGAAAAAAATGGACATTACTGGGGACTGATATATAGTTCTGAGAATTCCAGATATGCAACAGAGAGATGGGTAATGATGTAGGACACACAGCTCCATGAGTATGGAAATTCATGGAATTTCAGAACCATACTTGGAATTCACTCACCAACATATCTAGTAAATAAGTAAACAAGACCCCTCTCTGGGCCAGGTCAGGAGGGAGTCACACTGTGCAGTCAAATCCTGCCACCAAACACGTCTTCTGAACTGCCATCTTCAAATGAAGTGCATTCCTACCGCATAATTACCATTTCAATTACATCCCTCACAAACAGAGCAGGTTTATTTGTGATTCGCATTAATTAGGTAATTTTAGCTTCATTTCTTTAGTAATTGATTTGAATACAACAGAATTAATAATTGCCTCATATCTGCACACACATTTCTTTTCAAACAAGGACGATCTGACAGCACTCAGACAGATGAAGAGCAAAAATATCCACTCAGGGATGCAGATATCTTGAGTTTTATCAGCAATGCTTTGGACTACTTTTTTTTTTTTAATTGTTGTTGCTTAAAAGCAGAGTAAAAGCACATCCTTTCTAGAAGACTAGTTGATGCCACATGTATGTGGGATCTTTTTCTCGGTTATTTGATTCAAGTTTTTTCTCATACTCTTTTCATCTAACGATAAAATAATAGCTACCATTCTGGTTAACTTACTCCATGCCAGTCACCATTCTGGAGCCTTTACATGTATTATTTCTATCACTTGCCACTCTGACAAAGCAGATTATTAATATCCCTGTTTTACAAACTGAGATTCTAAGAGATGAAATATCTGTCTAGAGGTCTCACATTTGATATATATCAGGGCTCACTTTTTTTTTACCACATAGGGAGGGGAAGAGGAAAATTCATTCAGTTCTGTATTTTTTAAAAATATATGTTTATTATTTTCTAGTAACAAATAAAAGGCTTAAGTAATGCCAGGAAGAACAGATTCCTCTGAGACTGCTTAAATAAATATTAAGATCAAGTTTTAATGAGCACATTGTATGTTAGATGTGAAAGCATTTCGAATAGTCTAAAATATTTTACAAATAAAATATATGACTTTTAATAGGCTTAAAAACTGTTTTTTCTTAAGCCAGTTAAACATATACCCTGATCTTGTTTTTATTATTTATGGGCTTAGTAAACCTTCCCTTCAACAATAATACATGTGTAAACTTCATCTCACGTCTGATAAATTTTTATTGCAGTATTATCACAAGGTTAATTTTAGAAGAGTATTCCAGTAGGTAACAGCCAACCTGGGAATTCTAAATCTCTGACAGGGTATGATCTGAAGAAAGTCTTTTGAAACACTCAGTGCTTGTGTCTTAGATACTTCAGGAGGAAAATGGAAAAACAAGAGATCAGAGAACAAAAACTGGATGCAAAACCCCATCTCATCTGCTCAATATCAAGTTCCTTCTTCATTGCCGCCTCCCATGAGGGAAAAAAAAAAAAAAGAAAGAAAGCAGAGAAAGTTCTTACTGTTTCTGGCAGGCTTATGGTCTCCCTAACTCCCCAACGGCCTTTCCCACTGAAATGAAGTAAAAAGGCAATTGAGGGACAAGATCAAAGTTGACTGCATCCGTTATAAGTTAGGAACACAAGCAATTAGGATACCTCTCAGACACAGCACATATTTCAGTCACTTTTGCAAAAGATAAAAGCAATAGGTGAGTCCAAGATGGCCATCAGTAACACCACTGGGTTATGACAGCAAACAATCTATTTTATACTACCGACTTCTACTGCTTCAATCTTCCAATCTTTCTAGGCTGAAACCCTTAGGACTCCAGTTCTTCTAACCAGTCAACCCCCATCTTTCACTCCCTGGCTTTCAGATATCTGAAAAAGTACACTTCTTTCTATTGACTATCAATATTTATCATTTATCTTCTACCAGAAACCACTTTAATCTTATGGCCACATTCTTCATCACTCAAGCAGGAGGTAACTTCTTTAATTAACTTATAAATTCAGATATTTATTTATGCTTTCTGAAAGAAGAAAAAAGGAAGGGAAAGATCCTATTTTTCATTTGCCTATTCCTCTCTCCAGTAGATCTGCTAACTCAAGTGGGTTCTGTGGCTTATCCCTCACTTCTGGATTCGCCATTTGTTTCTCTCTTCTTGAGCTAGCTCTCTTCTTTGTTCTCTATACTCCATACCTCTACTCTTTCCTTTCAATGAGCAACATTCAATGGAATTTTAAATTGATGAACATGAAAAAGAGACTAAGGGTCTTTTAAAAAAGTAAACTTGGGCTTCCCTAGTGGCGCAGTGGTTGAGAGTCCGCCTGCCGATGCAGGGGACATGGGTTCGTGCCGTGGTCCGGGAGGATCCCACATGCCGCGGAGCGGCTAGGCCCGTGAGCCACGGCCGCTGGGCCTCTGCGTCCAGAGCCTGTGCTCCGCAACGGGAGAGGCCACAACAGTGAGAGGCCTGCGTACCGCAAAAAAAAAAAAAAAAAAAAAAGTAAACTTTATTATCATATACAAGGTAGAACGGAAAACCTAAGGATAAGTTTTAACTTATTCTGCTCAGATTTCTTTTGGCATCGGAATGCTACATGTCTCCTTACTATTGCCAGAAGTACACTTATATGAACATTATTTACTTTACAGCATCTCATGCTATGAATCAATATCACTCAAAAAACTTTCCAGAGTATGTAACTTTATTTGGAAATTCCACTGTATTACAGCCATTAAGAAAACACCTTATATTCAGAATAAATTTAAAATAATATTCAATGAGTCTGTTGACAGCATTTGTATATGAGAATACCCCTGACTTCAGTATTTATCATCAACGGCAGTAGTCCAATTTCACGAGTCTATTATATCACTGAAATTTCAAGGTTAGACCTTTCTTATCAGCGATATCATTGTCTCTCTTACAAAACAGCTCCGTGCTTTGAGAAGATGGTTCACCGAATTCGTTTTTTTTTAATTATACAAGTAAAAGATCTTTTATAAAAGATCCAAATAATGCAGAACTATTTAGAATAAATGATAAAACACCCTATTTACCTTCACATAAGCCAAAGTGAACACTACCAATAGTCTGGTCTTTCCTTCCTTCTTTCCTTCCTTATTCTTTGCTTTCACTCTCTCTCTCTCTCTCTCTCTCTCACACACACACACACACACACACTTTTAAAACATAAATGGCGCTCTCTTGTACATACAGTTGTATGAAAGCAATTGTTTAGTTAACTATAATTTCTCTGATTTGCTTAAAAAATAACAGATCTTTAAATCTGTTACCAGTTATTGTACTCAAACTGTGGGACCAACTAAAACTACCCAAATTCATCAAAAGATAGCCTTATTGTTAGCACAATATATGTAAAAATAATTTATTTTAAATTGTTTTCTTGGGGAGCAGGGATGTTTCTTTTTGTTCCCAAAAAACTGAATCCAAAAACTGTAATTAGGTCATTAATCTGTCATAGTTCAGACAGATGGCAGTGTGTAATTCATATTTTGAGTAAATAACAGAAGACTTACAGAAAAATATCTCGTATTTCTTTTTCTAGTTCTCAATTATGTTCAAACAAAATCTATTACCACTTTCAAATATTTTGCAACATTCAGCAATATAATAGAATTTGTTTTATATTTCAAAATACTATATTAGAATCAGTGTTCTTAAAGTATTTATAATTTTAAAACAGTCTAAAAATGATTAAGTACTACTTACCTATTTTCAATACCTAAAAATTCTTAAACAGCCCAATGTCCAAGCTCTAAGTGATATATGAATAATCTAAGCAATCATTTCTAGTAAAAATAAATGAACCTACTTCAATCAGGAGTTAAATGTAAATCCTCAGCTCAAAAAGGTATACAAATGCTACTTTTCCATCAAGAAGGTAACAAATGTAATGAAAATAATGCAATCTACCTCAGACCATCTGGATAATAAAGATACTGACATAAGTCTGATTAAAAGGCTTGAAAGACATGTCTTACAAAAGAAATATATTTCCATATGTAAATACTACTTGCTAAAATGTTTGTTTTGAACAACAAGGCTCTTCATGAAAATGACATAACAGGAAATGTTTTATATAGTTGCAGAAGGAATAATTCCTCTTTAGAACTCAGCCAGAAATTCTTAGTTAATTCAACAGAAACAGAGCAATGCAGCTTCCCAGCACTTCAAAATATGGCCAAGCCCTGCATACTGATGTCTTAGTAAGTAGTAGGTAAAGTTGACACCGTCAGGTGTAAGGAGAGCTACAGCTTCCATGATAATAAGAGAGCAATGACAAAAATGTCAAAGGTGTAGACACCAGAATGTTAATTTATTAGAACGTGACTTTACACTGATTAATTATATGCTCCTCAAAATATCTGGAGAGCATAAGAAAAGTTAATTGAAGCATTCCATTTTGTACATGCAGTTTTAAATAAGTGATAGAAAAACTGATTTTAAAATTATACGTGGTGTGAAATCTGTAAACACTAAATGTGTCATATAAAGATATTAGTAATGAAGACGATGATGATGACTATAACATATTCACTGAAACATTTACACTAACTTGAATTCCACTGACTATGTTAGTATGGAATCAGAAAACTAAAGAGACGTTTAGAATCTTGAAGATCATCTGTTTGGGGCTGATCTGAAGATTACAAAATCCTTTTGAGACTGAGACATGGTTGAAATAAATACATACCCTAACAAAGAAAATCACAAGTAAAATGGGATTTCAGAATTATTTCAACATCTAAGAAATCAACTTTCCAAATTTCCTCAAATAGATCAGAAATACATTATTTAAATACACATATGCAATATGTGAATATAAGCAAGTTCCTTAATTCAATAAATAATTACTGGGCTCCTACAATGACCCAGTATGATACTGTATACTGGGAACGAAGAAATATTCTGTAACATCTTAAGGAAAAACCCGAACTTTGGGGCCAACCCAATAGATAAGGCATAGCCATTTTCTTCAAAGATTCACATCTGGAAAATCTCTAATTTCTTTATAATCAACATGTGGCCCCAAAATAAAGCTGTGTGCTTTGAAAAAATAGTTTTAAATTCACACTCAGTAATTAAGATAGCCTTCCCTATTAACTAACCTAAAATACTATACTTGTCTATAAAGTCTCATTTGCTGTGGCCGGACTACTTCAGAGATTTCATGAAACTAGTGTGATGTTTATTCCTCCTGACCTATTAATTAGAAGCTCTCCTAGATCCCCAGCTAACGTAAGGTGCCTTTCTCAGGTGGCAGTGCTATTTTCCATCTTCATCTAAAATAGATACTAAGACCTCTTAAACTGCTGGCCACATCACCCATCAACATTTCTGCGAATGGAAGTTTGAATTTATGGTAATAGTAGTTGGGGTATCCTTTATAGGTATTATAAGATAGCTTTCATAGAGTTAGGCTATAAAATCAACACTTAACAAATCTAAGCAGAAATGTAAAATTACATTAAAGAAAATGAATGGATCCTAGGCTGACAAGAATTGGTTATAACCTGATTACATGTATAAGTTAAAAACTGAATCTGCGGGATTTAGCCAAGGAAGCCAAGGAAAAAAAAATGACTCTCAGAAGTATTTTGGCTGAGGCTATATCTAGGGAATCTAAATCCATGTCCATTCAGGGAAGAAGGAATTGGACAAAAGACTTCAACCATACTGATGCAAATGGCACTGCTATTTCTATTGTGATGCTGAACATATTAGGGTCTCTTAGTCTGATGCCATTAAACATTTGAATTATGTAACTAACTCCCTTTGTTTGTATTCCTTGCTAACCAGATGACCTTTGTTACTTTACCCATATAGGTCAGTACACACACAAAAACAGATCTGGTCAAGCCAACTGAGGTGATCCAGATCCTATGTTAGTTGGTTCAGGTTTTGTTCGTTTGTTTTATTTTTAATGAAAGTACAGACATAAATTGGTATTCCAACTTTAAACATCAATTTTGTAAACTTGTTTAATGCGAGTCAACCTTGAGATACGGTGCCGCTCTGTGCATGCTGCCAATCAAGTTTCGGAACTTGTAAGGCTGAGAACAAAATCCTACATTATAGAAAATTTCTTGGGGAAATGTTCTCCTGTGGGAACCTATTTTAGAAGCTGGCTGTATTTTTGTCTCTGTTTCATTGTGTGTCTTCAAATTTATACACTTTTGAAGAATTCTCAGAGGTAAAAGGTGAGAAGCAGTTCATTTCTCTACAATGGATATAAACTATGGTGAGCACAACACACTTATTTGCTTCTAAATGCAACGGGATTATTAATATCTCAAATAAAATATGAATTCTCTTGGACCTTGAAAGATAACATCCACTCCAAAAAAAAATCCCTAACACAGTTTTTGTGCCCCAGCATCAGCAGTGCATCACACAAAGAAAATGCTTAATAAATGTTTGCTGGATCAGTGATTAAAAGATAAAAATATCTCCACAGCAAGTTCTGAATCTCCACATACAGGAAATCTCAGATGAAGTTATTTTCATCATTAACATTCATTTGAAATTTCATGGTGTCTTGGGTAATCAGGGCTTAATTTCTAAGATGGTGTTCTATAATATATGTTTTAAGGAAATAGATTAAGATGTTTTCTATACCACACTTTTCCCCTTACATTATTTTATCCCAAGGGGCACAATATTATAAACTTAAAAAAAAATTATGTACCGAATAATTTCCAAATGATATATATCATGTTGTATATTTATCTCAAAGTTTTCAAAAAGGCTCTGCATAAAATTATTAAATTCTTTGGCTATTAATGTAGCAGAACTGGCTAGTACTTAGTTAACAAATGATTCCTCATATGTTTTAAGCTATGTATTTATAGATGAGAAATAGGTTACAGAATAAAGACAAATCATTACAGTAGAGGTCTTGGAGTATATGGCATATGATTTTTTTTTAATATGTAACCATCAAAGTTATGATATTAAATAGACCACAAAATTTTAAGGAGAGGGCTAGCATGTTTTGTTTAAAAATCAGTGAGTCAATCACATCAACTAATCCAACTTCTGAGACTAGCATAAAAGGACTCCATTAAGCAAAAAGAGTTCATTAAAACCTGTGATCGTACATTTCCATATAGAATTGATTCAATGGGGGCAGTTGGGGAAATATGGTCACTGATCAAATGCTGAGAATTACTTAGGGAAGAATTTTTTAAAGAAATACTAAACTATTGCTAAAGTAATACAGGAGGGAAAGTAACAAAACCACAAGCTACATATTAGATTTCACTAATTAGGAAAATTCACACTTAGTCTAAACTGTCCTCCTGCCTGATTGCTATCCTCTCCCAAATTCCACAGGTGCTTCAAACTCTCTGTATACAGAATTAAACTAAACTAAATCTTTTCCTGGAAACCTGCTCCAGTATTTCCTATCTTCCCTGATGGAACCTATTGCCATCTATCCAATAATCTAATAATCATCATGAACTTTCTCCTATACTTAACCCTACGATCCAAGTCCTGTCCACTTTAAGCTATTATTTCCCAAATCCTTCTCTTCCTTATTATCTTCACTACCACTGGCTCTCATGACTTTTCACTCTGTCATTGCAACAGCCTGTTAAAGAACCCCCTGCCCCTAGAGTGTTCCCCAGCCACAATCATTTTACTCCTATTGTAGCTGGTATGATTCATGTCAATAAAAAGACTGAAGTAATCTTATTTGTTAAAATCCTGTGCTCCCTTGAAAATGAAATCCAAGTTTCCTCTTATAAAAGATATTCCATTATCTTGCCCTGGTTAATTCTCCAGAGTCATCTCTGGCTTCAAATTCTAAGACTCCAACTTTGCACTCCAGAAATACCAATCTGTTTGTATTTCCCAGAACATATCATATTATTTCTCAGCTCCCACTGTGGGTTTGTTTGGTGAACAAGCCTTCTGCTTCTCCTAAATCCTATTCATTTAATAAGTCTCAGCTTAAGCAGCATCTCCCTCCAGGAAGTCTTCTCAAACTAGTACCACCCCTCACTCCCCATAATAATAAGAACACTGAGGTTATCATAGTATAATGCCCTGTTCAGATGTCTCTTTCAAACCAGAGCATGAGCTACAGGAGGACCAGAGCATGAGCTACCAGAGGACAAAAATAGTGTACTATTCACCTTTGGATTCACCTTACTGTGCCTGACACATAAAAGAGAGCCTACAAATATTTGTTGAATTAATCAACTAGAACAATATAGCAACATGTCAAATGCTTGTGATAATTTTATTTTAAGTTTACTTCAAATTTAAAACACCTAAACTATTACCGCCAAAATGCATAATTAGCAACAATCAGGCCTACAACTTGATTAAGTATCATCAAATGAGAATTGACGGTACTACCAGAAGCAACAAATACGGTGAAATTTTAGATACAGATTTTCAAAGAAAGAATTGATTCTAGATATGGCTAGGTTACTCTACTAAGAGGACTTTTTCCATTCTTAAAGACTGGTGGCTTTAGAGCACCAATGATAAGCAATGATTTTCTTTACATGTAACCAAAAATATAAAACTTAGCTCAGGAACACTGAAACCCAATAAAAAGAATCTCTGGCACATAGACAAACTCTACTTCTTTCTTAACCAAAATCTTCACAGATGCTTTAAATAATAGAGGGGGGTTTTCTTTCACTTTTACCCTAAATTATTAGAAATGCCTATCTCCATTCCATGGACCTATGTAGTAAAGTGGAAAGAGCAAAAGATCTGAATTTCAAACAGATATTGATTTGAAAAAAAAAAAAGAAAACATTCTTATGAATCATGGTTTGGTGCAAAAGAAACTTACCTACTCTGAGTGATAGCAGCAGTGATTATTTATTGGATCTTAGCATGTGTCAGGAACTGCGCTAAGTATTTTGCATAATATTGCCTCATTTAAACCTCACAACATGGACTTCCCTGGTGGTCCAGTGGTTAAGACTCTGCACTTCCACTGCAGGGGGCACGGGTTCCATCCCTGGCCTAGGAACTAACATCCCACGTGTCACGCAGCAGAGTGAAAAAGAAGAAAAATAAAGATAAAAAAATAAACCTCACAACAGCCCACTGACTTAGGTATTGCTTATCCCAATTCTACAGATAAGAATACTGGAGCTCAGAGATGTGAAGTAACATGACTAAGATCATACAGCAAGCTAGTGGCAAAGCAAGAATTCTAACACAGGCCTGTATAACTCCAAAGCCCATATTTTTAACCACCTGCAATCTACTGCTTCTGAGCCTCAGTTTTCTGTAGTATAAACAGAGTAACTTCACAGAGCTGTTGTGGAGACTAAGTGAAATAATATGGATCACTTAGTATAGTGTTGGACATCCTATATATATTCAATAAATTATGCCCCCCTTCTTTCTCTCACTCCAGTTGTGATTACACATTTATAATAAGGGAAAATAGTTCCTAAATACTCTTTACCTATTTCAGCAGAGATATCCTGAGTCTTGATTAATTCACAAAAGGAAAATACTAACAGGTCAATAAATATATATTATATAAACAGATATAAAGGAAAAAAGCAAAGAAAAACAACATAGTCTACCTCATCTTAGGACTGTGACCCTGCTATTGATCTTTCAGAACATCATAAAATCAAAATGTATCGATATTCAAAGTCAGGAGAGAAGAGGATGGGACCCAGGGATCTCAATTCCTTACGGCTCAGAGGAAGACTCCCAAAAGAACCTAACCAATCACATTACATCATTTTTAATGTATTTCCAGTGGGGAAGACAAATTTGGACAAAGATAGAGGCAATATAAACAACACTTCTACAGTAAGCTGTTTTGTTTCTCCAAGACAGACATTTATTCTTACTTCAAAGCAGACTTAAAAGATGGGGGGTGGGGGGTGGGGGCGGAATGAGCTGCAAAGTAAAAAATACAGAAATTTTGCTGTTAATTCCCTGCTCATACGTACTTCCTTTAGTTCCTTTTTTTTTTTTTTTTCCTTTTGGTACATGTCCATGACGCTTACCTCTGATGGGTGTAAAGAAATCAAGTCAAACTTATATTTTTTAATTTCCCGACAAGTAAAAACTAAATGTAAGGTATGTTGGGTATATATACAAAACTAAGTACTACAACTGAAAACAGAGCAAGCTTTTACATCAAGTCCATCTGGTGTTATATTAGGGTGTGTCCTATGGAAATCCAGCCAAGGGTGACTGCCAAACTAAGATACAGAAGACAACTCAGAAAGCTGGTGAGTCCCAAAACATAAGCTATATTTTTAAAAGTGCAGTAGAGCATCTGCTTAACAAGATTATCTGTTATCATTCCACCCTCATAATAACCCTATTCTACTTCTGTAATACTGTTTTTGTCACTAAAACATGGGTCAGTACTGGACATGGTGGGCACCCTGAGATAATGACATTTTCAAGAGTTATCAATAAAGTGATCTAACTAACCCACAAGGTAATATCAGTTTTACATCCCAATCCTGACAACTTTATCCTTCTGCTAAGGGACCTAAGAGGCCAACTGGTTTCTTCAAACCTCCATTTCCTCACAAGAAAAATAGAAATCATACTATACTTATGCTTCACTAGGTTCTAAAAATGGAAACTAGCTAAGAAAAAAAATGAATGTGAAGCACTCTAAAAAGAATAAACTAGATTCCCTGACCTGATTATTGGTCAGAGTCTTGTAAAACTAGAATTACTACTTCTTCCAATTCCATACATGCCACCTGGCCATCAAACTGACTGATGAATGGTATTGACTGCAAAGTTGATCCATGTAAAGGTTTTAAAGTAATAGAAACAAAATTTATGTCACAATGTATTTTCACACCATTAGCTCTCTCCAAAGAAAATTTACTTGTTAGCATTATAAAAGTAAATGATAATGAGAAAAATAAGATTAATGACAATTTTTTGAACCTTAAAAGTCTTTCAAAATACTCAGCAGCAGGTATAGCACAGTTTGAAACCGATACTGAAGCAACTATATAAGAATTGGGAATGAGCTAACCCAGAAACATAAGGAATCACAAAGTAAGTCTCATCTGATGGACCGAAATACAATATGGATTATTTTTGTATTGTTCTGTCTGAGTTGTCTGTCTCAGATCCTTAACTTCCAGATTCTATTTTTAAAATCACTTAACACTGTGTATTTCCAGTAGCCATCAAGGCATATACTGTCATCCCTGACACCGAAGATTGTCAGCAGACTCAATATGTACACTAATGATCTTGGGCAACAATGCCCATCTTCTTATCAAAGAGATCCTTATTCTAGAAGAAAAAGTCTAAATTTCTCTAAGGAAATCCACTCAAAAATATAGGATGTAGTCATTACAAAATGTTAAGTTCACTAATACCTCTTACTTCTTTTTATCTTACATGCTGAATTTTAAAACCAAAGACTGCCAGGCACTGTAACATTTTTAGTTCTCTCCCAAGTCACCGATGCTCTCTTCTAGCACTGTCAAATAATGATAGCTGCTGTCATTATTTTTTATACAATAGCTGGCAGCAAGTTATACAGACACCCTTCATCTTAGAATAGTCATCGAATAACCTAAACAAATGACTATGAACTTAGAATAAAACTGACCACTTTCCTAAAGCCAAAATAAGTGGGCTATCACATGGTAGTGTTACTTTACTGCTAGAACGTCAGTTATTTCATAAAATCAAAGGCTTTATTCCTTTTATTTTTTTTTCTGTTTTAAAATAACTTTTTTACCTCTTATACATATACTCTTGCCCTCCTTGTTGCTATGGAACCTATCTTATTCTATCATAAAGGTTTTCACATTTACTTTCAGCTCTAATACTTTCAACCAAAACTGCAATTCTGTTTTTGGAAGTCACAGCCCTTTAGGAATATTATTTGAAGATATTAAAAAATGTGGGAAATAAATAAGTTCTTTTCATATAATAAAGTCAGCAATGCATATAAAGGGATTTAGAAAAACCAGTAATCTCAGACACAAGTGATTTGACAAGTCACACACGCACAAAAAATTATTCCAAGTCATAGAAAAACATCTGAGCGACCGATTGTAGGTCTCTTATTCTAATTAACAGACAAGAGTCCCTCTCTAGCACTATTTGCTTTGGCAATCTAAAATGCTGATATTCTCCTAGATCTAACAGAGAGGAAAAATGGGTATCTTCTCCATCTAACACCTAAGTGGGTAACCTAGATACTGTAAATAGAGGCTACGTAAAGGATGCAACAGACAGCTCTGAAGTGAGAGCCAAAATATTTAACCTGCAACTCTTTGGAAAAGAACATGAAAACACATGCAGCTTAGCTAAAAACTATACTAACATGGAATTGCCACAGGCTAGTAAGTTAAAAAAAAGAAACAAGAACAAAACCTCTTTACCAAACATAATTTTACTGCTGTTGGGTGAGAAAAACTCAAATATCAAAAGCACAGTTCTTATTTGTCCAAACTGATCATGCCCATACTCTGCAATGTTTATTTAAAATAAATGAGTGAACTGCCTTTTAGAAAGGACTACTTGCAAAACCAAAATCAAATTCACAAATAGAGGAGCTAATTAACCAATTACCAAGTATTTTCCAGCTGATATTCTAGCAGTGGCTGGGGGATGACAGTCAAAGTCTGATTACCCAATATTACGTACCCCTTATATTCAATGTTTCTAAAGACAATAGCTAAATATTAAGCTAACAGAAATTGCATATCAATCTATCTTTACTCTTTAGGACATTAAATGAAAATTATCTGAAAAATAAAATATCTATCCTGCCAAGGACCTAGTAATGTTAAATGTTAAAATGTAAAAATTGTACTCCCTACATTGCAATAGTAGTATAACTTTTATCAAATCAATAGCCAACTAGCAGAAAAATTAAATTAATCCTACAAGATCCATTACAAGAGATTAGCACTATAATTTAATATACATTCCATCACTATTAATTTTCTTCCTACATGATAAAGGAATTTCAATGACTGCTTCTAGAATGAAGTCTTCCTAGGAAGTGCTTCCCATTAATAAAAATAAAGAAAACTTTTTAAATAAGTAAAGTAAGTTCACATAGTTCAGTCGAAATTTCAAGTCAATAACTAGAACCACTTAAAGTTAACAAATTGCAAAATGTATTCAATAGTATTCTATATACTCTTGCTTATAATTCAGAAGTCTTAACTACTTATGAAGCTAGTAGTTTCACAATAACATCAAGTTTTGAAACTGTAAGAGGGAAGTGGAAAGAAAATTTGTTCTCTCAGGATAATCAGAATTAATATATTAAGAATATGCTCATAATTCACTCGATGATTCAGTTTTCTTTAGTTATTAAATCTTCATTTAAAAAGGAAAGAAAATGCTTTTCCTTCACATGTCACCCAAATAGAAAGCTTTTAAATTAAATTATATTTACATGTAAATCAGATGGCCTTTCTGTATAAGAATATAACACATATCAAAAGTATAAACACACGATTTCAAATTAAGTTTAAGTAGGAGTAACAGAGCATTTGCACTTGATAACTTATGAAACATTATAATTAAGAGAAAATAAACCAAATTCCTAATAAAGTATTTTGTCTTCTGTCACTGACAGCATGTAAGTTGCTTTTCTATTACACAAAAACAATGTTTCGTATATCAATGAATGACCCTTTATCAAAAACAGTAGCCAAAACTGTCTATTCCTGCAAGTTCAAAACATCCTTCCAAATTTTCTCAATTCTTCTCTGGACAGTCTAAAACAAAATGCTTTCACTTTGTCAGAGAAATGGATGTAAATGAGTTCCACAAATTTTCAATTACATTTCACTTCCAATGCTTTGGACACGAAACTTTCACACGTTTAAAAAAAAAAAAAAGCAACTAACACTGCAATTCTACCACTGATGGATTAGCTTTGTGCCAAGGTAATAGAAAATAATTTCTTTTCCTTTTTTTTACTTCGAAGAGTCCTTTGGAAATAACGTGTTTCCATACTTTTTTACCCAGCAACAAAAACAAAACTAAAACCTGGCAAGACAAAAGAATAACCAGAAAAGCCTAACATTTCTTACCTGATACAGGTAAGCACCAGCTCCCAAATGCCACCTTGGGATAGTTCAGACTAGTAAGCAGGCTCATGTTTTACGATACCAAAATGAACAGGGATAAATCTGTGTTGTTCTTTCTTTAACAAAATCTATAGCAGCAGCTACACCACAATGTGAGAGGACCCTACAGACCTAACAAATTCAAGTCTATCGCTAGAGAAATAGGAAAAAAAAAAATCATAAAATGAAGACTTACTGCTTGTCATGTGACTTGGTGAGGCATGCTGTCCATTGGGTGTGCTTGAGGTGAGGTCAATTGCCATACTGGAGTGTTCCCTTTCAGGTGAAAGCTCATTGTCACCTGTTTTCACAAAATAAAATCTTTTGGTCTCTGTTCATTGTCATCTAAAATCTAATTACCAACTTTGTAATCATATATGCAGGGGTATGCATATATGATTTTAATGAAATACATTTTTCCCTTAAAAAGAAACTATAAGGAAATGTTATTTAGAAATACATAATAAATGAACGAAATGACGAAAAGCAACAACCAGCCCACGATTAAAAAATTACAAAATTTCATTATCACATTCATCTAAACTGTAAAATAATGGAGACTGGAATAGTTGATTTCTAAAGTATCTTCTAGTTGAAAAAACTGTTTTCTTTTAACATCTAATTTAATCCTTAAGCACACAGTATTTTTAATGAGCATTTCCAAAATGCTGGCTATCAGAGAGTTAGATGTTTGAAAGGAGAGTTTGCTAAAAAAAAATGTCAACTTGAGTGAGCTAATTCTCTTTCACATTATGTGTCTGAAAAATAGGTTACAGAGTACTAAGTATTTAGTACATGCCATATTAGTAGACATATATGTAACCCGACCTATTCTAGACTTAAAGTAAATGAAAAAACAATAAAGTAGTAAATTGTTGATCTGCTAAGCTACTATTCTTAATATAGCAGGTATATATCTATAGTTCCTTCTTATTTCACTTCAGTGCTATTTTCTCAAACTCATTTACAAGGTGAAATTGTGAACAGATAGGAGGTAAGAGTTTACAGTTCTTGACAAAAACTTCCAATTCAGAAATTACGATACAGGTAGCAAACATAATTTTATTACCAATAACAGATTAATGAAAATGAATACTTACACGTTATATAGCCATCAATAGCCTCTGTTTCCATAGTCAAAGTGCAGTGCTGCAATACAAAAGATTATACCCTTAACACAATGATTCCTTTCAGTATCTGCCATTAAATGCTTAACTTATTTGAAGCTCCAAGCAGTTAGCCCATGTTGCTGCTGCTGCAACCTGTGCCCAAGAAACATACTACAGTGTACTGTATGTGCTCATTTGCAAGTCACTGAACTCTTTCTGCAAATGATCTGATTCCTGCTGGAGATAGGATAGGAAAGATAAGTGTGCTATGAGATGGGCTGCAGCAAGAAATGAATGACTCTTTTAATCAGAATTTACTCGGTTTAGAGAAAAAAATAGGAAGGGGGTACACCTCCAAAGTGCCAGCTTTAACTGGGATTGAAGTATTTTACCATTCACTACTTCCTACAATCAAGCTGCAGTTTGAGGACTTCCCGAGTATACAGATAGCTCTATTCACAATTGTTGCAAGTTGGTTCATCATGTTCTAATAGGGAGGGGGGAGGACAAACAAACAGAAGAAATACAAAACAAAACAAAAAAACTTCGTGCCCAAGTATGTCTCGAAGGTTTCTGCAGCAGTTACCCAACTGCCAGGCTTGTATTGACATTTTAGCCAACCCCAAGTTCTGTGTAAGCACCTGTTCAATGTAACCTTAATTTCCTGCCAGACCATGGTTGGATACCATGCCGAGCCTACTTAATACACTCCAATTTTGAAAACTTCATACACTTTTTGAAGAGGGTAAGGGGATCACTTTTTCAAAGTTTGGGGAATTATTTTCGTGCACCAATGACACAAAACAGGAACTTAATTCTCAGAAACAAAAGTAAATTGTATGAGATGACACCCCCTAGCTTTGATTTCACATAACGAAAAGATCGATAAGCTAACTGTATACTTTGAAGAAAAAAGTTTAAAGAATTGACATGTCCTGAGAAGATTTTTACTTATTTTTTTTTCCTTTGGCCCTAGTCCTTTTTGCCTTTAGTTTCAAAACTCTCACTGCACCAGCAGCTAAATTATTCACAATGAGCCATTTCTGTATTGATCGCCAAGTATATTTAGCCCTGGCTCCTGGAATTTCTCCATTACTTACTGGAAAACAGGCAGCTTCACTTCTTGTCTCCAAAACCACTTCCCTTCTCCCTCCCCTCCCCTTCTTCACCACCCCCCTCCCTCCCCCCCCCCCCCAAAAAAAACTTTTCTTTCTTCCTTTATGGAATAATCAGATCATATTCCCAACTCAGTCACTACATAACACTTAAATTTCAACCTGCTGTACTGTTATCAAATTCTTTCAAATTATGATTACATAAGGCTTTAAAGAAAGGCATCCGTAAAGTTTAAAGGGGAGCAATTTCTTCGGATATTTTACAAATGAGTTTATCTCTTTAAAAATGTACACATTTAACACACACATATTAAGAAAGAAACGTCAGGGAGAAGCGAAAGAAGTCTGCCCCATCAATGAAATGGTTATTAACCCTCAGAGAAGGAAAGAAAGAAAAGGAGAAAGAGAAACGAAATGTACATACAAAAGAAATTGTCCTTTGATTAAAAAAGATTCATCACCATTTCCAGCTCTGTCGGGAGATCTCAGCTTCTTCTAACCCCTCAAAGAGGAGGTGACAATGTCGGGCTGAAGATAAACGGAGAGAGAAAGAAAGAAGTTTTTTGTGTTTCCCCCTTCTCTTTCCCTCCCTTGCCCCTTCCAAGCCAAGCCCCCTGCAGAGTTCAAGGCAAGGAGGAAGGAAAAGCACTTTACAGGTGGGTCATTCCGAGCCCAAATCCAGCAAACAGATCGGCTGATAAACAAAACCAAGAAATGAGAGAGAAGGAACACCCCCCTTCTCCTCCTCCTTCTACCCCTCCCCCTCGTCCCTTTGGGATGGTCTAGTAGGAAAAGTCACTCAGGAATGGCACCACGTACTTTCAGGAAAGAGGAAAAAAAAAAAAGAGAGAGAGAGAGGTCAGTCAGTGCTACAGCAATGCGATTAACAAGAAGAGAAAAAACTTGATCCACCGGTTCCTTAAGAATCGACCAAAAGCTAAGACAAGAAAACTGAAAGAAAAGGCGGGGGGCGGGGTGGGGGGGGGTGGAGGGGTGTTGAGAGGGGAGGGACAGTCAGGGAGAACCCAGCAAAGAACCTAGGCCAACTTCACAGGACTGCTTTTCGCCCTTGGCAAAAAAAAAATGATAATAATAATAAATTAAATCTTAATTCCATCTCTTTTGCCCATACCAGAACCTGTCAAAGTGATTTAACGGCTGCCTTTTTACATGTCATACCAGGTTGTTGTTGTTTAATTCCAACAGGATCTGGATATTACCTTCTATCTGGACAGCTGTAATTTATTCCAGGCTACCCAACCTTTCTTGGAATTCAAGTTAAAACAAAGCAAAACAAGTCCAAATCCATGACAGCTATAAAGATGAGAACTGATTAATCGATTAACATCCCAGAAACAGATTACAAGGAGGGGACGATAAATTAAGGCAGAAGACATCATCTTCAACCCGATTCCCTGAGCGTCCTTTACAGAAATCATTACCCTAATCATAACCACAATCCATCCCTCCCAGAGAAAAATATCTATAGTATTATTATTATTACTGGTTAATAGCAACAAGTCATTTGATCACATAACAGTGCAAAACGAGATACTATATAATTACACTTAACTTTGAAAACACTCCCCCCCTTTGCAAATCAGATACACATATTTATATATAACCTATGAATCAGAAGACAAAACAAGAGCTGTTCTTCACCACGCAAAAGGCAAGCGGAGATTTACCTCAGCAGTGCATGCAGTAAAATAATCCCATCACCCTTTTGTTTGTGTTTACTGTTAGTGTGTCCTCTCTCTTTCTTTCTTTCCTGTGCCTAACGTGTGTTTGTGCACTGCAGTTGGTGGTGGAAACTAAGGCAGTGGATCTGTAGCTAAGGGTAATCCTGTTTTTACTTCCTCCATCTTCAGCGAGGAGCAGGGTTAGCCCGGGACAGCTGGTCAAACCCCGAGAAACCGATCCGCCGGAGCCCGAGCACATCTCCCCCGCCGGCCGGGCTCGCGCAGACGCCCGCGGGCGGAGGGCCGGCTGGCGGCGGCGGCGGATGGCGGGCGGCGGGGCCCGGGGCGCGGGCGGGAGGACGTGCGTGCGCGCGCGCGCGTGTGCGGGCCCTGGGCTCCTGTGCGTGTGTGCGTGTGTGTGTATGTGTGTGCGCGCGGGCTGGCGAGGGCGCGTGTGCGCGTGTCTGCGCGCTGCGCCGCTCGGCGCGCTCGGCAATCGATTACAGGACAAGTGCTGCCCCGGCGGCTCCGCGACGCGCGCCCTCCCTCGCGCCCACCCGCGCCGCCCCTGACCCGGTGCCCCCAGACGGCGGACCCCGCCCCCAAAGGGGGGGGGTACCAGGTAACCCGCTTCCGAGAGTGCTTCGGCAGCCCCCATCCAGTCCCCAAGTGTCGTAGTAAATCTCACGTTTTCTGTCGGCTCGGAAGGAAGAATTGCAACGGCGAGGGGAGGTTCATTTCGGCCTCGAGAAGTTTTCTTTCAAACTGGGATTTGTGGTGAGGCCGGACGAAGGGAGCGGGACCGCGATCCAGGCGCGCGACGCGGAGCTTTGGGATCGGCGTCCTGGCCGGAGTCTGGGTGTGCGCGTGGACCCACCCACTCAGCTTCGCAATAAACTGTGCTTTGCGATTTCAGAAAACGGCCCCCGATAGACCAGGACACGAATAAGCAGAGAGGGGTCCTGGGGAATGGATTGAGAAGGAAAGTCAGGTCTGAAATGAAGCTCAACTATTACTATTTTGAAAGTGCTTTACAGTGCAAGTTTAAAATTAGAGTGTCTACTTGTTTTATCTACACCGGGCACGTGGCACATCCACCAAAGTCAAAGGAACGGGGGAGAGTCCAAAAAATTATTAGGAGTAAAGTGTTGTCCATCAATATCATCAGTTAGTTATAGCACAGCTTTTGTATTTGGGAAGAACTTACGTGGATCGTCATGAGAAAAACAAATGCACGTTCCTTCTACAAACAGTCGCATTTAGCATCTTTCTTGACCGCATTTGCAAAAAGAGGGAATAGAGACTTCTATAATTAAAGGGAAAAGGAAAATGAAAGGAGCTGAAAATACTGCACTGTGTAGTCTGGGTGGCTTAAGTTTGAAAACACATGAAATTATCAGGACTGCCAAACAGCATTTCTGAGAAACCATATCACAGATTGTGAAGAAAATCAATGCTGAAAGAGTAGGAGCAGTCACTGTACTCCTTTCAAGAATCCCAGAAATAGTTGCTGAGGTTTTTTTTCTGCTGAGGAAAGGGAAATGATACGTTGACAATAAAATCATCACCTATATCTTAAGCATCACTCTGTATATCTGGGAAATTTTGGATAATGTCTTTAGATTTCGGGACTGGGAAGGAATTTATTCACGCTAATAGACACTAAATCATGAACATCATGTGACTTGTGTAATCCTGTATTTAAATTTTTTAATGAATTACTTTTTAAAGGTTTACTTCCTATGTTGAATTTATTAAACAACAGTTGTACCAATAGGTTTGTTTTTTAAATTATGGAAAATGATAGTTGGTGCCGTGCTGCAAACAAGATTAACCAACTTTCATTGGAGAGCAAATCATTTGGGCTCAGGCTAGCAACAATTTTATGATGATTTTAAGAACACCTGTGAGTTACACGTTAGTAAAGCAGGGGTTGTTTTTTAACCTGTCAATTATCCAAATAAAAGTAATTTTCCTAAAGTCATATTTGGGAAAAACCAAACATAGAACTCCACAAATCATTCTAATCATCCCAATAGATAGCAAAGATTTTAATCTTGAATTACTATAGAAAATTGGAATGTTCATAATATATAATTTCCCAATATACAAAGGGTAACATAACTTCTCTAAATTGCCACAAATCCCCCCTAAAAAGTAAGCCAAAGTGTTTAAGTATCTGCAAAGTTATGGAGGCTCTTAGAAAAGATGAATTAAAACATATGCAAATTTAAGATGAAGTATCTGGATAGTTTAAGCAATTTAATTCTTTAGTAGAAGTGGATCCATTGTGAAGTCTTAAGGAATCATCAAGTTCCCGAAAGCTAGCACAGCTGATAGTCTTTGCCCCTAGCTGATTAGAGCTTAATTTAGCTCCCTTGAAAGCCTATCCTTTTCATGAGTTACTTTCATTGGCTCCCTAATCACCAAAGGTACACTCTCTCCCTCTAGTGGCTAAGTGTTCAGACACTTGACATTTGGTGGCCCTGTCTCCCCCAAAATGGGGGACTTGGGCAGGGAGCAATGGTGCCCAGATTTTAGAATGGCGAAGATCTCATGACTACTTGTGAGAATTAGACCATTTGGGGAAACTTTTCCCTCTTCTTAACATCCTATGTTCCTTTCTAATTTGCAGATCATGGTATATCCAATTTACCCCAAAGAAGTCAAGATTATGTTTACATACAAAGACTGGGGGTTCTGTTTCATCCTCTGTGGTCAAATAATCCTGGCTCTGAAACTCACAATTCCACTTTGGGGAAGGAACCTTTGTATAAACTGTAGAAATTCACTTTGCTAACAGTTTTTCTCAACAGTATTTTTATAGTGGTCAGAGCATATCTGTACTTCCAGCCTTTGCCGTAACTGTCCACACTTTTATAGTTATACTATGCATAAAAAAATATATCCCCAGCAAGTGCAGTAGCATATCCTTTGGCTACTATATGCAGTTGGAGAGTTAAATTTTCACTTTGGGGGCTGGGTGAGGAGGCAGGGAGAAAACGTACCCCACCCCCACCATTTGTCATATCACTGGTTCTTCCTCCCCCTTTCTGTCCCACCCTACAGAAACCGTTCCTTCCCAGCACCAACCCCTACCTTAGCACTTGCACATTTCCTTCATTATGCAGTGTGTAAATATGTTATTCATTTGTTGAGTTTTTAAAAGAAAATCTGTCTCCCTCACTAGAATGTCATCTTTTTTAAGGACAGAGATTATGTCTGCTAACTGTTGTTTTCTCAGAACTGGCACAGTATTTGGCAGGAGTTGGTACTCAGTAAACATTTTACTGAATGGAGGAATATGGAGCAAGTCCCATACTCACCTAGCTTCCATGTGTCAAAACTATTTTCCAGGGCCAAAAAGTATAGGACATCCAAGATACACTCTAATTCCGTAAAGAATTTGGTCAAATCTTGGCTCATAAGTCATGTTACAAATAACCTTAACAGGTCAACTCTGTCTTATGATCCACGTGAAGAACATGAATGCCTTGGTAGATAATATAAAGTTTTATAAGTATGAATAGTAAAAGTGGGTAAAATAATTTTGAGTAAAATACACTTATGTGACCCCTCTGTTTCATAAACAGATTATTTCATGTTAATACCTGATAGTTCATGAACCAGACTATCAAAGAATGCAACAGATTTAATTCTATAACTACTAAGTGCAATTAGCAAAAGAACATTTTTAAAAGGCAGTGTAGCTGAAAGATATAAGGTATTAGTCTTGTTTTCTTCGGATACTTTATCTGTTTTAGATTTAAAAGCCCTAGTACCCTTTAAAAGAATTTGAATAAAAGTTCCTTTTTTTTATTCAAGCAATTAATTTTATGTTTTTAAGTTTGGGTTTTGTTTTTAGCAGAGGGTAGGAAGGGACAGTTTGTAACATTGTAGTACTTTCCTAATATCAAAGAAGAAATTTTTGGAAACTGATTATGTACTTATTATTTAGATGGCTTTATTGTGCTAGATATAGACCATAATTAACCAGAGTAGGTGCCCTAAAATAACATGAATCCCTGAAAAAGTTAAGTTTACCAAGCACACATAGGCACAGTGTTTTAAAACTGATTACTTTTTATTTTTGTCAGGTGGTGGTGTTCTCTTTGAAGTGGTGTTCTCTTTTTAAGCAGGATATGGAACAATGGTCTCACTTTCTCCTGGCGACCTAGATTGGCACTATGAAGAAGCAAGGAAGTCATAAATGGAACCATAGTTTCAAAAAAAGCATTCTAAGATACCCCATCCATTTCATAAGTAAGGTGTATTAATACCTCCTAACTATGCCTCCGTGACTACATTGATAGTCTGGGGTCTGTCCAGCTGGCATTCGAGTCCCACGTGGTAGGGGTCTTCTCATTCCATCCACCTTGAACAATAGTTTCTTTTAACAGTTCTTAAGAGTGTCACTTTGCAATTATATAAGGCTCTTGTGCAAATACCCATGTCCCTAGAAAAGGTAACATTATGACTTAAATTCACACTTTGAAAGAATAATATCACATTTCTTCTAGAAAGCACGTTTTGATATAGAGCAGATAATAAGCTATCTCTATCCCAAATGAGAATTATAAGTTGTGGGAGTTAGACTGAAGGGGTGAGGACTGGAGAGATTTCTGGAAAAAAAATGAAAGCACATATTTTTAAAGATGTCATTGAAATCTTTCATAGTTGCTTTAAAATGCAGATGTGTTCAGCATTTGAGAAAATGAGTGCTATTAGTGCAAAAATGAAGGAACTTTGAGTTGGGTCAAGTGCAGATAGATGATGCTCGAAAAACAACTCTAAAAGGCATGGGGAAGAAGATTCTTCTAGGAAATCCTGAAATCATCAAACACAAAAAGTATAATGAGGTTATTGGAAAGTGTTAGTACAAGAAAAAAAAAAAAGATGATTCAAATTTTTGAAGACACAGCTCACAAATAGAGGATAACAGTAAAAGGAGAACATGTTAACTGGTGAGCATTAGTTTAGGTACAGAATAATAATCACTCTCTGGGAGTAGAAGGAAAATCAAAAGTGATCATTTGACTTTGGAACTGGGAGGTGAACATAGGGCCAACTAGCTTAAAGATCTATAACACCGATGGCTGGATTCTGCTGGAGATGTCCATAGTCTAAAGCAGAGTGATGGCAGGTTGCATCTCAAGAGAAGTATTTGGTAGTCAAACCAGTGCCAACAGGCATGTGATCCTGATTTTTTTTTAGCCTGTGAAAAGCTCATGGAATTACATGCCCAGTGTTTGTGAGAAGCCTCAACTCTTTGTAAACCAAAATTCTTTCACAGTCCAGCAAAGGCTAATCACATATTTAAACAATCCTATATAGACTGAAGAAAATAGAACTCATTAACAACAGAAAGCGAAGGAAAGAATCCAGGGATTCAACTTTCCTCTTTTTTATAGCCAGATGGTGGCAACGTAGGGAATTAAAAGCCATACAGGGATAGAAATGGGGAGCCCTTTCCTGCTTGATGACTCTAAAAGAGGGCATGAGGTGTGGAAGGAGGGAAATGAATCAAAGAAAGGTCATTTACAGGTAGTCAAGTCAAAGGTCAACTCTCCTAATTTTCATGACTTGTGATTTAAAGAAAGGTTAGCTTAAAATAGAGGTTAGTTTGGCATTCTGAGCTGTCCCAAGATATGATATGTGAAGATGAGAAGAACACTAACAGTATCTCTCCCCCAGCAGCTATGTTCAAGCTTCATAAAGGTACTGAAAACTTGACATCATGGAGAAGTACTGAACACCAAGGGAAGTCCCACTTAGTAGACTAAGGATATCATCAAAAGTCCTATAAACCATATTCCAGAAACTGCTTCATTGGAAGACTGTGTCTTTCAAGAGTACTCTTTTTGAGAAGCAAATCCTCATGCATAATCTACAGCACTTTAATTTTTTTATTATAAATGTTTTTATTTATATTCTACCTTGTTCTAGACTGGTTTAAGTTACCTTATAAGCATATGTATTTACATTTATATAATTATTATATATAGTATTAAATTACATTTACATATATGGTATTAAATTAAATTTAGAGGTGCAAGAAGAAAGCAAAACATAAATGAAAACATGAAATGAGAATAGTACTAAAACTACATATCATGATTCCCACCTAAACATTTCTTTAAGTCAGGCCACAAAATTTGTAGCTTTCTAGCAGCCAACCCAAAACCAAAACAAAACAAAACAAAGCAAACAAGTAAACCCTACTCAGGTACATTCTCCACGGCACCCATAAGATAAAAACTGAGCAGTTATTCAATAGCAATACAATTCTTTTTGGTTCTAATAAAAAGAATGCTGTGTAATGTAATGCGGCACTTTAGATTGATGATACAACTAACTTCAACAAAGTTGAGATATCGGTGGGATTAGGAAAGCCGTATGTACTGTTATTATCATCACTATACGCATTTATTTTATGTCAGGCATCATAACCTGCACAGTCATTTTTAAAGAGAGGTAATATTTGCCCCATCTTTCACATGAAGAAATTGATGGTTGGAGACATTATTATCTAGTCCAGAGTCCCACAATGTCAGAGCTGGATTTAAAGATGTGTTTTAAGTTGTAGAAACCCTATGGTAATTACCACTAAACTATACTGTCTCCTTAATAACCAAATATGTTTATCAATCATACAAGCCTGTTGCTGTAGTTAAATCCAGCCCTTTTAGTGACATACTGTCTGATATTGAAACACTTGAAAGGAAAACCGAATGTCCACAGTGTTCTCAGGAGGTTATTCAAATGTGGTATCAGCGTAGGAGTCTACCAAATCCAGTGCCTATTTGTGTGTGAAACTCGACCTGTTGGACATCTAATACTTTAACATCAGATATTCATCTGTACCTACCTTGAGCCCTTCTGAACAAGCGAATGACAAGAGAACCACTGAAGGTGAATTAAAAGATAACTGCCCTCTAAAGAATTAAGTAAAGAGATATAGACAAGAACTTTAAATTCTGGATCACCAAGCGTATTTGCACATTTTGTTTCAAAGGGGATCATTTCTGATATATTGCTCTAAGAAACATAAGCGTCAAACTCCTCCCTTTCGTAGACTTTTGTACTTCACCTATATGTGCAAAGAATGAATGACTGACTTTCTGTTGTGAACATTGTGATTTTCAATAGTTATGGTATTCTTAAATGACATTTTGTATTTCAAGAAACAGGTTTTATTTTAGCAGAGAGCAGCTCTCAGTTTATAGTAAAGGTCAGTTTGGACATTTCGCTAGGACTCATCAAGTGAAGCCTGTGAGATTAGAATTTTTGTCTCAGTTTTAATTTACAAATACAGTGATTATTGGAGTAGACGAATAAAACTATATTAATTAGTTTTTTCCATCCCAGTTTGCTAATAGGTGTAGAAGTTGCATATTTGTTCTCTCAATAGCAGGGTTTTTTTTTTTTTTTCCAAAAAAAAAAGAAAGAATACTTTTATTGGCGGAAATTTGCTTTAGGGCATTTTGAATAACCTGCTCTAATCCAGAAGAGCTTCCCCAAACATTATGGAATAGCCAACAAATGAGATGAACAAGGGGTCTGGTATATTCATAATATATGCTTAAAAATAATTTAACATTTCCTAATATTTATTTTAGAGAATGAATGCTTAACAGAAAACTAGTTAAATATTTAAACAGGAATCATCTTTCTTCACAATGTAATATGAATTAGAGAGGGGTACCCTACTCTCAAGTCTTTGGGAATATTGCCTTCAGAGATCATTCCTGATGTGGAGGTGAACACTGCAGGCTCTGAGACCTGGTACCATTAGGCAGATTAGCATACACAGAACCCTTGATCAATTCCAAACCCAACATTAGCAACTTTGTAATATTTTCACTCTCCATGTCGTTTTTTGTGTGGGGAAGGAATAGACTTGGCAATTATGTTTTTGTTTACAAATAAATGATGTTTTTGGGATTTGTATAGCCATGTCTTATGAGTTTAGACATTTTCAGTTATTCTTTCTAAGAACAATAGTGCACCTATGAATTTGAATTTCTGCAGTCCCACATGGCTAAAGGCCAGACCCTGAAGAGTGAAGCTCCCTAAGGTCTTGTTATTGTGCACATGACCCTTATCCTCTAACCAGACTTCTCTCCTGACCCTTCAGAATATTATGGACTCACCCTTTTGCCTGCTTTAGGACCTCAGTGGATATTTAGCCTCAAACAGGCCAACTTGCTTATGGAGATTCATGAGGGACAGCAGCATTTTTGAGATAAGCTGTCTAAATGAAACCATTCAGAGATCTGAGAGGGAAATCAGGAGACCTAAGAAAGAGAGAATGAAATTAACCACAACAAATGCTGCCTGTAGTGATGACAATAAAAAACAGATGAGCACTGAGAGAATAAGAAGTGAGGGAGGAGAGGCTGTGAGTATGGAGCAAAAATGTCCATGAGTTTGGCTATAAAAGGAAAGGCAGAGGCTAGTAGCTGGAGGAGAATGCGGAGATGAGGGAAGTTTTGTTTTGTTTTGTTTTATTTTGTTCTTTATGTAAGACTTAGGCATTCCTCAATGCTGATGAGAAACTGTCAATAGCAATTTAGAGACTGAAGATAGAAGCAAACTGGAGAAGTGAGGTCCCTGAGGGGATAGGAAAAAATATCTAGAGCACAAGTGAAATAATTAGCTCCAGAGAGGAAAGAGATAACCCCTTGTACTTAAGAGAAGCAAGAAAGGATGGATGCAGGTGCAAGTAAGTTGGTTAGTTGACATGATGGGAAGTTGGGGAGGGTTTGAAGAAGATATCAATGCTATTTACTGAGAGTGAAAGAAAAAGTGACTGGATTCAAAGTTTAAAAAGAGTGAATAAGCTTGAAATAGTTGCTGTGAAGGATATGGGAGAGGCTAACTAAAAAAGTATGGAAAATTGATGGGCAGAATAGAGGAACCAGTTGAGGCTGGTGACCACAAATAAGCCAGCAATATGCTCCATGCTGTAATTATAGCTGGGCTCACAGCCCAGGTATAATATGGAAACAAAATGAACCACAGACATATCCAGTGTAGAAATTTCACCAAGTAGGGAGCTGGAAGACACTGGATCAAAGAAGTTGAATTTAATTAAAAGAAATAGATTGAAGCAATGAATGACTGAGTAAGCTATACAGAGAAGGATACTAATAGATTGGGTACTGACCAATAGGGCAAAGTAGAGTGATACACGGACCTAGGATTCCAGTGGGGTTGAATAACTTGTATAAGAGGGAATACTGAGTGAGACATATATAAGTACAGAAGACTGTGAAGAGAAATTTGATATCTCTGATGGAGAACAAGATACCAGGATCCAGACTGGAGGTTGAGAAGTCCTGGCCTTTAGGGGTTGGATTATCAGAAAAGTGATAGGATAATCAGGAGATTATCTTGGGTTTTGGGAGAATAGAGCAAGATTCTGAACTAGGTGCTGAAGTCTTTGAAGACTGAGTCACTGAGAGGTGGCTGATGAATAACAACAAGAAGGAAAGGCAGTGAAGAGGTAGCAGGAAAGAAGGAGCATCAGAGGAAATGCAGTTTCATACAGAAGTGTAAATATTCTTTAAAAATGGCTTTGGATTGTATGCAGGATGCTGACCCCATTTTCTAATCCTGACCTAGGTAGATAATAGGAAAATGAGTGGCCTTCACTTGAGAGGACTATGGTTAGGGTGACCATATCATCTGGTTTGCCAATAACAACCCTAATTTACACCTGTGGTCCTGACACAATTATTAATAGTGCCATCTTTTACTCTTTTAAAAGTGTCCTGGTTTCTATGTTAAGTAGCATGTTCACCCTGCCTTAAAGAGGAGTAGTGGCCCCAAGGAAAAGCTCCTTCATTTAGGAAATAAATTATTTTTAAATAAGTGAGAAAATATAGTATGGATTTGCTTATTTGTTTGTTTTTTGTTTTGTTTTGCTTGAGAGAAGAGTTCCAAGGGCCATAATAAGAAAAGTTTGGGAGGGGATGGGGCAGTGGGATATTGAATCAGAGGACAGGAGATACCAAGTAGTATTTGAACTGAGAATACAAAAGAGGAGTTGATCACGGGAGCTCTCGTCTCCATTTAAATTTTCTCATCAACTTTCTGACTCCTTTAATCAGGAGTCACATGGACAATCAGACCTTCAGAAGTTAAATATGCCTGTTATTATTTATATCTTTACTTTGTGGCCAGAGATTGTAGCAGTTATTGTATTACAGATGAAAGATTGGAGTAACAGGCCTTTACAAACATTTAACATTGTGCAAGTTTCCTACAGATTATTGCCATAAGATGGCTCTTAATTGGGATGATAGCTCCTGACAATTGCTTCCCCTTGCACTTACATTTTGAGCATTCTTTCCTCTGAACTTTGACAGATTCAGCTTTCTCTCTGCCAACTGAACTCCATTACTTCCTTCAAAATCAGGGTAAGAAAACAAGGCAGCTTAAGGTCTCTGGAACATATGAAGCCTGGTTTATTCATCAAAGTCACTAGATTTTGCCAAGCATTATACACTGAGAGCTGATGGTGAAAGAATTAGAGAACTTAAGTCAGATGACAATACCAAAAAGCAAATAGAAATTAACAACCTTGCTAAAAGCAAAATATTCTGGTGTCTCTAGGCTAAAATGCACCTTCAAAGACCAATGTAAGGTGTAACCAAAATAGAATTGAAGATTCTTTTTTTAAAACAAAGGAAATGGTCCCACTTTCACTAAACACAGAAATCCCCATAACAGCATCTTCATAGGAGACCTTTAAATCAATGAGGTCGTTTGCATTTAAGTCTACAAGTAATATATGGTAATACAACTGATGCATAAAGATTGTCACTGTAGCTTATGGAAATATAGATAAAGCTATTTCCCTGAGCTGTAGACATTCTTCAATGGTCATGATAAATAAATACGTAAGTTAAAATGAGTGGTTTTTTTTCACTTTCTAAAAATATTCATTCCAATTTACAAATCGACCCTCCATAGGAATCCTTAAAGTAGAAAGCTTACAGCATTGATTTAAAATATGAATCATTTATTTAAAAGTCTATGCACAGTTTTTCAGAATTACCTCATGTTAAGAAATCAGTCTCACTGTCTAAAACTGTGACTCACAAACTTTCTTCTGTTTCTAAGCAATCCACACGTTTAATATATTCCTATTTAGTTATGTCTTTTCATTGTGTAAGAAAACTCTAAGCTGTACCCACCCCACCCCCTTAGCTTCCCACTCCATTCTAGAGGAATATCAGAGTATTGGAAGTGTTGTAGCAGGTTGAAAAATATTTCCTATAACAGTGTCTTTCAGATGTCAGGTTGTAACCTATTAGTGGGCCGTATATTTAGAGTGTTATAACCACCAATTTTTAAAAAATGAAATAGAGTGGAATGGAGTAACCAAAGCTGCTTCTAGTGCTACTGAAAGAATGAATGCTTTGAAAAGGCCAAAATTAACTAAATCTGTGTGCTTTTCTCATTAAATACTAAAAGCAGTTAAGGTGACTGGTTTCAGGTGAAATTTCAGTTTAGTTTAGCCACACCTTATCTTAAAAGATTCGTAGTAGCCACCGCTGGTCTTCTATAGTTTTTTGTTTTATCAATTGGAAAGCAGTTCTGTTCAAGACTGATTTCTGGTTACTGTTAGAAGTAGATTATTGATTGATCCCCCGATACTTCCTAAAAGAATTTGAACTCAAAGTAAATCCAGAGAACAATAAGATGAAAACCTATATATAACATAAAAGAAATCAAAGGGGAAAGAAAAAGTATCAAGATATGCTGGTTCCAAAATGCTGCAATTGAACACAAAGCTTACTTCTGAATTCATGGTAATCAGGCAAAAGAGGAAACACACTATAGGTTACATAGCCCTAATTATCTAGGAAGCTGTGAGATTATCAGCCCAAACACACAGAATTTCCCAGCTCAGAGCCCCAAAATGAATTTGACCCAGCTGATGCCAACAAAAGTGCCATTGGTGGTACAATGATCAAGAAGGCCTAAGGTCAAATCCCAACTCTGTCACTTATTGTGTTACTTAACAGTTGGACATGTTTCTTTATCTCTATTTCCACATCCGTTAAAAGTGGATAGTAATAATATAACTTAACTCTTGTTTTGTTTTGTTTTTTTTAAATAAGGATTAAATGAGGTAATATTTGTAAATGATCAAATCAAGGCTGAGACTGGCTCTGCTACCGGTAAGGGTTATATTGTGTTTCTTTACTTAATTAAGCAAGCAAATATTCTGAATGGCAGTTTTGCAAAGGACATTCTTAAATCAGTGTGATTGCAGTTAGTGCAGTTAATTATTGTAGCGATATGAAAGCCGACCATTGCTTTATACCTTATGTTTCTATTGATTTCCTTCCCAATATTTTTATCTTTCAATTTTTTTTAAGAAAATCAGAAAAATAAACATATTCTACGCCACATGGGTCAGAATACCCATATCTCATGCTTCTTCTTCAAAACATCATCCTCCTAATAAAATATGTCTGGTTCAGATTTTTTTGCGCAGACCTCAATCAACTGAAAATTAGAGCATCTGTGTCATTGCGTAGAAAAACCTCACCTAGCAACAAGCAGCTAAACTCACCCATACTCATGTGAGGGATGACAAGTTTACAATTTGCAAATTATCTCTTGCAAAGACTAAAAACTGTCCAGTTTTTGTTCGTTTTCCCTTGTTGGGGGGGTCTTTCAAATGAAAAATTTTGACTTAAGCATTTTTAATGAAATCAAAGTTACAAAAAACTCTATAGACAAAAAATTTTGTATATGAAAAGACAATGAATTCAATCGCACCTTATTCATAAGCCACTTTAGTTATACTGAATCATTAAATCAAGTTTTTTATTTGTGCCCCTGATCTATGTTACCATAGATAATACATTACATACATTAAAAATACATACTTTGTAATTTCACTTTGGTTAACTTACTTAGCATCTACACTCCACTATTGATATCAATAATGTTATCATTTAACTTATAATAAAATATATTTTTCATGCATGAGTATCCTATCTCCCTTACTATATTAGAGCAATTTTAGAGAAAGACTGGGTCATTTTTTTCTAACATCCTTACTTCTTAATACCGTGATTTACACAGATTTGCTACTATCTTTGTTAAAAAAAATTATCATAGAGATGGAATCCTTCATCAATAAAGTAGTATAAAATATTCCAATGCTTCCCAGTCATTTGTTCATTAAAAAGCACTTTTAATGCAGCTTCCTTTTTCTTTTTCTATTTTCAAATATCTATGCCTTTTTAAAAATTTAGGCCTTTGAACTTTGGCTAAATCAACCAAGCTATTATTGCCTTTTGCAGTTATTACATAAACATCTCTTTGGTTTCTCCTAAATCTTTGCAGAGTTTATAAAAAGCCTCTTAAGTGTTTTTAGTCCTCTTTTTTAGAAGTTATATGATCATATTATTTCAGTTCTCACTAGTCCTCTTTTTTAGGGGTTATATTATCACAGTATTTCAGTTAACACTGTACACCTCAAACATTGGTGTTGATTTAGAGTACTGTATTCATATTATATACTTTTTAAAAAGTGAACTTATGGCTTAAAATAGTGCATGACTTCACTATGACCACAGAACTAAAACTAGGATTAAAGTCTAGCTTTCAGAAACACCTGTTACTTATTCTCAATTTCTTTTAACTCAGGCTAGAGAACATGAACTTTCAATTTTTAATCTTTAATTTTTATTTATTTTTCTTTTATGTAGTTCTAGTATTTTTATCTCTCAATAAAACTGACACATTTAATTTTCATTTTAATGAAAATAAAAAGTTACTTTGGACATTAAACTGAAAGTAAAATTTACTGTATATGCTACCACTTAATAGTAATGCAGATTTGTAGCTCAGTGTATCTTAGTCTTATCTTTTATGTTTTCATTTAAAAGATTGTTTTAAAGTAGATTTATTTAGGAGCAATATATTTTAGGAATTATCAAAATTGTTAGTTTTTCCCTTTCCACTCAGCTCATATCTCTCATTTAGCTATATAAGAATTAAAATTTTTATTGGCAAATCCATGTTGCAAGTTGGATGGGGAGTTTATTTTATTGCAAGAAGTGAGAACTTCATCATAATTAATTCATTTTTATTTTTTAAACTTTGATTAATTCTAAGAAATATTTGAGGTCACTGTGGGAGTCTGATTTGAGAATCTGAAGAATTAACTTGGGAGGGTCTCAATGCCTACCAAGGTATAGGATTAAATTCAAAGTGACATAATGAAAGCAGTGTAATATATTTTGACACAACTCATTCATTTGATATATTATTTATCCTATCTATGTATTTTAGGAGGTCATAGCCATAAACTTTGAATATCCTTTTTAAAAATCTCTAATAATTGAAATGAAATTAATTGTGATGTAAAATAATAAAATTATAAAAATTACTATAGCCTGCAGATTATTGTTACTGAGTTTTGATTCTTTACTAAAAGTTGATATGTTGCTACCCATCTCCATAGACAGAATAATGTGTCTTAGAAAAATTATTCAATGTATCTTATGATAAGAGCCAGAAGATCTTTTCAATAGAACTAATAAATATTGCTTAGTTTTATTTTTAACAAAGCAATTTTTATCAAGAATTATCTGGCTAAGTACAATAACAACAATAGGGGGAAAATCAGAATCTCCCTCATTACCTGCTTCTGTAATTGTGCATGCATAAAGTATGCTTGAAGGCTTTGAAAGGAGAGATTGTGCAACTTGAATACTAATTTTGTGAGTACTGTAATTTCACGTCTGCTATCCATGTTCAAGCTGGTTGTGCTTTGAGGAGCAGCTGAAGCTTTATGAAAACTTTGTAAAACATTCTATTTAGAAGCAATTCTTTTCCTTTGCATTATGCACTCTGGGTATTTTTCTTCCTTTGTGTTTTATTTTAAGAACATTTGTATGAAAACAAGATCTTTGTTTCTTACAAGCACATCTGCTCTTGCTGCTTGTAAATTATGAGAAGTCATCATCCTCTGTGACATCATAAGTATTTCCATGGCAACCCATTGGGCTTACTTTTTTTTTTTAATATAATAAAAAGTTACAGACTGTCAGCAGCAGCAAAGTGTTTATCTCAAAACAGATACATAATAACTTCCCAGTTTTCTGCACCCACTGCCTGTGGCCTATTCATTGCAAAGCACCAAAGCTTTAGCTTACTGCATTTAATTCCCTTAAAGTCCATGAGACTGTCAATTCTGATTATCCACAATCTAGTGAAAGAATAGGATGCTTGAAGAAACAAATTCTAAGTGATTAACTGTATTGTACACGGCTTGGCTGGTATTAGTTCAATGAGGGAGGAAATATATGACACCTTGTGTTTTATGTTCTATAGTAAATAATGATATAGATTTTTTTTTTTTTTTGAGGTTCGCGGGCCTCTCACTGTTGTGGCCTCTCCTGTTGCGGAGCGCAGGCTCCGGACACGCAGGCTCAGCGGCGATGGCTCACGGGCCCAGCCGCTCCGCGGCATGTGGGATCTTCCCGGACTGGGGCATGAACCCATGTCCCCTGCATCGGCAGGCGGACTCTCAACCACTGCGCCACCAAGAAAGCCCTATGATATAGATTTGAATAACAGCTGGAAGGATCTTGAAGTCCTTTACTTGAAATGATTTTATGAACAGTCTCTACATCCACTCAGCCATTTCAGTGCTGTCGGTACTGTGATGAAATGTGGCAATGAGAGACCTCAGAACATAATCGTTTGGATAGTGAGCCAAGGCTACTAAAGAGGACTGGGACCAGGAACTGATTGTGGCATGTTCTACTACATCAATATCAGTCAAAATCATGAAGTTTTAGTCACAATAACCAAGGAATCCATAAGAAAATATTTATCGAGTACTTGCTATGTGCATAGCACACTTGTGCATAGCACATTTAAGGTAGTACATACACAATCCCTGACCTCCCAAGCCCTTCTTTAAGATTGTCAGATTAAAAGTATCAACATTTTTTCCCAGCACTACTTAGTTTTGAATTAAATCGTTTCCCCTTTTATTTAAACAGTCCCATTTTATTTTAAAAAGTGTACACGTTTGACATGAACCACATTAGTTCAGGATATTTGGTGAGCTAAGCCCAAATGAGCTGTTCTGTGTTGAATGCTAAGGGAAATTTAGAGAAAGAGGGCTCAGAGGCAGCTGCTGTCTGGGAGCTCTTGGATTCAGAATGGCAGCAATAAGATACATGATCCTGGGTCTAAAGCAAGTGTCAGTTATACTGGTAGCAAACACACAAAATCGTGAGTCTGAAGATAGGTCAGGAATGAGAAGATGGGCACAAGTACTAAGGACAAAGCAACCAAATCAAAGGAAGAAGGCCTAGGGGATCTATCTAAGCAGAGGCAGGGCAGGTGTTGGGCAAAGGTCATAACGGCAGGCAAATGGTAGAGGTCTAAGCAGTGAGGTGGGCAATATTGTAGAGGCCCAAGAGCATGAATCAGGGACCCAGTCGAGCAAGACTGAGCTCAGACATAGGAGAGCCATTCACCGTGGTACCAGGGGACAGGGCAGGAACCAAGTGAAAAGGGTCTAAAGTCCCAATTAAATGTCCCAATGAGTGAGTATTGTTGTGACATATATTCGTATAATTATTTGTTTATTCACTGGTTCAGTGATAAACACTCTGTTAGACACAGGAATTAATAAAATTGACAAAGTTGACCTTATGAAACACATACTGGATGAAACAATGAAGAATTCAGTAAATAAATGTATAATTAAAATCTGTATTACATGTCATGAAGGAAATAAACAGGTGTCAAAGTAAGAATTAAAGTAGGGGTAGAGAGGTGCTACTTAGGTATCACTGAAGGCCTCTCAGAAAATATATATAACATGGATTTTAAAAAAAATCTTCTTAACCCTACCCCTCATCCCCCTCCACCCTGGCCTACCAGCTTTAAAAGGATAACTATTTAACATGCACATCCGTGGTTAGTTCTATTCCCAGATTTTGTAATCAGCCAGTGGCTTCCTGCACCCAGTGATTCCACACCATCAAAATCTCCTTCACATCCCTGAATTGACCCATGTATCTATCCAGACTCCAAGGTCAGCTGACAACCTGATTTCTCTTATTGCCACTTAAACCTCCATGATGATAAGTCCCTGTTAAAAATAGCTTATGATGAGGGTAGAAGTTTCTTCTATTCAGAAGAGGCTAACATAATGAACAAGCCCAAATATCTCAGAGGCTTAACACGTTATAAGTTCATCTGTTGTTCAAAGCATTTGGTGAGATTCAGGACCTTTCCAAATTTGCTCAATCATCCCCTTGGGTGATTGGAGGCCTCTGCTGACTCCTCTGCTTTTCCCTAGCAACCAAGGGAAGGAAGAGAGCAGAGGATCGTGAGAAAGTTTCTATGGGCCAGGCACAGAACTGTTGGGCATCTCTGCATCCCCCTGCCTACATTCCATTGGACAGATCTCAAGTATTCAATGGTACACCTAACTACAAGGGAGGCTAGGAAATGTAGTCTAACTGTGTGCCCTGAAGGAAAAAAGAAATGGGTTTTGTTGAGTACAACAGTGTATCTCTTTATTTAACAAAAAATTCATTTCCCTCTTTTCCCCACACAAAGAGTTTACTCATCCTCTCCCTAAGTGAGTTCACTGAAGGCCCCAACCAGTCACTAAGAGACCATGCTTTGACTGAACCAATAACTTGCTTTGAGCACAGAAAGGAGGCAACGTATTTTAAGAAATACGAAAGACCAAGAACATTATTAGTATATCCTTTTGTGCTATTTCCCCCTATATTAGCCAACCACTTATACAAAAATGATGTCATAGAAGGAAAGGGAAAGATGGAGCAAACCATAGTTCCTTCTTTCATTCCTTCCTTACTCACCAGTAAGCCAAAGGTAGAGAGTATTGAAAGAATGTGCACACGTGGATAAGCAACATAAAAACAGTTGAATTCGTAGTGTGAAGCATTTCCACTGTTCCGGCAAGAACAAAATGCATACGCATGTTCACGCTGCAAAACAAGAGTTGTGTAATTTCAGTAATTCCACATGAGTTAAATGCTCTCATATTTGCATTTAAAATTGGCATTGTACAATATAGAGATGAATAGTAAAATGAAATTAAATACTTATTTAGAATGACATTAAGGAGCAAATACAAAATACCATAAGTCAAAACATGCTGTAAAAGAAAGGATAAGGATTTTTTTTTAATTAATTAATTTATTTGGCTGTGTTGGGTCTTCATTGCTGCGCGCAGGCCTTTCTCTAGTTGCAGCGAGTGTCATTGCGGTGCATGGGCTTCTCAGTGCGGTGGCTTCTCTTGTTGTGGAGCACGGGCTGTAGGCACCTGGGCTTCAGTAGTTGTGGCACGTGGTCTCAGGAGTTGTGGCTCGCGGGCTCTAGAGTGCAGGCTCAGTAGTTGTGGGGCACGGGCTTAGTTGCTCCGCAGCATGTGGGATCCTCCCGGACCAGGGCTTGAACCCGTGTCCCCTGCATTGGCAGGCGGATTCTTAACCACTGTGCCACCAGGGAAGTCCCAAGGATAAGGTTTTATATTTTAGTACCCTTGATAGCAACTTTTCCCTGTGACCCCATATTTTTATTTTGCACTGGGCTCTGCAAATTATGTAGCCTTCCCTGGGTCCAGTGAGCTATGTCCTTGCCCCAGTGTAACTGCAATTAAAGCTTCCAGTCAGAAAAGGGAGGAATAGGATACACACAGCAGTCAATGACCCATAGAAGTGATTCATCCTTCTGGGTAGGCACTGTGAAGGGGGACTGCCCAAGATGCAGATAGTTTCTTGTTCTGTCCCTGATTCTGCTTTCTGTGGCCCTTGGCTCCTGTCTCTAAGAGCTTCTTCCTTAACCATCATCCTCCTCAGAAATATCTGAGATGGTTGTTGAGGAATGTCCCCTCCTCGTCCATTGTGGGGCTTGCATATCTCTCTTCTTGTCTAAGGGTGGTTTTAAAGACTTTTTTTCAGCCCTAGCTCAAAGTTTCCTTGTTCTACAATTTCTACAAAAAAAATTTTTTGGTAAGTTTCCGATCTATTTGCTTCCAGTTAGTTCCATGTGCCAAGTGTTTTTTTTTTTTACTCGACATAGTTATTAAACTTGCCTTATTCTTGGTTTCCTGGTCCCCATGTTTTTCCTTCAGTTTAAGGGCAGGTACCTCGAGGCAATCAGCAGCAATATGCTATGGTGGAAAAGACCCTCTCTTAATCTGATATTTACTGAAGGGCTGAGTTGTTTGCAAAATCTCTCTGGCCCTTTGTCATTCAGAGTCATTTTTTACTTCAGGTCCCAAAGCTATCAGCTTTTCAACCATGCAAGGCCCTTGATCCCTGAACTTTCTACTTCTGCCATTCGCTGCCTGAAAATCAGCCCAAACTCACCTGAGTGCATGTCTTTCTTGCTTAGATAATTGGCCAACACAGTACTGCATTGAAAGTTCCAACCACTTTCCCTACAGTCTCAGTAATTTGTGGTCAGCCTTCCAAGTTCTCCCATGACAGCCTTATTGAAAATGTGCTGAGGCATGGCAGAACTCTCCAGACATCCAGCCTACTATAGTATATCTTCACTTTCTGCTGGCCAGTCACTAAATCAATGCCACTTATTTTGGGGTATTGTTACAACAGCAGCACAGGTCAAAGTACCAATTTCCGTTCTTATCTAGATAGGAGAGCTGCTGTAACTAACACTAAAATCTCAGTGCCTTAATATACTAAAGCTTATTTTTGTTCATGTAACACATCACTGTAGGTTTATGAGGAGTGACATACCACACAGTGATTAAGAGAACTAGGTTCCTTCCATCTTAAATTATTTTATATTGTATTACCCAAACTTACATTTTTGAAAATCTTGGTTTAAAACTTATTGTCGAAGCAATTAAAAGGTCTGTTTAGAAGTTCAGTTTATTTTAATACTTATGTTTAATGTCTATCACATCTGAAAAAGACCCCTCACAATCAGCGGTAGAGCCAAAAGGAAGAAATATACATTTGCCTGCACTAAAAAAAATTATGATACTCAGTTTTCAATTTTGTTCACAAATTCACACAAGGATTTTGTGGAAATTTGACTTCTAAATTTAAATTTCCATCTTCCCTGATGTCAGTTAGTGGTTCTTACAAAACAATCAAAAGACTAATTATTCTAATTTTGACAAATGCACTTCAAACTCACTGAAATATTTTTAAGCAAGTCAGAAAATTCTATTTTTAAATTTTCTAGGTATGAGGATATGAGAAGTATTTTTAAAGATGACAGATTTATTTACATTATTTAAGCTACAAAAAAAATTATGGGAGAAATCATTCCAAAAATACCTTTACAAAATGGGCCCTCCGTAGCATGAGCTTTTTTGAAAACGTAATTACGATTTTGTTCATTGTTAAAACACTACCTGTACCATGAAGGAACGGGTGATTTATATTTTTGCAAGTGTCTATTGGGCAGTATAGCCACTGGTTATCACAGAAAATGTCACCAACCAGAAGCTGAGCATCAAAGGGGCCCTTGGGTGTAGCCCATTGAAGTCAGTCTTCCAGGGCACAGAGGAGAGTGTGAAGGGGTGAAAAGAATAGATCTGGAGGAGCCAATGAAGACTGGGGCAGGCCTCCCCAGGAGAGAAGACCACTAAGGTAACACTGAACAGCATCGGGTCGGAGGGGTGGAGAGACTAAGAATTTGCCTAAGAAAGTACCTTTTGATAGAAGCAAGTTGTGAAGAAACAATGTTCCCCTCTACCGAAGATCGCTTGAAAAGATCTAGTGAGGTGCCAGTGTCAACCCGTATATATTAAATATCAGTAAATTTTAATGGATTTCTTTTTAGATAAAAATACATACAAGTTCTATTGTTTTCTTCCTTTAACCCCAAGAAAATTTTCTGCAGACCCCTAAGGGTGCGCACACACCACTTTTGAAACCACTGGATTAAAGACTACTCTGTTGGACCACAGTTGGCACACTTAGTCCCAGCTCAGTTCCTGGTAAACATTCTGGCCAAAGGCAGGAAGAATTTCATACCTTGTGCTTAGTTTGCCTCATACTATTTTGACTCTCATCTAGATGTACCAGAATCAGGTTTAGCCCCAGTCCCACTCACAGCCAAGCTTCAGGCCCATCTTCCACTGAACGTGTTGTCTGGCTCTTTGTGGAGAGCTCAGCATCAGCCTGTCACCACCGCTCAGCTCTAAGCTGAGTGCTATTGGCAGAATGTCAGGCTTATGATTATATATGAGGGACAACACATTATGTCAATGCACTTAAGTCTTTCTTTAATCTGGTATGAAAGTTAGAATGACTTTTTTGTATCTGCTTGACTCTTGGCAAATCAAGCAAGAGGTTTTAAAAAGAAAAAGATGAAACATAATGCAGTTTATACAATGAACAGGACTTTAGGTTCCAACCCAATGACTTCATAGTAAGGAAAGGATCTAAAGCAACAAAAAAACTAAAAAGGGAGACAAATGACATCTGCAACTTTCTTCTATCTTTTTTGACAGGAACCATTTTTTAAAGAAACTTTTAATTTAAGAACAGTTTTAGATTTATGGAAAAATAGTTGCAAAGATAATATAAAAAGTGGACTGTATAATTTCTCACCCAGTCCCAAACCCATTTAAAATTTTTTTTTGCTTGTTTATTTGGTTAGATTGGTTTGCTTTTTATTTTTTGAAATCATATGCATTTAATGTTGCTTCAACAGATCAGGGCAATAATTCCAATATTTGTGTAAGGAGATACCACTGCTATATTCCAGGGATTTAGGGTAATAAAAACACCCTGCTTAGTTAGAATTCAGAGCTGTGACCTCTGGCCTTCTTAAGTAGATTTAGGAGAGTTTAAAACTGCCCCTCTGGGCAAATATTTTAGGAGCTGATGAACATTCAACTTCACTTAAGATACAGCTTGTCATCAATACACCCAAGAGACTGACAATTTCTATTTATCGCTTAATGATAGTGAACCTGGCGTTCCTCGTTAGCCCCAGGACAAGAAAGCAGAGTCGTTTTGAGGAGTAGACCAATCTTTGAAAGACTAGGAAGGTCACCAGTCTTTCGAAGAGTTTGCAGAAGCTTAGAAGCTTGCTGCCCAATAGCCCAAAGAGGAGACTGAATAAACTCAAAATGAGGGACTGTGATTGCCCCTTTGCCACTCAAACCTCATGCCTTTAAAATATAAACTACTAAAATATATATATATATATATATATATATATATATATACACATACATATATATACACATAAACTACTTGGGGGCAGAGGTCCTTATTCTCCATGTAGAAATTGTGCCTGACACATAGTGGCACTCAGTAGATATTTGCTGATTGACTCACTCTGAAGAAACTTGGTGATACCTACTCTGTGTAAAGAGTAAGAAGAGGCTACTGAATTGTCAACGTAAGAGAGAAGCCTTAGGAGGAAGAAATTCATGACTTTGCACCCTATTTTTAAACCTTGGGATTCTGTAGGAAAAATGCACACGTGTTCCAAGAAGCAAACAATATTCAATAGCCCCTACATAGAACAAAGAAACCATTTCTTACTGAAATCTATTCAAATGTTGAGGTATAGTTGAGAATGGCCACTGGCTAAGAGGAGATTGTACACAGAAAGGCTTGTCAGTAGAGGTCAGTGGTGCTGATTACATGTGGCAATAGCAGGGAGCTATCATCTCCACAGAAGATTCTCGTGGCTTAGGCAGCTACTTGTTGTGGGACATGAAACTTGGTGTAAAAAAGATGCTTCTTTGGACAGTTTTCATTGTTTTACATCATGAGCCTTTAGGTCTTTGCAAGCAACCTGTTGCAAAACATATATGTTGATATTTCATGTAATAATGATGGGCATGTTTTAGGTTCAGTATGCACCAGGGGAGAGTATTTTTCAGTTTTTAGGTAGCCACCACATAGCCACATAGTAATCCCTTAGAGTAATAGTTCCCCTTTATATTATGGATATCTGCTAATAATATTAATATGTACTATTTATTGAACACTTTCTAAGTGCTCAGCAGCATATTAAATATTTTGCTCTAATCTTAAAAAAAAATCCATATAGTTGGTAGTATTACAATCCCCATTTTAAAGGTGAGGAACCGAGTCTTAGAGAAAAGTTAAGAACCTTGCACATATACACACATCTAACAAGTTTGGACTGAAACCCAGATTTTGTTGATTCTAGATCCTGCAAGCTTGATCACTACGTTAAATTCATAGAAAGCTTAATAAAATGAACTGTGTGCTTTCTTTTTACATTGTTCCATTATTCCGTCACTAAACAATGTAGTTTAAATCAAATGTAGTATAGCCGTAAGAACTAGGGTTTGCTGCCTTAGAACCAAGTTATTCTTCATTTACTTCATTTAACAGTTCTGTGTTGTGCCCTTCTATGGTCTTAGCACTGTATGGAAGATACAAAGAAACATAAAACACAGAGCCTGCCCTCAGGGATATTATGTTCTTGAGAATAAGAGCAAATTAAATAATCATAAAATCAATATGATAAGTTCCCGAAGTGAGTTGTACAGGCATGTGCCACAGGAGTTCAGAAGAGAGAGGGACCATTATGCACTTGAGTGGACAGGGATCATCTTTTGGAAGTTGAATGATTCCTTAGAGAGTGAGAAGGATTTGGGTAAATACAGAAGTAGGAATAAACTACTTCTATACCTACTTCTTCCTACAGGAAAGAGGGTGGACACAGATTACAAAGTAAAAATAATCACTCAAGTGTCCATGGCATAGTAATTAACAGTTTAACTAGAAAGTATAATTTGTACTGGGGAACAGTAAGAGAAGAAAATGAAAATTAGAAACATGTAAGAAAAGCCTTGAAGGGCCAGTCAAAGCTTTACTCTGTGGGACAGGGGAAGGAACCTGGGACTTAGAAGGTAGTAGCAAGACGGGTTGGCTGGATTGGGTGAAGTGGAAGGGATCAAATAACTAAGCTCTGGGTGGAGGGAAAATAAATAGTAGGTACAGTGGGAGAGGGACAGATGAGACTTCCGGTCAAAGAGGGAGAGAATGAAGACCGAAATCTTGGTATGTCTGGACCCTATGAAAATGCTTTCTGCAAAGAGTAGGTCATGTTGGTAGCGTGCCATTACAGAGAAGACATACAGCTTAATGGATTTAAAGAAAGCAAAGAGGGCTTCCCTGGTGGTGCAGTGGTTGAGAGTCTGCCTGCCGATGCAGGGGACACTGGTTCGTGCCCCGGTCCGGGAGGATCCCACATGCCACGGAGCTGCTGGGCCCGTGAGCCATGGCCGCTGAGCCTGCGGGTCTGGAGCCTGTGCTTCGCAACGGGAGAGGCCACAACAGTGAGAGGCCCGCGTAATGCAAAAAAAAAAAAAAAAAAAAAAAAAAAAAAAAAAAAAAAAAAAAAAAGCAAAGAATTTAAAATTCATTATATAATGTGAGCATTCAACAAATAGTTCGAAATTGTTGATGATGGTACACAGTTTTAAACACAAAGAGAAAAATGTGAGCCCAATTCTGAAATTCTAAATATAAAAGAGAAGAGTCAGGGTTTCTTGGGTCGAGGGGAAGGCAGAGAAAAAAAAGGAAGTGCAGAAAGGTTAAAAAATGATACATCTGCATGTTCTAAATATTAAAGGAAGAAAAATTGAATGATAAGTGTGAGTTAAGAATCTGGAGACCCAAGGACCAGTCCATTTCCCTTTTCTACACTGAGTGATATGAGAAGGGCAAACAAGGGTGTAATCTTCAAAATATAGGCTGTGATATTTTCTAAAAAAATCGACTCTTGCTTAAGGGGAATGGGTGATGAAATAAGATCAGAAAATGATTACTTTTCGATGACAGTTATACATACGGAACTGTGCAAAGGGAGTTTAAATAAGTGAAGTAGAAGTTTTATAAGGCACAGTAGAAAGAATGGACTCACTGTGGGAAATGGAAACAGAATGATAGAATGAAATTTGAGAGTTGGGAAGATATAGAGGGGGAGTTTTGGACCTTAGATAGCTAGTGTGAGTAATAGGAATTAGGGTAAGAAGTTAGTTCAGAACCTTCTGAAGAACATCACAGACATTTCCAGGGACAGGATGTCAGAAGAGGCAAGCCTCTCTACAAACATGGACACACTAGGTTCAGTTTCAATATATTGAAGAGAATGTTTCAAATTTGGAAACTGACTTTGGGAGGTTCCTTGGGCAAGTGGGGAATGAGGGGGAGATTCTTTAAGAGATGTGGGAGCCAAAACAGCTCTGTCTCTAGGAACACCATTCTCTATTATGAAACTAAATGACTGTCTGGGGGATGTGAATAACTGATACTTCATTGCTCCTTCACTCCAGTAAATTGAATATAATGATGTCCTTAACTTACTAAAAGGTTTAGAAGTGCCCCTTGAAATCATCAAGAAAAGAATGGATTGGTGTATTTATTTCTTATTCTTCAGTGGTCACCATGAGTGCTATTTCTTCCAAGAAGGCTTTTGTATGGAAATGAGGGCGTGTATGGATGCATGGAGTGAACTGTAGTAGACGTAGTTGGCTGCCCCCTCATACTCTTTCTATATTACCCTCATTGTCTAGAAGCCACATGTTTTGAGTGAAATTAGGCTAGTCCAGCTCCTTGAAGATTGTACTCTGATTAGCTGATTCCAATCTGAGTGTTACAGTCATGGAACCCCTTATAGTAGATTGGTTCATGGATAATGGGTCATGTGAATCATGACCTAAGCCAACTTAATACATGGAATTCCCCTGGTCAGAGATTGGTTAAGAGTCAGTAGAGAACTTAAGTGGTTCAATTAGAAGGAAATTCAAGACTTCAGTTACTGTTTGCAGTAAGAAATTTAGTCAATCAATCATTCTCTCCTTTCTTTCTCTCACTCCCACCCTCTTACTGTGGTTATTGGTAATTTTGTAACCACAAGATTAACTAGCCTTGGAATAAACTTGCCACACTAAAAAGAAAACTGGAGAAAGAAACAAACTGCTCCTTGGTGAATACCATAGAGCTGCTGGATCCAACCTTGGCTGCAACTTATACTATAAGTGATATTTTGAGTTTGTGAGTCAATACATTGCCTTTATTGTCAAGGCTAGTTAAGTATTATAACTGGGACACCTTTCTGAATTATATTTATACTCATCTACTGAAATATTTTATTTTTCCCATTTACTTGAATCTCAACACATGCTGTCTTGCACTGAATTTATTCGCCTATTTTTCCAATCTTTCTGCACAGTTTTTGAGCTCCTTGAGGTCAAGGACTGAAATTTACATATTTCTATGTTTCTCCTAGCTTTCAGAATACTACTTTGCATATAGTAGTGCTTAATAGATATTTCTAAAATGAATAAATCAAATTTATGAAAATGTGCATTTGATCTCATTAGCATCATACTGCAGTTAACACATATTAATAATTCTAAAACTTAAATAAACTGAGTATGAAAACATCATTCTTTTAATGTTTCATACTTTACTTGTTTGCTTGTTTCTCTTCCTTGCTATAGGAAAGGCTGTGATAGTGATTTCTGTTTTTCACTTTCTTCCACACAAACCACAAAAATTTCTAAGATATTATGACAGTTTATCTAAAGTTCTAAAGATTAACAAGCATTAATCAGTGTTATCAGTTCTGTTGATGTAATTCTAACCAAAAGCTGAGTATCTTGCCATTTTAGTTAGCTAATGTAGTCTTATATTAGGTAAAGGAAAGATTTACATTAGGATTTGGATACATTGAAGATAGCCAAAGGCCAAAAGGAAAAGCTACCTTGCTTTTAAAAGCTACCTTAAAAGCTACCTTGCTTTTAATTCAAGCCTTGACTCTTACTAGATATTTGACCATGGCAGAATTATTTCTCTTGGTCTCAGTTTTCTCATCTATAAAATGGAGATATTTATACTATCAATCTTATAGGATTCTGATAAGGATCAAATGAGTTCATAAAAGCAAAGCACTTAATTTCAACAAATACTTAATGAGTACTGTTTTTCTTCTTTTCCTTCTTCCTCTCTTCCTTCTCCTTCTTCTTTTCCTGCTCCTCTTCTACCTCCTTCTCCTTCTTATTGTTCTACAGTATTGTTTTGATGTTATTACCATCCAAGTTGGGAAACAATTATAGTTTTCTCCATGTAAAAATTACTTTTTCTACTTTCAGTTTCAATAAAACATTGTATTTGCTGCTTCAAGATAAAAATATAATCTTCCCACCTACCTGGTAAAGATAAAGCCTGGCTGGTCACTTTTTCAGTCACATGCCCATGCAACAAATAAGTCTACCTATGAGAATATTAACAAATGAAAGGGCCCTAGAAGACAGTACCAAAGTTACAAAAATAAAATAATTATATAAACATAAGGTACTTTTTCAATAAAGTAAACACAGTGGCCTTTAAAATATATTTAATACATGAAAAATGTTTAATTCATGAAAAGTAGGTTTTTAAAAAACTAATTTGATTTTTATTTTACTTCAGTGTTTAATACAGTTAATTTAAATTATGTAATTACATTTCATTGAAATTTTCATTGCGATAATTATATACTCACATACAGTTATAAGAAATAATGCAGGGGCTTCCCTGGTGGCGCAGTGGTTGAGAGTCTGCCTGCTGATGCAGGGGACACTGGTTCGTGCCCCGGTCCGGGAGGATCCCACATGCCACGGAGCTGCTGGGCCCATGAGCCATGGCCGCTGAGCCTGCGGGTCTGGAGCCTGTGCTTCGCAACGGGAGAGGCCACAACAGTGAGAGGCCCGCGTAACGCAAAAAAAAAGAGAAAGAAAAAATAATAGAGATCCCTTACACACTTTGTTCAGTTTCTCCTTATGGTACCATTTTGCAAAACTATAGTATAATATAATATCACAACCAGGATATTGACATTGATTCAATCCAGCCATTTTATTCAGATTCCCAAGGTTACTTGTCCTCATTTGTGAGTGTGAGTACATGGTTTGGAGTTCTTTACGATTTTCTCACCTGTGTTCATTCCTGTATTCATCACCACAGTCAAGACACTGAACAGTTCCAACACTGTTCCAACCTCCCTCCAGTCCTTCCTGTACTTACTTTCTGAACAAACCAACCAACCTTATGAATTAAGCCCCCCAAGTCATGTTAGTTCTATCGCTAGATTAAGGACAAGGTTCATTTGCAAACGGTCATGTGCTTCTGATATAAATCTCCCTGAGCAACACTCATTAACAGGCACATCTGACTATGTATTTTTGCGAATGTACTTACTTTTCTCTAGTATCTCTCTACATAGGTATCTCATTATCTAGAATAGAACTGAAAATACAAGGATTCATTCATTTATTTACTCCACACTCAACTCTCATTTATTTTAATTACAGGGATCTAGTCAATATTTTAACATCAAACCAGGGAGGGACTTTGCTATCTGGCATAATCACCACAAACTCTTATCTTACCTTTTATGTATAGAATTTTACCTATATTTATCAGATGTACATGACATTAAAGTCCAGTTATGGAAAATATTAAAATTAAATATATACTTAATTTTGTTTGTATTTTAAGTAGAAATTTATTTAAATGTATTTTTCATATAAGATATTAAAAATATAATATACCTAGATTATCAATATCCTCTAGGAATAAAATTATAGTCAGAAATGCCTATCAGCCAGTGAATACATTGATCAAGGTATGAGAAATTACAGAAAACCTGATATTTATGGCAGCTAAAGGGAAATATAGGAAGACGAGCTTAGAAGGTGTGCTATGAATCCTTTAAATGATTTCAGTGCAGAGAGACTAGGCATTCAGGAACTACTTTGGAGAATACTTGCCTAGATGTGTTTCCTTCCCAGTCATCGGTTCTGTCAACTGAGGATATCTCTTGAGGTTTTCTCACCAGGAAATGGAAATAAGTCCATTATTTGTAAGAGATTAAATATTGATCACAATTTTATATTATTTCATATTAAAATCTATATGTAAGTGCTTCATTATTGAGTTCAGTTTCTGTGTGATTGTTCAGTTTCAAACAGCAACACAAGAAAATTTGCTTCTACTGTCAACATAAAAAAATTAATACTGCATCATATAAAATGATGGAGATGACATTCAGTGTCATTTTGTGAGGTATGGTGTTTGAGATTCAGCGCTCACCAAAAAATAAATGTTGGCAAATGGCCAACATGATAAAATACTGAGGCAAAATAACCCAAAAGGGAAATGAACATGGTACTGTAGTCAGACTGTAAGAGTTCCTTGCTGTGCCACTGAACAAGCAAAACCCTCGAACTCCCTGTGCTTCAGCTTCTTCATTTGTAAAATAGCAAAATAATAATAATAATAAAATCTACTTTATAATATTGTGCAGGTTAAATTAGTTGATACATGTATAGCACTTAAAAGACTCCCAAATGTGTACTGGTTGCTCAATAAATGTGAACTGTTACTAAACAAGACATAATTTTAAAAGTAATCTCAGCCTTTATCCTGAGTATCTCAATAATGTAAAATTATGCTGAGAAATGACAATTGTTCAAAGAGCAATCTCAGAGATCTCGCAATAGTTCTCTGAAACAGTCATTGAAAATTAGTTGATTTGCTATTAGAATCACTACCTCTTTATCATAAGAATTAACAGTAAGCAACACAACTCTGTATACCATAGAGTTACAGAGAAACCCACATAAAAGTTTGCCAACTAACTCCCTCTCCCCACATATGCTGATAAGGAGCAATCTCCAGAGATTTCGAAGTGTTGCACAATGACAAGTAAATTGCGTATCGTGGAAAGATTGAGGTAGAATAGGTATATAGGCTGTTAGCCTTGGTGTGATATTTCATTTCCCTTTCTTTTATTTCCTCTGTCATCATTTCTCTACACAATATTTCCCAGCACCTTGATATCCATTATTGCTTATTTATCCCATACCATATTTAATACCAAGCATGATATTGTATTGATCAACCCATTATTGTCTTTCCAGCCTGTCCATCTCCTCTGTTCTGATGGTTTTACACATTAGCTTTTTTGAATGGTGGCATAATTTGATTTAGAGTCTCCTGGTACGCACTATTTCTTGAGAATATATTAGACACTTCAGTATGCTGCTTTAGTTCTTTCTGGGCAAACAGCAATACCTTTTGCTTTTACCTGCTGACCAATCCCTCTTATTCTCCTTTGCAAGCTTTTCTTCCTCTGCCTGTCTTTTGCATGTTTTTCTTCATATTTTTATCCTAAATTCTCTTCAATTTCTTATCTTTATGGTGTGCTTGAATGATCTCCTCTTCAACAGCTCCAAATATAATCTGTATAATAAATGACTCCAAAATCTAAACCCCTAAGCTAGACCTCTCTATTACTAGCCTTATGACAACTTCATGTGGTTGTCCTACAGTTCTCTAAACTCAGCATGACCACACTGAACTAATTATCCCCCAAGTCAACCTCCTGTAGAGAATGACACCCGTAACTATGTATATTATCCTTAGCCCCTCACTTCACTTACCTCTTACAGCCAATCAGTCACCAGTCCCTGACAAATCCATCTTTTAAAAAAGCTTTCTAATTGGTCCTTTTTTCTCCATCTGTATCTCCAGAACATTATTCCAAGCCACAAGTATCTCTTCCTGAGATTATTGCAAATCTTCCTAAGTGGTTTCCTTCCACCCCAAATATTCTCCAAGGATGCTGTCAAAGTAAGCTTCTTAAATGTGAATCTAGTTGTGTCACTCTTCCATTTAAAAACCTTTCAATAACTTCTTGCTCTCAGAATAGAATTGCAACTTTTTGTTTTAACCCCTAAGGCCCTTCATGACCTGGCACCTTCTAGGAGTGAAGCTGTTTCATGGTGAAAGCATAAACTTTGGGATTACATGTCTGGATTTAGATCTTAACTGTTTATTCATCCATCCATCCATCCATCCATCCATTATTGAGCAACCACTGTGTGCCTGGCACTGTTCTTGCCTCTGGATAGAGCAGTGAAGAAAACAGACAAAGCCTGCCCTTCTGGGGCTTTCATTGTAGAGGCATGAGACAAACAATTAACAAGAGAACACATACAGTATGGATAATGATAGGGTGCTCCAGGGCAGTGGTCACGATGAGATTGATGTGCATATTTGGTGTCCATCAGAGTAATGAAACAAAGAAGGCAAATCTCTGAGGTACAAGAGTATTGAAATGCCTCCCCCCGCCCTGCACCCCCAGCTGAAATCACCTTGGGGCTAAATGTCTCTGGGACACTTTAATTTTTTTTTTTTAGTATCTAAAAGAATCTCTATCTGCTGCCTGGAGAAGGAGAAGAGGCTATGAGGAAACAAGAGTGGAAACAGGATGACGATTAAGAGGCTATTTGCAATTGTCCAGGACACAGATACAGTTAGAGCAGTAATGATGGACATGATGAGGAGTGGTCCGACTCTGAGAATATTTCTAAAGTAAAACCCAGAGGACTTGCTGATGGGAAAGCATCAGGACTCCCTGAAGATTTTGACTTGAGAACTACAAGTGGTGGAGCCATTCACTAAGATGGGAAAGAATGTGGGAAGATCCTATTTGGACTTTAGAGGGAGAATCAAGGATCCAGAATGTGTTATGTTTGAGATGCCTCATACATGTCTAAGTGGAGATGTTAAACAGGTAGCTGGGTATGATAATATGGAGTTCAGCTGAGTAGTTTGGATGGGGATATAACATGGGCTGTCATTAGTATATCATGATTTTAAAGCCTTGGGACTGAAATGAGGATACTGAGGAATGAGAGTGCTAATAAATATTAATGAGTGGCTCTGTATAAAAGATGTATATAATATGTACATTTTTACATACTACCCCTTTAGACAGGACTTGCTCTCTCTAATTTACCACAGTACCCACTACCCACTAGGCTACACATGTGTACTTACACAGGCCCTAGTCAGTCACTTATACTACCTGTCTGGCCATTCTGACATTGGTTTGTTAAACAGGAGTAGTTTTTCTTTCTGGGTCCTTTTCATTTTGTTTATTTACTTTATGCTGCCTTTCATGCTGAGAATTTTGTATACTATATGTAGCTGCTGGGGTGTGGGTGGCTTAAGAGTTGTCTTTCCAAGAGAAATTACCAGGTTGCCTTGAAATGACCAAGTTGAGCAGGTTTCAGGTATTGTCTTGGGGAGGACAATTTTGGTGTGTAAAGAATATCAATATATTAACTTTGATCAGTCTTCAGAATTAAGACTATCAGGTTTAAAAAGATTTAAAAAAATCCTTTTCCAAATATGGATGGCTCATTTTACCTTAATTTTTTTAAGTAAAGCAATAATTTCAGGTATAATAAAAAGAGCCACAGAAGTATCAATAATTTATTATGGAAATGATTCAGTGTAGAAAAATTATATTCCAAATAGTCATGAACCAGATTTGTCATCAAGTGAATGTAAGGATCACAGAGTTACAGTTGGGTGCTAAACACTGAGTTAATTGCCCTCTCACTGAGGGCAAAAGGTTAGCTTTCAGCCATATGCCATAATTTTTTAAGTGATTTTTTTCTTGTCTGGAAAACATATGAAATATAATGAGGAAGCAATGGAAAATACTTCACATGAAAACCAGAAGGATGACTTTCTAGCTAAATAGAGGTCATAATTTTTTCTCTTTTTGAATTTTTATCTCCTTTCTGTTCTCTTTGTTCTCTCTTTCTGCTCCATCTGCCTTTCCTTTCATGGGTTTACATGTCTTATATATTTTTTTCTTTTTCCCGCAGAGCATAGATATAATTTCCTGTGTGGCACTCAATATCTCCAAGACCTAGGATACTCCTTGAGAGGTATGGTACTATTTTGAGGTAAGTTATAGCATAAAACTGCATTAGCTACCTCATTTGTGAAAATTATACCAAATTCCCAGATATGTAGAAAGCAGTTGCTGGTAAAAACACAATCCTAATGGTTTTCATAATTGATGTTTTCAAAACCAGAAATAATTCTGATGATGTTTCATCCCCCTTTCAGGACTTTAGTGGTGAGAAAGGATTCTGTGTTTTATGAGATCTAGTAGTATTATATTTAGACTATTTTACTGCTGTATTTCTGTAGCAGAGAGACTTAAGAAGCTTTTCTTATACTAGTTTCTGAAACACTAATGGAACATATATATACATTTTTTCTACTTTTATTAACAGAACCACAGGAATGCATTTTTGTGGCAGATGATTCCACATGGAGTATGAACATTTTTCAGCTAGTAGTTTATACCTTTAAAAGAAGACATTGTTACACTGTTCTGTTTACCTTTTTCAATAAAATGTAAGATTCACTGAGGGCTCTCCCAGTTAAGTTTTAAATTATTTTGTCCTACTCTAGAGTAGCTTTTCAAATTAAACTTTCTGCCGTGCTTATTGGTCTACACATTAATTATAAACTGCTTGACCTTAATCAATTTCTCTTCTATCTATTAGTCCAAATGTGAACTCAGTGTTTAAATAACTTAAGGTACGTGATCTGACTCACGCAAACTTCCATTGACTTTTACTGGAGTCGGTGAAATTTTGTCAGACATCCAGGATCTAATTTGTTCCTATATCCTAGAATACAAACTATAAATGAGAAACTAGTGAACTTTGTGCCATATAGCAGGTTAATGTTCTTTTAATGTTTTTTCCTGGTCTCGATGGGATTTTTTGATAAATCCATAGCATTTATAATGACATTTAGATTCCTGGTAGATAAGTATTAATTTATAATCTATACAAATACTTAATGAGTTTGTGATATAAAATATTAACATTACCATTTATTATTATCATTATTGTTATACTTCTTTAACATTAGTTTCTAGGTGCCTTAGTTAAATGGAGTCTGTGTCCAGAAACAATTCGTTCTTGCTGATTGTTCATTCCTAAAATATTTAGGCATAGTTCGAATGATGATATTGGGTAGCTGAAAAATATTTCTCATGTAGTTAGAAATGAATAAAAGATTATCTAAAGTAGGATGAATCACAAGGAAGCTAACAGATCCAGCAGGATGGCAGCATAAAGATGTACACTCTACCCCCAACCAAAAAAGTACCTCTTTGATCAAAGTAAAGCAACCACAGTGATAAGGTGAAGTGAAATGGGGCAGAGGATGCTTATTATGTGGATGCAGACCACAGATGTCCAAAATTTTCTTTCAAATAGAGTTGAGAAGAAAATTAAAGGAAAATGCCATTTTTTGGAGAGTATAACAGTCTTACAGGAAATAAAGGAAATTCTGGCAGGAATCAGAGGGACAAAGAATGGAGTTGCAGGCGGGCTCAGAAAGGATGGGGCCTTGGAGCCTCTTTCCCACCGTAGTTCAACAACATTCCAAGGCCCTGCTGGCATCCCTGGAATGTAAAGTGAGCACCCAGCCCCTCCTCACTTTGTTTTTCTGATCCAGCTTTTTGATAGTTGCCTGAGTTCCTTCAGATGAAGGAGGGAATACCCATCCAGTGAAGGGGTAGGTCTGAAATGGAGAGGAACAGAAGTAAGGAGACCAGAGGAGGTGGAGAAGAAAATAACGACCACAGCAACAAATTAAAAATGGAGGAGACAACATAAAGCATGGAAAACTGAAACTAAGATGACAGAAATAAGCTTGCTCTGCAGTCAGTTACCCTGGGTCCCAATCCTGGATCACTGATTATTGTTAGGTGTGTGCTATTGAACACATCTCTTAACCTGTTTGTGCCTCAGTTTTCTCATCTATCACATGAGGATAATAAACACCCTATGTGTGAGGACTAAATGATAACATGTCACTTATATAAAAAGGGATTATGACAGTACCTAGCACTTACTGTGTTCCATAAATGGTGATTGCTTTTATTACATTAAATAATTTAATACATTTAGTTAAAATTATTAAATTAAATACTACTATTATTAAATCTAAATGAACATGGGCTTAAACAACTCATTTATTTAAAAGGTGAACCCTCAAGTTAAGTCGAAAACAGTCTTTATGGTGTATAAAAGAAAGACAGCTGAAACAAAATGACTCAAAAATTAAAAGAAAATGGACAGAAAAAGCTGATTGCTATTACCTAGGAATATTTAGTCCATGTTATATTATCCCAACCACAGGATAAAGGTCATGGTCTTCATCCCTTGACCCTGGCCTGTCCCTGGCTACAGCTGATGGAATGAGAGATGGACACCTAACCTCGGACCATCAAGCCATGGTCTAGCTAGTGGCCTGTGCTTTGTGTCTTGGCTGAAAAAGGCTTTGGAGAAGATCAGATTTATCTCTTAAAATTGGGGAATTAAGTGAACGGAGTGGAAGAGTGTTGTTGAAGTGAATTGGTAACTCCTTGTAGCCTTAAATGAAGTATAGCATGAAAAGAAGCACATGGAAGGAAGCTTGTCCTGGGCTACCTGGTGGGAGACAAACAGGGAAATTCATGGATATAGTCTAACCCTGTAGCAGGAAGTGGTTTCTGCCCCTGCTTCCTGCTCAGAGACCACTAAGTGACAGCAGCAGAGTCCTCTATTGAGTCACGTTTCTTTCGTTAAGATCAGGACCCTGACAGAAAATAATGTTATATGGGAGAACGGGGAGGTGGGGGGACTGTAAATTCTTGGAACCCTGGTCTCTCTGAGGTACTTTCCTGTACAGTTTCCCTCCCATGCGTGATGAGACTTCTCTTTATAAATTCATCCTGTGACCAAAGCTTGGAATGCAGAATGGGCTTGTGGAAATAAGCAAAAGCAGATTAAGGAAGAAAGGCCCTTTACCAGGAGTTCTAACTGATGTTTCCCTTCAGGGCCCTGAGGCTTAAGCCTTTATTTCTAGAAGAATGGGGAGAGGAGGAGTTAGTCCCATTTGTTGCTAAGCAACCAAAGCTTTGCAGGCCTGTTCTGAGGTCACGTTTGCAGCTATTGAGAATCAGTGACAAGGTGGATGTAGCGATGCAGGGAGAAGCCACTTCTTTCAAAATTTCTGGTTCTGTGTTTTAAATGATGGAGCTCTCCAGAACAAAATTGATTGGAAGCCTATCAAAGTTCTTCAAAAATGGTGTTTTGAGAAGTAAGCCAGGCCTGAGAAGGAGGGGTAAATTTCAGACTTAAACCAACAAAACAGAGCATCTTATCTCCCATACAAAGTCCAGGACCAATACAAAGGATGCCAAGAATAAACTTAGTGGGAAATATACCAAATCTGTGTGAAGACAAAGCAGAAACCAACCAACTAAATGAAGGCAATAAAAAGATATCAGAATAAATGGAGAGATATTGCATGTCCTTGATGGGAGGACAGATATTGTAAGGGTGTGAATTTTCTACAAATTTATTTGTAAATAAGTATACCACATAGATCCCTTCTGTTTGTTTTTGGTTTGTTTGTTTTGTTTTTTGCATGACAACACAATCCTCATTTATTTGGCAGAGTAAATGTGTGGGATTATTTAGAAACATTCTGAGAAAGAAGAGAAATGAGTAGGAATTTATCAAAGACATATTAAACCATATTGTTAAGATGTGACAATTGAAACAGTGTGATATTGTGTAATAATAGCATTGGAATAAATAGGCAAATCAATGGAAGAGATTAAAGAGTCCAGAATCAGACACAAGTGGGAATTTAGCAAGTATTATAGGTGACAATTCAAATCAATGTATTGAATGGATTTTCCAAAAAATGTTTTGGAACAAATGACGTAGCATTTGCAAAAATATAAAGTTGAAACTCTACTTCCCATTTACCCCAAAAATAAATCCTAACTTTAAAATTAAAAGATTGAAATTGAGATTGAAATTGAAAAAAATAAGATCATAAAGTATCAGAAGAAAATTTAGATTAATAATTTTACATTTCCTAATACAGGGAAATGTGTTAGTCTGCTCGGGCTGCGGGAACAAAATACCACAGACTGGGTGGCTTAAACCACAGAAATTTATTTCTCACAATTCTGGAGGCCGGAAGTCCAAGATCAAGGGGCAAGCAGGGTTGGTTTCTTCTGAGGCTTTACTCTTTGGCTTGCAGATAGCCACCTTTTCACTGCATCCTCAAAATTTGTTTGTTGAAGCCTGAAGCCTTAACGTGACTGTATTTGGAGACAGGGCCTCTAAAGAGATATTTAAGGGAATGGGGTCATAAGGATGGGGCCCTAACTCAATCTGACTGCTGTCCCTATAAGAAGAGGAAGAGACACCAGGGATGCATGTACACATAAAAATTGCCATATGAGGAATAAACAGGAAATATTTTCTAAGTATTACCTCCAAGACAGAAAACAGTCATTAATTTCACTAGAAATAAAAGGAATTCAAATAAAATAATGAAAATCTCATTTTTCATTGATTTGATTTTTTTTTTTAAACTGTAAAGTCTCACCCTTGGTGACAATATGGGGTTGCAAGTATGCACAAGTACTGTCTCACACTGTTGGGGAGAGAGTAGGCCAGTATAAATACTGTGCAGGGAAATGTGGCAATTTGTGACATATTAAAAAAAGCATGTGTATGTTTTCCTATTTATTAGATTTTATCCTAAAGAAATAGCCCAATAGGTGAAAAAAGTGTATGTACAATCATGTAAGATAGTTTCAGATAATAAAAATAGAAAGCAAATTAAATGTTAATAAATAAGGGATTGGATGAACCAGTTAAGATGCTGGTTATACAGTGATATACTCTTCAGTCATTAAGAGAGATACAGTAGATCAGTTCTCTGGATATGGACATGGAATCTCTAAGATGAAAAGTTAAGTGAAAAAAGCAGGTTAGCGTAAGTTCCCATTTTTGTAAAAAATATAAAGAGAAGTAAATATGTTGCAAAGGGGTTATATATAGTCTGAATTGTTTACGTTAAACATACAATATTTTGCTAATCAGAAAGAAAGCTATTTTCACTTAAAAAAATTTGTAGAAACAAAAAGCATATTCTGTATACAGAAACTATATTTAAAATATACAGAAAGCCAACCTATGACCCAGCAATACCACTCTGAGTTATTTACCCTAAGTAATGAAACATATGTCCACAAAATGACATATAAACATCTTCACAGCAATTTTATGCATAGTAGCAAAACATTAGAACCAACTCAAAAGTCTACCTTCAGGATGACCAAATTGTGGTATATTCATACAATGGAATACTAGTGAGTGATAAAAAAGGAGCAAACTATGGATCTATAGAGTAAAATCTGTAAAAACATTATGCTGAGTTGAGAGAAGAAACGCATAAAAGAACACATACTCTGTGGTTCCATTTTTATGGCCTTCTAGAACAGGTGAAATAATCTAAGGTGAAAGAAATCACAACCTGGGTGGTCTCTGGTGGGAGATGTTGACTGGAAAGGGGCAGAAGGGAAGTATCTGAGGTGATGGAAAAGTTCTATATCTTGATTTCAGTAGTGCTTACATGGGTACACTTCGTTGCCAAACTCCTTTGACTCTACCCCTGAAGTCCATGCATTTTATATCATGGAAATTATATATCAACAACAACAACAGCAACATTAAACATTGCCACCTGACTATGAAAAACAAAGTTATACAGAAAGCATATTTTTTAAATGACAGAAAATAAAGATAGACAGAAGACTTTTGCCTGAGGAACCTCAAAAAATAAGAGAAAAGGCCTTATAAGGTCTGTGGGTTTAAACATTTGGGGAACATGAACTTAGAGCTTTCCTGTGAAGGTTGTATGCTAACTATAGTTGGAATGTTGTAACTAAGAAAGGTCCCTTGACACTGATGAGAAAGAGCTTGAGAAATACAGTTGGATGATGGAGGAGAGGCATCCTGCCACCAGCCAAGAATTTGTCTGTTTAAGTGTATCTTTTGAGGTAGAGGTTTATTCCTAATGTGAAGACGTGTACATCAGATTTTCAAAACTGGTAACACCAGTTATTAAGAGTAAAGAAAGTTTTGGAGGACTTCCCTGGTGGTCCAATGGTTAAGACTCAGGCTTCCACTGCAGGGGGCACAGGTTCGATCCCTGGTTGGGGAACTAAGATCCCGCATGCTGTGTGGTGCAGCCAAAAAAAAAAAAAAAAAGAGTAAAGAAAGTTTTAAATAATTTCTCTCTTTCTTACTCCATGAGGTGTTGTTTCTTTGCTTGCTCTCTGAAGTATTGCTCACTAAGCAAGTTTTTAAGCTCAGTTATATATATATATATTTTAAGGAACATATTTGTTTTTTAAAAGATAAAAAGTGTCCATATTATATATAGTATAGGAACCTCTTTGTTGGAAATCTGTATTATGCCTTATATTATGTGACTTTCGTCAATTTTATTTTTTTAATCTTTTTTTTTTTTGCTTCCTAACAAGTAAAAAGTATATTTAAAAATATGCAAAGTTCACTTTTTATGAACTCGATACTCAGTCTGTTGTGTTGATCCCACAACATACCCATGATGCTAAAAATTCCATGCTGGCATTTCAAACGGGAGTGAAGCAGCATACTAAACTACTTTCAGCAAGCCTAGTGCCAAATGATGAAAAAATATTTATTTAATTTATCATGAGTCCATTGAAGTACGAACATGTCTGACTTTTACATTTAGTATTGAAGAGGAAATCAACAAGAAAGGAACGATTATTAGGTTTTGATTAGACATCAGACTCTCCACTACCCTACTATCTTTGTTTTCCTTTGTAAAAAGGTATGTGCAGATGTGCAGCCACATCTTCAAGTTTGCATTCATATCTGTTGGATGAAGTGTTTCGGTAGTAAGGATGCAGCAAGAAAGGACTGGAAACTTTGTAAGAGAGAGAATCAGTCAGAAGGAATGAAGAGTATAAGGGGTTATAGGCCCTGCAGAAAGTGGATTCCAAACCCTGGAAGCCAGAAAGAGAAATGAAAACAAACAAATGGAAAAGGTTGACAGATGAGACTTGATAAGTGCAAGGGAAGTTTAATATTTGGAAGCTTCATTACAACCACTGCCTACTCTTTTCACACATATCCAACAGAAGTGCTTTGCTTTTCCCTGAGGAATACGTATTTTATTTTTATTTTTTAATTTATTAAAATTTTTGTTTTTCTTTTTGGCTGCACTGCGCTGCATGTGGGATCTTAATTTCCCGACCAGTGATTGAAACTGTGCCCCATGCAGTGGAAGCGCAGAGTCTTAAGCACTGGACCACCAGGGAAGTCTCTCCTTTTTTTTTTTTTTGTTTTATTATTATTATAATTCATGACATTTTGAGGTAAGTACTGTACAGAAAAGTTACAATATATATGTATTACTTTTTTTTTGCAATTTTATTACTTTTTTTTTACATCTTTATTGGAGTATAATTGCTTTACAATGGTGTGTTAGTTTCTGCTTTATAACAAAGTGAATCAGTTATACATATACATATGTTCCCATATCTCTTCCCTCTTGCGTCTCCCTCCCTCCCACCATCCCTATCCCACCCCTCCAGGCAGTCACAAAGCACTGAGCTGATCTCCCTGTGCTATGCAGCTGCTTCCCACTAGTTATCTACCTTAAGTTTGGTAGTGTATATATATATATGTCCATGCCTCTCTATCGCTTTGTCACAGCTTACCCTTCCCCCTACCCATATCCTCAAGTCCATTCTCTAGTAGGTCTGTGTCTTTATTCCTGTCTTACCCCTAGCTTCTTCATGACATTTATTTTTAATTCCATATATATGTGTTAGCATACGGTATTTGTCTTTCTCTTTATGATTTACTTCACTCTGTATGACAGACTCTAGGTCTATCCACCTCATTACAAATAGATCAATTTCGTTTCTTTTTATGGCTGAGTAATATTCCATTGTATATATGTGCCGCATCTTCTTTATCCATTCATCAATGATGGACACTTAGGTTGCTTCCATGTCCTGGCTATTGTAAATAGAGCTGCAATGAACATATTGGTACATGAATTTCTGAATTATGGTTTTCTCAGGGTATATGCCCAGTAGTGGAATTGCTGGGTAATATGGTAGTTCTACTTCTAGTTTTTTAAGGAACCTCCATACTGTTCTCCATAGTGGCTGTATCAATTTACATTCCCACCAACAATGCAAGAGTGTTCCCTTTTCTCCACACCCTCTCCAGCATTTATTGTTTCTAGATTTTTTGATGATGGCCATTCTGACTGGTGTGAGATGATATCTCATTGTAGTTTTGATTTGCATTTCTCTAATGATTAATGATGTTGAGCATTCTTTCATGTGTTTGTCGGCAGTCTGTATATCTTCTTTGGAGAAATGTCTATTTAGATCTTCTGCCCATTTTTGGATTGGGTTGTTTGTTTTTTACTTATTGAGCTGCATGAGCTGCTTATAAATTTTGGAGACTAATCCTTTGTCAGTTGCTTCATTTGCAAATATTTTCTCCCATTCTGAAGGTTGTCTTTTGGTGCTGTTTATGGTTTCCTTTGCTGTGCAAAAGCTTTGAAGTTTCATTAGGTCCCATTTGTTTATTTTTGTTTTTATTTCCATTTTTCTAGGAGGTGGGTCAAAAAGGATCTTGCTGTGATTTATGTCATAGTGTTCTGCCTATGTTTTCCTCTAAGAGTTTGATAGTTTCTGGCCTTACATTTAGGTCTTTAATCCATTTTGAGCTTATTTTTGTGTATGGTGTTAGGGAGTGATCTATCTCATACTTTACATGTACCTGTCCAGTTTTCCCAGCACCACTTATTGAAGAGGCTGTCCTTTCTCCACTGTACATTCCTGCCTCCTTTATCAAAGATAAGGTGACCATATGTGCGTGGGTTTATCTCTGGGCTTTCTATCCTGTTCCAGTGACCTATATTTCTGTTTTTGTGCCAGTACCATACTGTCTTCATTACTGTAGCTTTGTAGTATAGTCTGAAGTCAGGGAGCCTGATTCCTCCAGCTCTGTTTTTCGTTCTCAAGATTGCTTTGACTATTCGGGGTCTTTTGTGTTTCCATACGAATTGTGAAACTTTTTTTTCTCGTTCTGTGAAAAATGCCGGTGGTAGTTCGATAGGGATTGCATTGAATCTGTAGACTGCTTTGGGTAGTAGAGTCATTTTCACAATGTTGATTCTTCCAATCCAAGAACATGGTATATCTCTCCATCTATTTGTATCATCTTTAATTTCTTTCATCAGTGTCTTATAATTTTCTGCATACAGGTCTTTTGTCTCCTCAGGTAGGTTTACTCTTAGATATTTTATTCTTTTTATTGCAACGGTAAATGGGAGTGTTTTCTTGATTTCACTTTAAAATTTTTCATCATTAGTGTATAGGATTGCCAGAGATTTCTGTGCATTAATTTTATATGCTGCTACTTTACCAAATTCATTGATTAACTCTAGTAGTTTTCTGGTAGCATCTTTAGGATTCTCTATGTATAGTATCATGTCATCTGCAAACAGTGACAGCTTTACTTCTTCTTTTCCGATTTGGATTCCTTTTATTTCCTTTTCTTCTCTGATTACTGTGGTTAAACCTTCCAAAACTATGTTGAATAAGAGTGGTGAGAGTGGGCAACCTTGTCTTGTTCCTGATCTTAGTGGAAATGCTTTCAGTTTTTCACCATTGAGGACGATGTTGGTTGTGGGTTTGTCATATATGGCCTTTATGATGTTGAGGAAAGTTCCCTCTGTGCCTACTTTCTTTAGGGTTTTTATCATATATGGGTGTTGAAATTTGTCGAAAGCTTTTTCTGCATCTATTGAGACGATCATATGGTTTTTCTCCTTCAATTTGTTAATATGGTGTATCACATTGATTGATGTGCGTATATTGAAGAATCCTTGCATTCCTGGAATAAACCCCACTTGATCATGGTGTATGATCCTTTTAATGTGCTATTGGATTCTGTTTGCTAGTATTTTGTTGAGGATTTTTGCATCTATGTTCACCAGTGATATTGGCCTGTAGTTTTCTTTCTTTGTGACATCCTTGTCTGGTTCTGGTATCAAGGTGATGGTGGCCTCGTAGAATGAGTTTGAGAGTGTTCCTCCCCCTGCTATATTTGGAAGAGTTTGAGAAGGATAGGTGTTAGCTCTTCTCTAAATGTTTGATAGAATTCGCCTGTGAAGCCATCTGGTCCTGGGCTTTTGTTTGTTGGAAGATTTTTAATCACAGTTTCAATTTCAGTGCTTGTGATTGGTCTCTTCATATTTTCTATTTCTTCCTGATTCAGTCTTGGCAGGTTCTGCATTTCTAAGAATTTGTCCATTTCTTCCAGGTTGTCCATTTTATTGGCATAGAGTTACTTGTAGTAATCTCTCATGATCTTTTGTATTTCTGCAGTGTCAGTTGTTACTTCTCCTTTTTCATTTTTAATTCTATTGATTTGAGTCTTCTCTCTTTTTTTCTTGATGAGTCTGGGTAATAGTTTATCAATTTTGTTTATCTTCTCAAAGAACCAGCTTTTAGTTTTATTGATCTTTGCTATTGTTTCCTTCATTTCTTTTTCATTTATTTCTGATCTGATTTTTATGATTTCTTTCCTTCTGCTAACTTTGGGGTTTTTTTGTTCTTCTTTCTCTAATTGCTTTAGGTGCAAGGTTAGGTTGTTTATTCAAGATGTTTCCTCTTCCTTAAGGTGGGCTTGTATTGCTATAAACTTCCCTCTTAGAACTGCTTTTGCTGCATCCCATAGATTTTGGGTCGTCGTGTCTCCATTGTCATTTGTTTCTAGGTATTTTTTAATTTCCTCTTTGGTTTCTTCAGTGATCTCTTGGTTATTAAGTAGTGTATTGTTTAGCCTCCATGTGTTTGTATTTTTTACAGATTTTTTCCTGTAATTGATATCTAGTCTCATAGCGTTGTGGCTGGAAAGGATACTTGATACAATTTCAATTTTTAAAAGTTTACCAAGGCTTGATTTGTGACCCAAGATATGATCTATCCTGGAGAATGTTCCATGAGCACTTGAGAAGAATGTGTATTCTGTTGTTTTTGGATGGAATGTCCTATAAATATCAATTAAGTCCATCTTGTTTAATGTATCATTTAAAGCTTGTGTTTCCTTATTTATTTTCATTTTGGATGATCTGTCCATTGGTGAAAGTGGGGTGTTAACGTCTCCTACTATGAATGTGTTACTGTCGATTACCCCTTTTATGGCTGTTAGTATTTGCCTTATGTATTGAGGTGCTCCTATGTTGGCTGCATAAATATTTACAATTGTTATATCTTCTTCTTGGATTGATTCCTTGATCATTATGTAGTGTCCTTCTTTGTCTCTTGTAGTAGTCTTTATTTTACAGTCTATTTTGTCTGATATGAGAACTGCTACTCCAGCTTTCTTTTGGTTTCCATTTGCATGGAATATCTTTTTCCATCCCCTTACTTTCAGTCTGTATGTGTCTCTAGGTCTGAAGTGGGTCTCTTGTAGAACACATATATATGGGTCTTGTTTTTGTATCCATTCAGCCAATCTGTGTCTTTTGTTGGGAGCATTTAGTCCATTTACATTTAAGGTAATTATCGATATGTATGTTCCTATTCCCATTTTCTTAATTGTTTGGGGTTTGTTATTGTAGGTCTTTTCCTTCTCTTGTGTTTCTTGCCTGTAGAAGTTCGTTTAGCATTTGTTGTAACACTGGTTTGGTGGTGCTTAACTCTCTCAGCTTTTGCTTGTCTGTAAAGATTTTAATTCTCCATCAAATCTGAAAGAGATCGTTGCTGGGTAGAGTAATCTTGGTTGCAGGTTTTTCTCCTTCATCACTTTAAATATGTCCTGCGACACCCTTCTGGCTTGCAGAGTTTCTGCTGAAAGATCAGCTGTTAATCTTATGGGGATTCCGCTGTGTGTTATTTGTTGTTTTTCCCTTGCTGCTTTTAATATGTTTTCTTTGTATTTAATTTTTGACAGTTTGATTAATATGTGTCTTGGCATATTTCTCCTTGGATTTATCCTGTATGGGATTCTCTGTGCTTCCTGGACTTGATTAACTATTTCCTTTCCCATATTAGGGAAGTTTTCAACTTTAATCTCTTCAAATATTTTCTCAGTCCCTTTCTTTTTCTCTTCTTTTTCTGGAACTCCTATAATTCGAATGTTGGTGCATTTAATGTTGTCCCAGAGGTCTCTGAGACTGTCCTGAATTCTTTTCATTCTTTTTTCTTTATTTTGCTCTGCAGTAGTTATTCCCACTATTTTATCTTCCAGGTCACTTATCCGTTCTTCTGCCTCAGTTATTCTGCTATTGATCCCATCTAGAGTATTTTTAATTTCATTTATTGTGTTGTTCATTGTTGTTTGTTTCATCTTTAGTTCTTCTAGGTCCTTGTTAAACGTTTCTTGCATTTTGTCTATTCTATTTCCAAGATTTTGGATCATCTTTACTATCATTATTCTGAATTCTTTTTCAGGTAGACTGCTTATTTCCTCTTCATTTGTTAGGTCTGGTGCGTTTTTATCTTGCTCCTTCATCTGCTGTGTGTTTTTCTGTCTTCTCATTTTGCTTATCTTACTGTGTTTGGGGTCTCCTTTTAGCAGGCTGCAGGTTCGTAGTTCCCGTTGTTTTTGGTGTCTGTCCCCAGTGGCTAAGGTTGGTTCAGTGGGTTGTGTAGGCTTCCTGTTGGAGGGGACTAGTGCCTGTGTTCTGGTGGATGAGGCTGCATCTTGTCTCTCTGGTGGGCAGGTCCACATCTGGTGGTGTGTTTTGGGGTGTCTGTGGACTTATTATGATTTTAGGCAGCCTCTCTGCTAATGGGTGGGGTTGTGTTCCTGTCTTGCTAGTTGTTTGGCATAGGGTGTCCAGCACTGGAGCTTGCTGGTCGTGAGTGAAGCTGGTAGCTGCTGTTGAGATGGAGATCCCTGGGAGATTTTCACCATTTGATATTATGTGGAGCTGGGAGGTCTCTTATGCACCAGTGTCCTGAAGTTGGCTCTCCCACCTCAGAGGCACAGCACTGACTCCTGGCTGTAGCACCAAGAGCCTGTCATCCACACAGCTCAGAATAAAAGGGAGAAAAAGTAGAAAGAAAGAATTAGTAGAAGTAGGAAGAAAGAAAGAAAGAAAGGAGGGAGGGAGGGAGGGAGGAATGAAGGAAGGAAGGAGGGAAGGAAGGAAAAAAGAAAGAAAGAAAGAAGATAAAGTAAAATAAAGTAAGATAAAATTATTAAAATAAAAATAATTGTTAAGAAAAAACATTAAAAAAAAAAAGGACTCATAGAACCCTATGACAAATGGTGGAAGCAAAGCTATACAGACAAAATCTCACACAGAAGCATACACATACACATTCACAAAAAGAGGAAAAGGGGAAAAAATCGTAAATCTTGCTGTCAAAGTCCACCTCCTCAATTTGGGATGATTTGTTGTCTAGTCATGTATTCCACGGATGCAGGGTACATCAAGTTGATTGTGGAGCTTTAATCCGCTGCTTCTGAGGCTGCTGGGAGAGATTTCTCTTTCTCTTCTTTGTTCTCACAGCTCCCAGGGCTCAGCTTTGGATTTGGCCCTGCCTCTGCGTGTAGGTCTCCGGAAGGCGTCTGATCTTCGCTCAGACAGGATGGGGTTAAAGGAGCAGCTGCTTGGGGAACTCTGGCTCACCCAGGCCTGGGGGGAGGGAGGGGCAAGGAGTGCGGGGGCCCGAGCCTGCAGCGGCAGAGGCCGGCATGACGCTGCACCAGCCTGAGGCGCGCCGTGCGTTCTCCCGGGGGAGTTGTCCCTGGATCCCGGGACCCTGGCAGTGGCGGGCTGGACAGGCTCCCCGGAAGGGAGGTGTGGAGAGTGAGCTGTGCTCGCACACAGGCTTCTTGGTGGCGGCAGCAGCAGCCTTAGCGTCTCTTGCCCGTCTCTGGGGTCCGCGCTTTTAGCCGCGGCTCGCGCCCGTCTCTGGAGCTCCTTTAAGCAGCGCTCTGAATCCCCTCTCCTCGCGCACTAGGAAACAAAGAGGCAAGAAAAAGTCTCTTGCCTCTTCGGCAGCTCCACACTTTTCTCTGGCCTCCCTCCCGGCCAGCCGTGGCGCACTAACCCCTTCAGGCTGTGTTCACGCCGCCAACCCCAGCCCTCTCCCTGCGCTCCGACCGAAGCCCGAGCCTCAGCTCCCAGCCCCGCCCGTCCCGGCGGGTGAGCAGACAAGCCTCTCGGCCTGGTGAGTGCCGGTCGGCCCTGATCCTCTGTGCGGGAATCTCTCCGCTTTGCCCTCCGAACCCCTGTTGCTGTGCTCTCCTCCACGGTTCCGAAGCTTCCTCCCTCCCCACCCGCAGCCTCCGCCCGCGAAGGGGCTTCCTAGTGTGTGGAAATCTTTCCTCCTAAACAGCTCCCTCCCACTGGCGCAGGGCCCGTCCCTATCCTTTTGTTTCTGTTTATTCTTTTTTCTTTTGCCCTACCCAGGTATGTGGGGGAGTTTCTTGCCTTTTGGGAGGTCTGAGGTCTTCTGCCACCGTTCAGTAGGTGTTCTGTAGGAGTTGTTCCACGTGTAGATGTATTTCTGGTGTATCTGTGGGAAGGAAGGTGATCTCTGCGTCTTACTCTTCCGCCATCTTCCCGGAAGCCCTCTCTGTATTACTTTTTAAAAAGATAAAAATTGTTCCTTCAAATATAGTATACATAGATCTAACATTAGCAAAGAAGTTCAAAAGAGAGATCAAAGCAATGCTAGTTGTTGAAGATATTAAGACATTTAAAAAGAAGCAAAAATATAAGAGTAATTTAAGCAGTTCAAAAGTAAAATTTAATATGAGAAGTATACATTTTTAGAAGATCATAAGCAAAGAAAATTGGAAGTGAACACTTCTGAAAATTTTCTGAATGTTTTAGATAAATGTTTAGTCAATAAATATGTAGAAAATGGGCCCAGGAGTCACATCTCCCCTCCTGTTTCTTAAGTTATATATTTGTGTTTAAACAAACCTTGACTCTAATAAATGTATCATAGTCATGTTTCATTAAAATAACTTTTAAAGAATTAAAAAATAAAATTTATATTAAAACAAGCATATGTACATATATTACTAATGAAAAATATTTTAAAATTTTCAGCAAAATTGAATAACCTCTATAAATCAGTTTGGTACATTTGTTAACATAAAAACTTGTCTTCAATTTTTAAAAAAATTTTTTAGGAGATCACAATTTTTTAGTCCATTTATAAACTGCTTTTTAATGGGCAGCTGCAAAAGCTTTCCACTGCATAGTCCTTTTTTTATGTAGTAAGACTGTCAGCAACTTTAGACATTTATGATCAGACTTTCTGATTTTTACTATACTCATTTAATACATGTAACTTGTTATTTAGAATGCAGACTTGCCCTTTAAAAGCATCCCCAAGTGAATATATCCACAGTTTTCATATTGTAAAAAAAATATATAAATGATTTCTTATTTTGAGGCAATTGATAAAACTACTTTGCAAAAGAAATTTGGTAGAATATAACCTTTTAACAAAGGAAAGTTTCTGAACTTGAGGATGTCACAAAATATAAAGGTTAGGTGGAAATAACTGTGATTATATATCCTCAGCACATTTTTACCTACTAATGAAAAACTCCCCAATAAAATGTATATAAACTCAAAATTATCCTTGAGAATTAATGTGTTTTAAACAAAATTCAGTATGTAAATGGTTGTATTTTCTTCTTTAATCTAGGAAGTAACAACTTTCTCTAATCATTTGGGAATATAACTTTGTATCTTTGATTCTCACCTTGTATTTGTATACCAGTTAACAGTGTTCAAAGCCATCTCATTTACATATTTAATTTTACCATTATATAACATTGTTCAGTTGAAATATCATCCTCATCTTTCAGATGTGGAAACTGAGAGATATTCATTCTATCAATCATTATACAATATATTAACTGACTTTATATGCCAGACACTGTGCTAGACTCTGGAGATACAAACGTAACAAGATCCATCATCCTTGGCTCCGAAGATTTGGCAACAATGACCATGGAGTATGAGCATTGCAAAAATAGCGGTGTGTATGAGATGTGCTGGGAATACATAGGAAAGAAAATAAATTGAAGCTTGGATAAAGAAAGGCATCTTAGAGATGAAGGCTGAGCCAAGTATCACGAATAGATATTAGACAGGCAAAGAGGAACAGTGAAAGGATAAGATGTTTTCTTACAGAAGCAGCAGCCTGAGCAGAGGCACCAAAGGCAGAGTATACTGCCTATTCTGGGAACAGCTGAAGGGGTCCACTTTAGGTTGGGATGGGAGAGAGGAGAAGAAATGGTGAAGGATGGGGTAGGAAAGATATCCAAAGACTAGATTATAAAAGGACCTTGTACACTGTGCTAATGGCCTTCATACTGAAGGGTGTGGAGAACCAGGAAAACGCATCAGACTTGATTCTTTGAAGAAAACACTATGGTTTTGGAGAACAGGCAAGATTGTATGGTAGTGAGTCTTATCAGGTGACTATTATAATAAACCAGATACAAAAATGATGTGTCCAAAGTAAGGGAGCAATAGTGGGAATAGAAAGAAAAAGACCATTTGAGATTATTTAAGACATTAAACAATTGTTTAATTTGAGACTAAATTGCTAAAATTTATAGTGTAAATAAGTCAAAATGAAAAAGACATGTGAACAGCTAGTTCAGATGTGCAGTCACTTGTTAAATACAACATGCCAGTGGGATTTTAGAAAGAATGACTGTATAAGAATAGCTAAAAAGGGCTTCCCTGGTGGCGCAGTGGTTGAGAGTCCGCCTGCCGATGCAGGGGACGCTGGTTCGTGCCCTGGTCCGGGAAGATCCCACATGCCGCGGAGTAGCTGGGCCCGTGAGCCATGGCCGCTGAGCCAGTGCGTCCGGAGCCTGTGCTCCGCAGCGGGAGAGGCCACAACAGTGAGAGGCCCGAGTAAAAAAAAAAAAAAAAAAAAAAAAATAGCCAAAAAAGTTTTAAATTAAATACAGAAAATAGGAGGCTTGTGTTATAAAATATTAAAATACTCTAAAACTGTCATGACAAAACATTGTGACTCTGATACAGAAAGAGTCAGATCAGTGAGATAGTCCTCCAAAACAACAATAAATGTGGGTATGTCTAAAAGCATCATAAAGCAAAATTTAAAAACAAACAGGAAAAATACATTCACCATATGCAAAAGATAATGGATTTATTTATGACTTTAATGAATAAGGGGCTCTTGGAATTACACAAAAATGGATAATACACTGACAAAGGATATAAACTTCTCCAAATATAAACAAGTGGGCAATAAGCATATGCTTATTGAATAAAGTCCAAATTTATTCTTACACAGAAAAATAAAAATTAAGACAAAGATATGCCATTTTTACACATCGAGTTACATAATAGCAAAAATAACTCCAATCAATATGTGCGGAAGTGGCCACTTTTATATATTCCTCATGAAAGTGAACACAGGAGAGTGAACTGCAACCTCCTTCTGGAGAGAAAGTTTGGCAATATGCATTTGAGCCTTAAGGATGTACTTTGACTAACACAACATTGTAAATTAACTATACTCCAATAAAGAAAACAAACCAAAAAAAAGAATGTGATTTGACTCAGCAATTCCAGATACATGAACTTATACTAAGGAAACATAAATATGTGAAGAAATTTAGTGTCTTTGTTTGTGTGACCCCCACCTCATGCAGACCCTGAAACAAAGCTTTGTGGGTGAATCCTTTATTGGAGCATTATCCCAGGGAGTAGGAGAGAGGACAGGAGAGCAAAGGAAGGAAAGCAGAGCCAGCACAAGGCTGCATGATTGATTCAGTCACTATTATGAGCAAGAGGTTGTCTGATACCACATAGACCATCTGGGAAGCCATATGAAATATGTCTCAGGCTTTCTATCCAAAGGTACATTTATGCACCTGCTCCCATCTCTCACCAGGCAAAGTCCACCCCACAGGGAGTCAGTCCTACCGCCTTTCAGGTTGCACTTGAACAGCCCCTCCCTATCCCCCGTCCTCTCAGTCAGTTGAGGGTCATTCTACCTGGGCCTGTGGTGAGATGCTGTCAGGTTGCACTTGTCTGAAACTGATCAATGCCCTTGAATTGTCTAGAATATGAGGCTGAGAGGACCTGATGTAGTGCATAGGAGACATCCAACGAGGTCCATCTCTTGCAACAATGAGGTCGGCTTGTGTCTTCCATTACATACATCTCCCCTACTATGATATGGGGGCTTCATTTTTGGCGAGGATAAGTTGCCCTCCCTTCTTCTCTGAAAGAGGAGAAATACAAGTCAAATTTGCCAGAAACCCCTGCAAAGTGAAGGACAGCTGCAGTCTCTCCAAAGACTTAATAAAAGAAGATGAGTGAAAAATGAGCAAACAAAAGCAAAACAAAAGTAAAACACCTTAGGATCTCCACTGCTGCTGCTGGTCCTGAGATTGTGATTGCTATTTATCATTTCCCTTCTTCACTACCAGTTCAAAATTTCCCTAATCCATAGCCAGCACTTGGCTCTCAGAGTGGAAAGAGATCTAATGTGATCAACCTGCCCAAAACTGGTTGGCTTATCTCCTCAAGGAATGATGCTATATCACCTGTTGATCTTTGCTGCTGGCAGCTTGGTCATTCAGCAGTGGTGTAGTGAGGTCAATGCTGATGAAAGGGAGGCTGTTTTGTTGGGTTCACACAGAGTCTCTGCCCCTATAGTTACTGTATTCCTAAGCACTAGCACAGCTTAGGAGGGCGTCAAGTTGATATCCACAGGATAAGTTGCCCTATTCTTTATGGTAGATGTGCTATGTAGGGCACTGATGTCAGACACATATCCCCCTGCTTTGTGCCCAGTGTGATAGATCCAATCATATGCCTCTTTCACAGATTTACTTGTCGTCAATTTTCTAAACTTGTTCCTCTTAGATCACTGAAAAACCAGCCTAGCCATTTGCCACTGCCTAGGGCTCCATATGTGTCCTTACCTTAGGTCACTTTTCCTTCCATTAGAATTGAACAGCCAAGTGTACTTCTCATAGTCTTCCCACTGGGAGAATTTTCCTGCACCAGTGTCATTTAGGCTATCACTCAGTGGTGCTATAACACAGCATGTGTTCATTTTTAGCTAACATCAAAATATTGTACTGACCTATCTGTGAACTGGTCTCAATTACTTTCCTCCTCCTCTTGTATAGTTGGTCTATAGAGAAGACCCTCCACACCCTTGAGGCAATAGGTTTGAAATGATAAAGAGGTATAGGTGCAACAGAGTGGTTGACATAGGGCCACATGTTCGTATCTTTACTTGAAGAGGATATCCTAACTTGCCCCAGATCAATAAGCCCCTACAAAATTTATGGATGTAGCAGGGTCTTGAATTTTTGTGGGTTTTATCATCCAACCCTGGACAGCCATGGATCTTTCTAGGGAATCAGCTCCTCCCTAAGTTCAATTAGTGTGATGGTGTGTATATAGTAGATTAACTAGTAACCTAACCTCAGAAATCTTGTAGTGTCAATTCAGCTGCATTCTATTCATAGAAGAAGTCTCAAGCCTGCCTAGATTCAAACTCCCACCTCTTGATAGGAGAGGGCCAAGTTTCTATAGCAACATGTGGGATAAGAGATAACATTTTCGTCATCTTTGGAAAATATAATCCGTTATATGTAATCTCTGGACTCACATGATAAATACATTTTTTCTATTTCCTCCTCTATGAATGACTTTTGACTACTTTATTAATACCATTCCGAGGAAATTCTGGCAAATATAGCCATCTCATTTCCTTTAGGATAAGTGTCAAGGAGCCATCCCAGGAGATTATTAAGACCAGCTCCAGATATACCTGACAAGACTTGTAATTCTGAGTTATGGATTATGGATGTGTATCCTTATGTCAAAAATTCTCCCCAGACCAGACTTTTATTTCAACAACTCTATTATCCAGGCTTATAAGCCATTTCTACATGTTGTCCTGAATTCTGCTAATATATATTATTCAGGTCCTGCAATTTCTTGGTGTTTAAGCTATTTATCCCAAGATCAGGAACTGTACATGATAGCCACTCAGAGATTTGGCCCTGGTTATTGTCCTGTAGGCAATGAAGCATTTCAAGGGCAGGTCTTGCATCATCTCCTAATGCCCCAGCCTCAGGTGAGATCATGGCAGGTTCTCCCTGCGAGGGAAGTCTGCTCTTCTGGCTGTTTTAGCAAAATAGCAGGTTTAGGAGAATATGAGGTTTTGTGATTCTCTGGCATTTCCATCCAGATGTTCTCATTTTAGTTCTCAGCTCCAACCCTTAACCTATATGGGCCCTGATTCTGCTATAGAAGATTTGTCTAGATGCTGCCTCATAGTCTTATTTAAACTCTGCCACCCTTACAATTGTATCCTGAGCCTGACTTTTAGCCAAGAGGACCCTGTAGCTGAAGGAGATGAAACTCTCCTGCAAAGCTGCCATCTCTGAGTTTCACAGTTTGCTAGAGTGATGATTGGCTATAATGAGGCTTCATGTTTTTGAAGGTTTCTAGCATAGTTAACAAAAACTAGCCTATTCCACAATCCTTATATTTATAATAGCCATAGTTATAATTGTCCCCATACTATTCAGTTGTTTCACCTTCTACCTATACCTCATCTCAATCAACCAAAGGAGAAAGCCTTAGTAATTGTGATGCTATTGCATAACAGGGATTCTATCAACTCTGTGTGTGTGTGTGTGTGTGTGTGCTCAGTAAGGTCTGAGCAATGAATAATCCAACTCCAAAATCCTATTGTGAAGATCTGATTTCTAAGGTCATTCCTGATACCATCTTTCTTTCTTTCTTTTTTTTTTTTTAAGATTTTTTCATGTGGACCATTTTTAAAGTCTTTATTGAATTTGTTACATTATTACTTGTTTCATGTTTTGGTTTTTTGGCCCCAAGGCATGTGGGATCTTAGCTCCCTGACCAGGGATCAAACCCGCATCCCCTGCATTGGAAAGCAAAATCTTAACCACTGGGCCACCAGGGAAGTCCCCCTGATACCATCTTTCTTGATTTGTTTTCTTCACAGAGCAAAACCGAAAACAAAGGCTTATGTATACGTGCTTTATTTGGAAACGTTTGGATAAGAGAAGTAAAAAAGAGAAAGAGGAAAATCACTATGGACAGCTGGTTGCTAAATCCTGTAGGACCATCTGAGAAACCTTATGAAATTCATATTAGGTCTGTCCATCCTGGGACAGAAAAGTGATATGCATATATCCACAAGTTTTCATTCCTATTGGTTAAAATTTCATCCAGGAGGTGTGGGCACCAAGGTGTTCCTTGGAATCCTATGACTTAGAGTCAATGGAGAGTTCCTGGGATGGGACATGAAAGGTTCATCACAGATAACCAAGGCAAGATGCTATCTTGTTGCATCTGTATGAAGCTGGTCAGAGTCTGTACCAGAGTGGTTGTCTCAGAAGTGTCTGAAGTAAAGACAGGTAAGAATGAAAGGATCTAAAGGAGTGTTTAAGAGGTGTCCAAGATTATAATCATAAGAACATTTATCACATCATTAAACAAGTGAAAGAATGTGAATTCCCATCAAGTTAGGATTTGTTAAATAAACTGTGGTGTATCAGGCGGAGTCAAGACAGCAGTGTGGGAAGACACAGAGTGGGGGACGCTGCTGGCTGCTGTTGGGGGACTCTGACGCCCAAGGAGACAGGAGGAGCCCCAAAGTGAGCCAGTAGGATGTAGGGGGACTGAGGGGGGAGCAGAAGTGGAGGCCAGGCAGGATTGTCACCCTTGAGGCTGGGGAGATCAGGAAATGAGGGACTCTGCAAGGGACTCTCCGGGAAGAGCGGAAGAGGAGCAGAGGGCGATTGTCTGTCCCACTCAGGCAGGGGAGCCTGCTGAGCTCCCAGGCCGGTATGCTCACTCCAAAGCCCACATGGGTGCTGGGAGCATAGGAGGGAGGCCAAGGAGATCAGGACTGGCAGGTGGGAGGGGCCCTCTGGGAGGAGCAGGAGAGGACCAAGGGTGATTGCCCTGCCCACTTGGGACTGAGGAGCCTGCTGAGCTCCCAGGCCAATCCCCTGCCCTCCAAAGCCCCCTCCAGGTCACATCGGTCCTTGGGGGCATAGGAAGGAGGCTGAGGGGGAGAACAGGAGGGGCAGGAGAGAGGAGCCATCCAGGAGGAGCGAGGGAGTGGAGAGCATTTGCCCCACCCACTCAGGCACAGGGAAGCTGCTGGGGTCCCAGGCCAATCCCCTGCCCTCCAGAGCCCCCTCCAGGCTGCGTGGGTTATTGGGGGCATAGTAGAGAGGCTGGGGAGATCAGGAGAGGTGGGGAGAGTGGGGCCCTCCCAGACCAGAGGAGCAGGAGAGGAGAGGAGGGCGTTTGCCCCACCCACTTGAGCCCAGGAAGCCTGCTGGGCTCCCAGGTGAGGTCCCCTGCCCTCTGAGACCAGGGGTGAGGGGCACAACTGGGCCTCTTCTGTTCCTTAAGCCTAAGCCCTACTCCCACCCCCCACAGACCCCAGGGCCTTTTTCAGCCCTGTGGGTCCTGAGCATTGGCCCCACTCACTACCCAAAACTCACCCTTGCTTAGGCCCCACCCTCCAGAGCCAAGGCCTTTCCCCCCCTCCTTTTTTTTTTTTTCCCTTCTCCCTCCTCCTCTTTTTTACTATTGTGGTACTGATGTACCTCCTGGTTGTTGATTCATCTATATTTTTATTTTTACATTCTTTCTAACATATCTGTTAGTTTCCTAGTCTAATTTTATTTTTTACTTTGTTATTGTTCTTTCTTTCTTTTTTTTTTTTTTTTTGCTACCCCATGTGGCTTTTTGGATCTTGGTTCTCGAGCCCAGGTCAGGCCAAAGCTCCAGCAGTGGGAGTTCCAAGTCTGAACCACTGGACTGAGAACCTCAGACCCCAGGGAATATTCACCAGAATGAGGTCTCACGGAGTTCCTCATCTCAGCACCAAGACCCAGCTCTACCCAATAGCCTACAAACTCCAGTGTTGTAAGCCTCAGGCCAAACAACCAGTAAGACAGGAACACAATCCCACTCATAAAAAAAAAAGAGAGATGGCAAAAAAGAAAAATGTCACAGATGAAGGAAGAAGGTAAAACCTATAAGACCAAATAAATGAAGAGGAAATAGGCAATCTACCTGAAAAAGAATTCAGAGTAATGATAGTAAAGATGATCCAGAATCTCAGAAATAGAATGGAGGTAAGCATTGAGAAACTACAAGAAATGATTAACAAAGATCTAGAAGAACTAAAGAACAAACAAACAGAGATGAACAACACAATAACTGAAATGAAAAATACACTAGAAGGAATCAGTAACAGAATAACTGAAGCAGAAGAACGAATAAGTGAGCTGGAAGACAAAATGGTGGAAATAACTGCTGAGGAGCAGAATAAAGAAAAAAGAATGAAAAGAATTGAAGACAATCTCAGAAACCTCTGCGACAACACTAAATGCACCAACATTCAAATTATAGGGGTTGCAGAAGAAGAGAAAAAGAAAGGGTCTGAGAAGATTATAGTTGAAAATTTCCCTAACATGGGAAAGGAAATAGTCACCCAATTCCAGGAAGCACAGAAAGTCCCATAGAGGATAAACCCTATAAAAAACATACCAAGACCACATTAATCAAACTAACAAAAATTAAATTCAAAGAAAAAATATTAAAAGCAGCAAGGGAAAAACAAAAAATTACATACAAAGGAATTCTCATAAGGTTATCAGCTGATTTTTCGGTGGAAACTCTGCAGTCCAGAAGGGAGTGGCGGGACATATTTAAAGTGATGAAAGGGAAAAACCTACAACCAAGATTACTCTACCCAGCAAGGATCTCATTCAGATTCAATGGAGAAGTCAAAAGCTTTTCAGACAAGCAAAAGCTAAGAGAATTCAGCACCACCAAACTAGCTTTACAACAAATGCTAAGAAACTTCTCTAAGTGGGAAACACAAGAGAAGAAAAAGACCCACGGGGGCAGAGTCAAGATGGCGTACTAGGAGGACATGGAATTCGTGTCTCTGCACAACTAGGGCACCTACCAAGCACTGGTGGGGGACCATGGACACCTAAGGGGATGGAAGGAACACCCAGTGACCAGGTAGGATGTGGGGCATGAGGGGAGTGATGGGGAAAGATAAGTGGAGGTGGGACAGGACTGGCGCCCTTGAGGGGCACCTGGGGGAGGGGGAGGGATCCCAACACCCAAAGGGGGAAATTGGGGAAGCATTGGGAGGGCAGAGGATCAAAGGGGAGCATGACCACGTTTCCCCTGCCCACTTTGGCCACAGGAACCTGCTGAGATCCTGGGCCTGATTCTCTGCCCACCGAGGTGCCCTCCAGCCACGCAAGTCTTGAGGGAGTGGGAGGGAGGGAAGGGAGAGCAAAAGTAAAGGTCTGATCTCCAGGACTACCACCCCTGAGGGGTGGCTGGGGGAAGGTAGGAGTTCCTACACCCAGCGGCACCCACCCATGTTAGGGGTCCAGCAGGGATGGGGGAGACCTTGGGGGAGACAGTGTTGGGGGGTGTGAAGGAACAGAAGGGGATGTGGCCAGTGACTTCACTGTCCAGTTAGGCACCAGAGAGCCTGTTGGGCTCCTAGGCCTAATCCTCTGCCCTCAGAGCCTCGCTCCAGTCACGCAGAGCCCAAACCGTGCACCTACACCCCCACCCAGGGTCCTACCTCTACACTCGGAGAACCCCTCCAATGTGCTGAGCCTAAACCCCACCCACACACCCTCACCCAGAGCCCTACCTCCAAACTCCGGAACTCCATACTCCAGAAGCCCTCCTTTGGACGTGCTACCTCTCTGCTTCCATGCAGGTCCTAAGAAGAGGCCCCGCCCCACACTTGAATGTCGCCCTGCCTAGGCCCTGCCACCAGGGCCTTTTCCGGTTATGTGGGTCCTTAGCCTAGACCCCACCCCATGCTCAAACATCACCCTCCCCACCTGCCTAGGTCCCGTCCCACAATAAACCCACCCGTGCCTAAGTTCCATCCCCCCACTTAAACTCTGCCCCCATAGCAAAGGCTTTTTGTTTTCTTTGTTCCTCTTTTAGATTGGAGTTCTGTTTTACCTTGTTGATTCGTTATTGTTGATTCTTTTATATTTTTATTTTGCCTAATAAATCTTTTATTTTTCTAATTTTATTTTATTTTATTTTTTATACTTTGTTATTGTTCTCTCCTTTTGGCTTGTTTCCCACTTTTTTTTTCTTTATTCTGTTGGGGTTTTATTTTACCTTGTTGCAGTTGTTTCAATTATAGTTTCATTTTTCCTAATATATATTTTATCCTTCTAATTTATTTTGTTTTTTATTGTCTGATATTGTACTGCTCCTTTTTTTCTTTCTTTCTTTTTAAAAAATTATTATTAGATTTTTAAACCACACCACGAAGCTTGAGGGATCTTGGTTCCCAGATCAGAGGTTGGACCTGAGCTCCTGTGGTGGGAACTCTGAGTCCAAACCACTGGATTAAAAGAGAATCTCATCCCCAGGATATATATATATATATATATATATATATGTTTATTTATTTATTTATTTATTTATTTATTTATTTATTTTTATTTTTTTGTGGTACATGGGCCTCTCACTGTTGTGGCCTCTCCCGTTGTGGAGCACAGGCTCCGGACACGCAGGCTCAGCAGCCATGGCTCACGGGCCTAGCCACTCCGCGGCATGTGGGATCTTTCCGGACCAGGGCACGAACCCATGTCCCCTGCATTGGCAGGCAGACTCTCAACCACTGTGCCACCAGGGAAGCCCTGCAGGAAATATTAAATGGAGTAAGGCCTCCCAGAGGTCCTCATCTCAGCACCAAGACCCAGCTCTATGCAAACGCCTGCAAACTCCAGTGCTGGACGTCTCAGACCAAATAACCAGTAAGACAAGAGTAAAGCAGCACTCATCAAAAAAGAAAAAAAAAATTGAAATGACAAAAAAAATGTTACAGATGAAGGGGCAAGGTACAAACCTACAAGACCAAATAAATGAAGATGAAATACGCAAACTAACTGAAAAAATATTCAGAGTAATGATAGTAAAGATGATCCAAAATCTCAGAAACAGAATGGAGAAAATACAAGAAACATTTAAAAAGGATCTAGAAGAACTAAAGAGCAAATAAACAGTGATGAAAAACACAATTACAGAAATTAAAAATACTCTACAAGGAATCAGTTGTAGAATAACTGAGGCAGAAGAATGGATAAGTGAGCTGGAAGATAAAATGGTGGAAATAACTGCCCGGGAACAGAATAAAGAAAAAAGAATGAAAAGAATTGAGAACAGTCTCAGAGACCCCGGGGACAACATTAAACACACCAACATTCAAATTATAGGGGTCGCAGAAGAAGAAGAGAAAAAGAAAGGGTCTGAGAAAATATTTCAAGAGATTATGGTTGAAAACTTCCCTAGCAGGGGAAAGGAAATAGTCAATCAAGTACAGGAAGTGCAGAGAGTACCACACATGATAAACCCAAAGAAAACACACCAAGACACATATTAATCAAACTATCAAAAATTAAATACAAAGAAAAAATATTAAAAGCAGCAAGGGGAAAACAACAAATTACACAAAAGGGAATCCCCATAAGGTTAATGGCTGATCTTTCAGCAGAAATTCTGCAGGCCAGAGCGAGTGGCAGGACATATTTATAGTGATGAAAGGGAAAAACTATAACCAAGATTACTCTACCCAGCAAGGATCTCATTCAGATTCGACAGAGAAATTAAAACCTTTACAGACAAGCAAAAGTTAACAAATTTCAGCACCCCAAAACCACCTTTACAACAAACGCTAAAGGAACTTCTTGAGGCAGGAAACACAAGAGAAGGAAAAGACCTACAAAAACAAACCCAAAACAATTTAAAAAATGGTAATAGGAACATATATATTGATAATTACCATAAATGTAAATGGATTAAATGCTCCTACCAAACGAAAAAGACTGGCTGAATGGATACAAAAACAAGACTGGTATATATGCTGTCTACAAGACCTAGGAACTTCACTGTCCACTTCAGACCTAGGAACACGTACAGACTGAAAGTGAGGGGATGGGAAAAGATATTCCATGCAAATGGAAATCAAAAGAAAACTGGAGTAGCAATACTCGTATCAGACAAAAGAACTTTAATAGTAATAGTCTTATTGCAAGAGACAAAGAAGGACACTACATAATGATCAAGGGATCAATCCAAGAAGAAGATATAACAGCTACAAATATTTATGTACCCCACATAGGAGCACCTCAATACATAAGGCAAATGCTAACAGCCATAAAAGGGGAAAGTGACAGTAACACAATCATACTAGGGGACTTTAACAACCCACTTTCACCGCTGGACAGACCATCCAAAATGAAAATAAATAAGGTAACACATGCTTTAAATGACACATTAAACAAGATGGACTTAAATGATATTTATAGAACATTCCATCCAAAAACAACAGAATATACTTTCTTCTTGAGTACTCATGAACATACTCCAGGATAGATCATACCTTGTGACTTGGGTCACAAATCAAGCCTTGGTAAATTTAGAGAAAACGGAAATCATATCAAGTATCTTTACCGATGACATTGCTATGAGACTAGATATCAATTACAGGAAAAAAACTGTAAAAAATACAAACACATGGAGGGTAAACAATGCACTACTAAATAACGAAGAGATCACTGAAGAAATCGAAGAGGAAATAAAAAAATTCCTAGAAACAAATGACAATGAAAACACAATGGCCCAAAACCTATGGGATGCAGCAAAAGCAGTCTAAGAGGGAAGTTTATAGCAATACAATCCTACCTTAAGAAACAAGAAACATCTCAAATAAACAACCTAAACTTACATAAAAGCAATTAGAGACAGAAGAACAAAGAAACCCAAAGTTAGCAGAAGGAAAGAAATCACAAAGATCAGATCAGAAATAAATGAAAAAGAAACGAAGGAAACAATAGGAAAGATCAATACAACTAAAAGCTCGTTTTTTGAGAAGATAAACAAAACGGATAAACCATTAGCCAGACTCATCAATAAAAAAAAGGGAGAAGACTCAACAGAATTAAAACTGAAAAAAGAGAAGTAACAACTGACACTTCAGAAATACAAAGGATCATGAGAGGTTACTACAAGCAACTGTATGCCAATAAAATGGACAACCTGGAAGAAATGGACACATTCTTAGAAAAGCACAACCTCCCAAAACTGAACCAGGAAGAAATAAAAAATATAAACAGACCAATCACAAGCACTGAAATTGAAGCTGTGATTAGAAATCTTCTAACAAACAAAAGCCCAGGACCAGATGGCTTCACAGGCGAATTCTATCAAACATTTAGAGAAGAGCTAACACCTATCCTTCTCAAACTCTTCCAAAATATAGCAGAGGGAGGAACACTCCCAAACTGATTCTACAAGGCCACCATCACCCTGATACCAAAACCAGGAAAAGATATCACAAAATAAGAAAATTATAGACCAATATCACTGATGAACATACATGCAAAAATCCTGAACAAAATACTAGCAAACAGAATCCAACAACACATTAAAAGGATCATACAGCATGATCAAGTGGGGTTAATCCCAGAAATGTAAGGATTCTTCAATATACACCAATCAATCAATGTGATACACCACATTAACAAATTAAGGAATAAAACCCATATGATCATCTCAATAAATGCAGAAAAATCTTTTGACAAAATCCAACACCCATTTATTATAAAAACTCTCCAGAAAGTAGGCATAGAAGGAACCTACCTCAACAAAATAAAGGCCATTTATGACAAACCCACAGCCAACATCATTCTCAATGGTGAAAAACTGAAACCATTTCATCTAAGATAAGGAAAAAGACAAAGTTGTCCACTCTCACCACTATTATTCAAAAAAGTTTTGGAAGTTTTAGCCATGGCAATCAGAGAGAGAAAGAAAAAAAAAAAAAAAAAACGGAATCCAAAACAGAAAAGAAGTAAAACTGTTTGCAGATAACATGATACTATACATAGAGAATCCTAGAGATCCTACCAGAAAACTACTAGAGCAAATCATTGAATTTGGTAAAGTAGCAGGATACAAAATTAGTGCACAGAAATCTCTTGCATTCCTATACACCAATGATGAAAAATCTGAAGGAGAAATTAAGGAAACACTCCCATTTACCATTGCAACAAAAAGAATAAAATACCTAGGAATAAACCTACCTAAGGAGACAAAAAGACCTGTATGCAGAAAACTATAAGACACTGATGAAAAAAATTAAAGATGATACCAACAGATGAAGAAATATACCGTGTTCTTGGATTGGAAGAATCAACATTGTGAAGATGACTATACTACCCAAAGCAATCTACAGATTCAATGACATCCCAATCAAACTACCACTGGCATTTTTCACAGAACTAGAACAAAAAATTTCACAATTTGTATGGAAACACAAAAGTCCCCAAATAGCTAAAGCAATCTTGAGAAAGGAAAACGTAGTTGGAGGAATCAGCCTCCCCGACTTCAAACTATACCACAAAGCTACAGTAATCGAGGCAGTATGGTACTGGCACCAAAACAGAATTATGGATCAATGGTACAGGATAGAATCAGAAATAAAACCACACACATATGGGCACCTAATTTATGACTAAGGGGGTAAAAACATACAATGGAGAGAACACAGCCTCTTCAATAAATGGTGCTGGGAAAACTGGGCAACTACATGTAAAAGAATGAAGTTAGAACACTTCCTAACACCCTACAGAAAATAAACTCCAAATGGATTAAAGTCTTAAATATAAGACCAGACACTATAAAACTCTTAGAGGGAAACATAGGAAAAACACTCTTTGACATAAATCACAGCAAGATCTTTTTTGAGCCACCTCCTAGAGTAAAAGAAATAAAAACAAAAATAAAGAAATTGACTTTAATTGAACTTGAAAGCTTTTACACAGCAAAGGAAACCATAAACAAGACAAAATACAACCTTCAGAATGGGAGGAAATATTTTCAAATGAAACAACAGACAAAGGATTAATCTCCAAAATATACAAACAGCTCATGGAGCTCAATATCAAAAAAACAAACAATACAGTTAAAAAATTGGTGGAAGACCTAAATCGACATTTCACCAAGGAAGACATACAGATGGCCAAGAGGCAGATGAAAAGATGCTCAACATCAACAATTATTAGGGAAATGCAAATGATAACCACATGCAGTATCACCTCATTCCAGTCAGAATGGCCATCATCAAAAAATCCATAAACAATAAATGCTGGAAAGGGTTTGGTGAAATGGGAACCCTCCTACACTGTTGGTGGGAATGTAAATTGATACAACCACTATGGAAAACAGTATGGAGATTCCTCAGAAAACTAAAAATAGAACTACTAGTTGACCCAGCAATCCCACCACTGGGAGTATACCCTGAGAAAACCATAATTCAAAAAGAGTCATGTACCACAGTGTTCACTGCAGCACTATTTACAATAACCAGGTCATGGAAGCAACCTAAATGTGCACTGACATATGAATGGATAAAGAAGATGTGGCACATATATACAATGGAATATTACTCAGCCACAAAAAAAATGAAATTGAGTTATTTGTAGTGAGGTGGACGGACCTAGAGTCTGTCATACTGAGTGAAGTAAGTCAGAAAGAGAAAAACAAATACCGTATGCTAACACATTTATATGGAATGTAAAAAAAGAAAATGGTACTGATGATCCTAGTTGCAGGGCAGGAATAAAGAGGTGCACATAGAGAATGGACTTGAGGGCAGGGGTTGGAGGGCAAAGCTGGGGTGAAGTGGGAGTAGCATCAACATATGTACACTACTGAATATAAAATAGGTGGCTGGTGGGAAGCATCAGCATAGCACACAGAGATTGGCTCGGTGCTTTGTGATGACCTAGAGGGGTGGGATAGGGAGGATGGGAGGGAGGCTCAAGAGGGAGGGGATATGGGGACGTGTGTATGCATATGGCTGATTCGCTTTGTTGTGCAACAGAAACTAACACAGTATTGTGAAGCATTTATACTCCAATAAAGAGCTATTTAAATAAATTGTGGTATGTCCATTCAGTGAAACACTGTGAATCCCTGAGAAAAACACAATAATAAAAGGCTGCATCATGATATAAAAATATCCACAATACATTTTAAGTTGGAAAATCTGGCTATAACAGCAATGTATGAACATGTTTTATAATATAAATTCTGTTTTGTCTAAATCAATTTCTCATTCTTTGGAATGACTAAGATTTATATACTTCTTTTATCCTTTCCTTTTTCCTATGTATCTTGCTATATTCTACTGGGTTCTACTCAGGCTGAAAAACACGTTACTTCCTCTCTAGAAATTATTTCTAACTTTCTATCAATAGAGAATTATTATTATTATTATTATCTTCCTTCTGCTTCTTCTCATTCTTCTTGTTCTGCTTGTTCTTGTCCTTCTTCATAGATATTGCACCAGAATATTAGAGGATGATAAAGTAATGTTTCTTTTGGGTAAAAGCCTGTTTTTCTAAAATTTCTTATCAATTACCTTGTTGTATCAGTCAGTTTGGGCTGCCATAACAAACAACTGGATAGCTTTAACAATAGAAATTTCTTGATGGTAGCTTAAACAATAGGAATTTATTTCTCCTAGTTCTGGAAGCTGGGAAGTCCAAGATCAAGGAGCTGTTCACTTAGATTCTGCACTGAGGGCTCTCTTCCTGGTTTGCAGATGGCCGCCTTGCCTTCTTGCTGTTTCCTCAAATGATCAAGAGAGAAAGAGAGAGAGAGAGAGAGGAAGCAAGCTCTCTGGTGCCTCTTCTTACAAGGGCACTAATCTCATCATGAAGGCCCTACCCTCACAACCTCATCTAAACCTTGTTACCTCTCAAAGGGCCCCCTGTCCCATCTCCAAATACCATCATATTGGGGGTTATAGCTTCAACATATAAATTTTGGAAAGACACAGTTTAGTCCATGACACCTATTATGATTGATTTTATAGAATCATAGACTCTTACACCAGGATGAAATTTAGAGGGAATCCAACTCAAACTTTCACTCAAAAGTAGCGATCCTGGCTATAAGATTCCTGAGAAATGATGGTGGTACTTTATATTTAACTTATTAATATTTGGTCATAGGAAGTTTACTAGCCAAGAAGAATCTTTTCAAATAGTATATTTGTCTCTTGGGATGAGAACAATTCTGAGGACAAAGTAATTTTAAAATCTTAATAATAACAGTAACAGTGAGTATTTATTTTGCTCTTACCATGTGCCGGGCATAATACAAGCACTTTTCAAGTGTTAACACATTTAATCTTCACTCTAATCATATAAGTGTTATTAGTGTCCTTATTTTACAGACAAAGAAACTGAGGCACAGAGACTTTAAATAACTTGCTCAAGTTCCTATGGTTAGTAAGTGCTGGAACTGGGGTTTGAAATCTAGCCATCTGGCTCCAGAGTCTGTATTCTTAAACAGTAGATCAAGAGAATAATTTCCTGAGCTTCCGCTTTTATTTCCTTCATTCTCATTTGCCATTGCTTCTTTATTTTTCATAAGGTTTCTATGATCTCTAGGCCAAATGAGATTCCAAAAATAACAATTTTAATTTTCAAATCGAGGGCATGATTTCTAAATGGACCAAGTTATTTTTGCGAACCCTACATAAAATTCAGGAACAGAACTTTGGGAAGGAACTTCCAGATGGCAGTAAATCTTCACAGTTCAGTAATTAAGCCTTTTGAGAATGTTACTCTGTTATGGAACCACTGCCTGATTAACTGTACAATATCAATTATATCAAATGGCACTACTTTAATTCTGTCAAAATTTAGGGAAATCTGACATGCTGACATGAGACTCTATGAAGTGTGGTAATGAGCTGCCAGATGTCATAAAGTGCCACGGGGGGGAAAACACCCTTGCTTTCAGACTAAAGATGTTTTTTCTTTTATTCATCTTACAGTATGCTTTATTAAACACTATGAACATTCAGACACACATGCTTGCCCATTTTGAAGTAAATAATCTAATCTTTTTTTTAGTTTTTATGAATGAAGTTCAAGTGATAATAGTCAAAATCATAGAAGGAAATACTTACAGCATATATTTTTGGTTGAGAAAGATTATATACCTAGGAAATTAGGCCCTTATACCTTTTGTTCCCTCATTTCTGTGAAGAATGATTCTCAGAAAGTTAACTGTAACTTTGCAAAAGTTTAAAGTTTGACTTGCCTAATTTTACAGTGACAGACACTTGTCTGGTCATTAAGGACGAATCCAGGCTTTTTAAATAGCAAACTGGAGTTATTAAGTGACAGGATCTTTCAACAAAGTTTGGTTTCTCAAAAAGAAATGCTCTTTTCATACAAAATAGAAGGAACTTTATTATAAATACAATAGCTGTCATCAAACGTGAGAGCTTAGGGTTTCATCAATGAAGTAATAAGAATAGTTAAAAGGCACTGGCCACTCTGTTTTGATTTTTGCATCATTACTTTAATGCAGTATTTAAATATTTTAATTTTCCCCTTGCATCCTGAGGTAGACAAAAGGAACCCTGCATGATGACTTAGAGAGATGGATCAATGTCTTTAATGAGCTCCTTACCATGGAAAATTCATTCCTTTTCATATATTCAGTGATTATCTCTTTCTGAACCATGAACATATCCATACTCCTTGAACTTCTTTTTACCTTCTTTCATGCATTTCCAGTTACATCCTGGATATTTCCATTTGGAAATCCCAGCCCTCCCTGGAATTCAAGTGTTGAACCCACCAGTTTTTCTAGTACCCTCCTCACTGATCCTCTCCCTCCCTTTCCTTTGGTGTAGAGAATCATTGTTTTCCAAGTCTGCCACAGTTGAAACCTCAGTCGTCTTTATTTTTTCTTTGGCTGAATCACTTTCAGCATTCTATGGATTTATAACCTATTTATTGAATTTTTTGACTTCAATAAGACGTAAGCACAAAAAAGTTTTATTTTTCTTGAATCACTGCTTACAATTAACAATCAAAATTTTGCCATCCCTTAATGACATTTGTAGAAGATTCCATTCTCCTGGAGCTCCCTGCACCAACATTGGTCAGGTTTTTCCTTTTCCAGAACACTTCAGCTCCTGTAATTATCCTCCATGGCTACAATCTGCTGGTCTCCTCACCTGGAAGACCTTCTCTTCTTACCTACCAGCAAACCTTTCATTGGTGTTTACTGGCTCATAGGAAATTTAGGCAGCCCTGCAATGATAAACTGTAAAAGACTTGGCTGTTACCTTACCTTCTTGTCTTTGTCCTATTATCATTTTCCAGTTATTTTTTCTTGGCTCTGGTAGGCTGAAGAGAAAACAACAAATCCGTTGGCTGAACTGGATGAGAATAGATGTCACTCTCCATTTTTGGCAGGCACTTTCAAATTTTTATGAATGATTTTCCTGGAGTTCCTCTCTTATTGGTCTTTGGGAAAGGAAGCGCTCCTCCTAGACCATTGTCTTATACCACCTATGGATAAAGGGAGAGTTAATAAAAACCATAGCACTTCACTCCACCTGTGTTTTCTATTATATAGACAATAAGGCGGGTTGCAGCTGGGATGATACTTGTGGGGAGAAAATTGCTGGTTCAGCTGCCTCTTATATCCAGAATGGCTCCTACTAGCCATTCAACTATTTGTTACTTAAGTTAGGGAGTAAGCTTACCTGAGGATTCTTTTTCTTGAACTTTGAAGTTCTGGGGCAACAGAAAGAGTCCTACTTAAGATGCTATTAAAGTCACCAAGTTGTCTTGATATTTCCTTCAAAGTATTTTTCACATTCATAATAGGGGCAAGAATGTTATCTTAAGAGATTGCACCAGACATTTTTGTGCAAATGTATATATGTGTGTGTGTAGGGGGGAGTCATGGGGAATCCTGTCTTGTTTAAGAAAACGGTCAGTTGTCTCAAAGTAGAATATACATTTCAAATAAGAGATATGGCCAGCCTATACCTCTGCTATCTACTAGGTAATTGTACACGCCTAGCTTTAGCACTTCAAGATCCCATAACACCCTCTGAAATCAGGAAGTGCATTTCAGTGATGACTTTTCTCACCATCTTCCCTGGCCTACAGTGGTCAGATTTTACAGTGCTATTCAAGAATGCTGGTGGCTTCTTATGCATTTCATAATGACTAAAAGAAGGGAGTACACTGTGAGCCCTCCTGAGAGACATAATGGGAAGGTGGGTGTGTAGGGCACATATGATATATCCACTCTCACATTCTCATCTTCTTTAAGCTTCTGGATTTTTTCCTCTACATTATCTAAAGGATATTCTGTACTCTCACCCACATTAGACATAATACATCACTGAGTTCAGGTTTCAGTTAAGCAAACAAACTAACATTTAGATTCAGCTGTTGAAACTTATACATTAAACTAATAACCTCTGACAAGTACATCATATTGATAACTTTGGTCTGAGTCAATGTTTATTCCATTCCACTTGATCTAACCTTGTTAGAATTCATATTCCTCAGAAATTTGTCAATATAAATTAGAAAAATCTCACAGTTCATTAGGTATGGTCAGACTTTGTACTTTTCTCTGAGACATGCCTGGATTTGACTGTGCTTATAGGTCTAGAGGCAATGAAGGCTGTTGGAGGGTATTGAGAAGAATAGGGTTTACTTTGCAAGGTAACTGTGTTACTGAGCTTATTACAGGATCTTCAAACAAGGAAATGGTTGTCTGCTCATATGATAGAGGAATGATTGCTTCTGCTGGCAAGAGATGTTCAGGGAGATTTGACAACTCCAACCCTCACTGTTGTCTGATTACACTCAGATGTGGTCATTCCATGTTTTAAGGTCCATTCATTCATCATCAAACTCTAAATTTCACACAAAATATTTGGCAGGACTGTTAATCCAAGTTATATTTTCATACTGTAAAATATTCATTTAATTGTTGAGTTTAAGTTCCAGCCATTTCTGCATTATAGCTAGCTAGCATTCAAGATCTATTTCTAGGGCTTCCCTGGTGGTGCAGTGGTTGAGAATCTGCCTGCCAATGCAGGGGACACGGGTTCGAGTCCTGGTCTGGGAAGATCCCACATGCTGCGGAGCGACTGGGCCTGTGAGCCACAATTACTGAGCCTGCGCGTCTGGAGCCTGTGCTCCGCAACGAGAGAGGCTGCGACAGTGAGAGACCCGCGCACCGCGATGAAGAGTGGTCCCCGCTCGCCGCAACTAAAGAAAGCCCTCGTGCAGAAAAGAAGACCCAGCACAGCCAAAAATAAATAAATAAATTTTTAAAAAAAGATATATTTCTAAACAAATAAAATGAAAGTCTACCATTCAAGGACTCTTGCTGAAATAACTATGTACTAAGAGAGAAATTGAACTAAGTAGAAGGAATGAAATGCAAGTAGAAATGTTGGGCAAAGAAATTGAATAAATAAACTTCTAAACCAGTTAAGGGAAAAAAAGAAGAAAGAAAAATCATCCACACATTAGAAGGCAGGAAAAGTGGAAAAAAGAAGCAAACAAACAGCACAGTAAATGGAAAGTTCGAATAAAATGGTTGAAACAAATCTAAATACACTGGGTAACATTATCATAATGTATATTAGTAAAACTTGCTAGTTAAAAGAAAAAGATTCCCAAACAAATTGTTTTGGAAGCTCAGCTATATGTTGTTTACAAGAGATTCATTTAAAACATGATTGCATAAAACATTCCCTTAAAACATGATTGAATGTATAGTGATAGAAAAAGGAATATCACAAAATAATCATCAAAAGTAATCTGGGGACTTCCCTGGTAGCGCAGATGTTGACTCCTCACTCCCAGGGCAGGGGGCCTGGGTTTGATCCCTGGTCCGGACACTAGATCCCACATGCATGCTGCAACTAAGAGTTTGCATGCCACAACTAAGGAGCCAGTGAGCTGCAACTAAGGAGTCTGCCTGCCATAACTAAGGAGCCCACTTGCCGCAACTAAGAAGTCTGCCTGCTGCAACTAAGACACAACCAAATAAATAGATAATAAATAAATATTTTTAAAAAATGTAATTTGGCATAGGTATTAACACAAGAGAAAATAGACCTTAAGATAAAAATTATTAGTGTTAATAGGGTACATGTTTAATTATAAAGTTTCAATTCACCAGAAAGATAAAACATTTCTGAGTTTAAAGGCATATAACAACATTGCCTCAAAATATACAAAGTAAAAATGAATAGAATCGTAAGAAGAAATTAACAAATCCACCATTATAATTGGATAATTTAATACCTTCTCCAACGTCAATAAATTCAAGCTAAGCAAAAAATGGTAATGGTAAAGAAAATTTGAATAACATTTAAAAACTCAATCTATTGGTCAATTATACACTCTCAAAACAAATAGAGAATACACATTCTTCTCAATCATATATAGATTATTTATAAAAATAATCCACCTAGTAAGTTCAGAGGAAATTTCTATAAATAACAAGAAATTTATGTAATGTAAAATGCATTTTCAGACCAAAATGCAATTAATTTATAAAACAAATAAGGAAAGAAGGCTCTTAGGCCTATCTTGGCAAACTAAAATTCTAAAAATTGTGGTCAAAACATAAATAATAATGTAAATTGTGGCATTTAGAACTGGATATCAGTGAATGCATTACATTAGAAATTTGTGGGACCCAGTTATATGAGAGGTATTTTTAGCTCTTTATATATATATACACACACATACATACCTAAGAGAAAACAGGAAAGATAGAAAAAAATAATGAAATAAGCATTGAGTGAGGGAGTTAGACCAAGAACAACAAAATAAAAGCAAGAAAGTAGAAAATAATAAGGAAATGCACAGATTAATTAAATATAAACAAGATTGATAAAATAAAAACTAGTTGAGACTGGCAAATTTTATTAAGAACAAAAAAAAAAGGTACAAGTAAACAGTATTAGGAATAAATATGGAGATATAACTAGAACAAATTAATGATGTATATTTGTTGGTCTATATGAAGGTACAGTTGAAAAATAATCCTATGTCTTCTACGAGTTCTTCTATGCTGTTCATTTGATTCATGCTTGTTTTGAAGCTATGAAGATCTGTCAGATTCTCTTTAAATGGCACTGCATCAGTGCCCTTGGCTAACTATTGTAGAGGCTTTTTGGACACACACATTACTGCTGTGTTGGTATACCTTCAAATACAACTTTAATGTAGTGTAGCCAGGATTCTGTACTGACCTAGTACAATTATGGAAGGATTGAATTTTGGGGTTATGTGCAGGAGATCTTACTTTTTCTTTTCCTTTTAGGGTCTATATAATCTTTCATGATGCCATTTTTCCAGTGTTGAAAGACTAGTCCATTGACAGCCATACTCAGTCAGTTCTCAATTTCTTCCTCCATTTACCAAAGATTTATCTCAAAGAATTACACAGTTAGAAATAAACCAATAAGTTCCTCATAACTCATCATAGTTAATATAATAACTGTTCTAATATTATTTGCATATAAATGAGCTAATGGTTTTAAATCAGATAAATTATGTTTTCATGGAATGATAGGCACCAAACATAGTGAAATGGGAAAAGTATTTTTAAATGTATGAGGGTTTTAAGTACTCAGAAACATGAAAGTTTTTAAATTTGAGACTGGAATTGCAAAACTGATGTCATGAAGTTCTAATGCAGTGTTTCTAACTTACACCAGTCCAGGTTTTATTACATAAAAATACATAGAATTTGTTCTTAGAAGAAATGTTCTTGGAACATTAATGAGTACAAATCCATCTACATAACTAAAAAAGTAAGAGGTTTAGTCCATATTAGAAATCAAGACCAGCTTACTTTGGATAATCTTTTGTCTGGCTAACACAGAACAAGGAATAGCTAGAACCAGTTTGGGCAAGTCCAGCTGCTAAGTGAGTCACCAGAAGCTACAATGCAAATCTTTTTTTGAGGTAACTGACTGTTTTCCATTCAGGTTTGTTCCAGGGTCAAATAGAGTTTCAGCATTCCAAGAAGGAACATGGAACTACCTCCTCGTTGTAGAACATTTTGTCTTCACGTCACAAATATTGATGCATGTATTTAACTAACTGCTATTTCCTGACAAGAATGTGTTTCAATACTGTTTTCTCTATTTACATTTCACATGAAGAAAAGAGTACTGTCCGTTGAGAAAGCTATTTCTTCATTAGGGCAGGTTCCATATCTGATCATTTTGTAAGATCTGAAGGTAAAGAACAAGACTAATTATGAAGCAATTTTTGTGAAGTAAAAAAAAAAAACTATCAAAAATTTCATTAGGAGCCCATGACAGAAATAAAATTAGAACTTGAGTACCTACATATATGGAATATTCCATAACTTGAGGATCAGATCCCCTAAGTTTTTCCTAGCCTATAGTACATTGCTGTTACCTCTGTGTTAACTAAGAAATCTTATCAATATGTAATTGTTTAAAATGGAAGACTACAAATGCATGCTTTCTAGTTATAGGTAACTTTTTTTGAGTATTTAGTATCTCCCAGCCACTGAAAACACATCGTCTCAGTTAGTCCACATATAACTATTATCATTGTCTCCATGTTACAGATGAGGGAAATGAGGCTTAAAGAGGTTGGAGGACAGAACTTCCAAAATGACAAGAATGAGAACGTTCTCCAGGAAAAAAAAATTTAACTGGTGAAAATTATAAAAAGCACTCATTTAAAACTCTGGAAACTGTCCTAAGGGCACTTAAGCAAATGGGGAAGCATTTGTTCAAGAAAATCTTCTAAATCTCAGAACAATGAGTCTGTAGCCCTTGAACCATGACTCACTCTATTATTCAGTTTGGCGTTGTGAGAACTCTATCCCAGTGTGTGCATCTAAAAGGGGGCTGCCGGGGGGAGCTTCAAAGTGGCAGAAGAGTAAGATGTGGAGATCACCTTCCTCCCCACAAATACATCAGAAATACAACTACACGTGGAACAACTCCTACAGAACACCTGCTGAACGCTGGCAGAAGACGTCAGACCTCCCAAAAGGCAAGAAACTCCCCACGTACCTGAGTAGGGCAAAAGAAAAAAGAAAAAACAGAGACAAAAGGATAGGGACGGGCCCTGCAGCAGTGGGAGGGAGCTGTGAAGGAGGAAAGGTTCCCACACACTAGGAACCCCCTTCGCGGGCGGAGACTGTGGGTGGCGGAGGGGAAAGTTTCGGAGCCACAGAGGAGAGCACAGCAACAGGGGTGCGGAGGGCAAAGCGGAGAGATTCCCGCACACAGGATCGGTGCCGACCGGCACTCACCAGCCCGAGAACCTTCTCTGCTCACCCACCGGGACGGGCGGGGCTGGGAGCTGAGGCTCGGGCTTCTGTTGGAGCGCAGGGAGAGGACTGGGGTTGGCGGCGTGAACACAGCCTGCAGGGGGCTAGTGCGCCACAGCTAGCCGGGAGGGAGGCGGGGGAAAAGTCTGGGCCTGCCGAAGAGACAAGAGACCTTTTCTTGCCTCTTTGTTTCCTGGTGCATGAGGAGGGGATTAAGAGCGCCTTAAAGGAGCTCCAGAGAGAGGTGCGAGCCGCGGCTATCAGCGCGTACCCCAGAGACAGGCATGAGACGCTAAGGCTGCTGCTGCCACCACCAAGGAGCCTGTGTGCGAGCACAGGTTACTCTCCACATCTCCCCCGCGGGATCCTGTGCAGCCCACCACTGCCAGGGTCCCGGGATCCAGGGATAACATCCCCGGGAGAATACATGGCGCGCCTCAGGCTGGTGCAACGTCATGCTGGCCTCTGCAGCCGCAGGCTCGCCCCGCATCTGTACCCCTCCCTCCCCCTGACCTGAGTGAGCCAGAGCCCCCGAATCAGCGCCTCCTTTAACCCCGTCCTGTCTGAGCAGGAACAGACGCCCTCAGGCGACCTACACGCAGAGGCGGGTCCAATACAAAGCTGAATCCCGGGAGCTGTGCGAATAAAGAAGAGAAAGGGAAATCTCCCCCAGCAGCAGATTAAATCTCTACAATCAACTTGATGTACCCTGCATCTGTGGCATACATGAATAGACAACGAATCATCCACAAATTGAGGAGGTGGACTTTGGGGGCAAAAATATGTATATATTTTCCCCTTTTCCTCTTTTTGTGAGTGTGTATGCTTCTGTGTGTGACTTCATCTGTGTAGCTTCGCTTTTACCATTTGTCCTAGGGTTCTATCTGTCCTTTTTTTTTTTTTTTAGTTTAGTTTTTAGCACTTGCTATCATTGGTGGATTTCTTTTTTGCCTTGGTTGCTCTCTTCTTTCTTTTTTTATTATTTAAAAATTTTTTTTTAATACTGAAAAAATTTTTTTAATAATTACTTTTTATTTTTTATTTTAATAACTTTATTATCTTTTATTTTACATTATTTTATTTTATATTCTTCTTTCTTTCTCTCTTTTTTTTCTCCCTTTTATTCTGCGCCATGTTGGTGAAGGGCTCTTTGTGCTCCAGCCAGGCATCAGGGCTGTGTCTCTGAGGTGGTAGAGCCAAGTTCAGGACACCAGTCCACAAGAGACCTCCCAGATCCACATAATATCAAACAGTGAAAATTTCCCAGAGATCTCCATCTCAACTCCAAGACACAGCTCCACTCAACGACCAGCAAGCTACAGTGCTGGACACCCTATGCCAAACAACAAGCAAGATAGGAACACATGCCATCCATTAGCAGAGAGGCTGCCTAAAATCATAATAAGGCCACAGACACCCCAAAACACACCACCAGACATGGACCTGCCCACCAGAAAGACAAGATCCAGCCTCATCCACCAGAACACAGGCACTAGTTCCCTCCACCAGGAAGCCTACACAACCCACTGAACCAACCTTAGCCACTGGGGACAGACACCAAAAACAATGGGAACTACAAAACTGCAGCTTGTGAAAAGGAGACCCAAACACTGTAAGTTAACCAAAATGAGAAGACAGAGAAATACACAGCAGATGAAGGAGCAGGCAAAAACCCATCAGACAGGGGCTTCTCTGGTGGTGCAGTGGTTGAGGGTCTGCCAGCCGTTGCAGGGGACGTGGGTTCGTGCCCTGGTCCGGGAGGATCGTGCATGCTGTGGAGCAGGTGGGCCCGTGGGCCATGGCCGCTGAGCCTGCGTGTCTGGAGCCTGTGCTCCACAATGGGAGAGGCCACAAGGGTGAGGCCTGTGTACCGCAAAAAAACAAAACAAAACAAAAAAACCCCACCAGACCTAAAATGAAGAGGAAATAGGCAGTCTACCGGAAAAAGATTTCAGAGTAATGATAGTAAAGATGATCCAAAATCTTGGAAACAGAATGGAGAAAATACAAGAAATGTTTAACAAGGACCTAGAAGAACTAAAGAGCAAATGAACAAGATGAACAACACAATAAATGAAACTAAAAATTGTCTAGAAGGGATCAGTAGCAGAATAACTGAGGCAGAAGAATGGATAACTGACCTGGAAGATAAAATAGTGGAAATAACTACTGCAGAGCAAAATAAAGAAAAAACAATGAAAAAATTCAGGACAGTCTGAGAGACCTCAGGGACAACATTAAATGCACCCACATTCGAATTACAGAGGTCCCAGAACAAGAAGAGAAAAAGAAAGCGACTGTGAAAATATTTGAAGAGACTATAGTTGAAAACTTCCCTAATATGGGAAAGGAAATTGTTAATCAAGTCCAGGAAGCACAGAGAGTCCCATACAGGATAAATCCAAGAAGAAACATGACAAGACACATATTAATCAAACTATCAAAAATTAAATACAAAGAAATAATATTAAAAGCAACAGGGGAAAAACAACAAATAAGACACAACGGAATCTCCATAAGGTTAACAGCTGATCTTTCAGCAGAAACTCTGTAAGCCAGAAGGGTATGGCAGGACATATTTAAAGTGATGACAGAGAAAAACCTACAACCAAGATTACTCTACCCAGCAAGGATCTCATTCAGATTTGAGGAAGAAATTAAGACCTTTACAGACAAACAAAAGCTAAGAGAATTCAGTACCACCAAACCAGCTTTACAACAAATGCTAGAGGAACTTCTCTAGGCAGGAAACACAAGAGAAGAAAAGACCTACAATAACAAACCCAAAACAATTAAGAAAATGGTAATAGGAACATACATATCAACAACTACCTTAAATGTAAATGGATTAAATGCTCCAACCAAAAAACATAGACTAGCTGAATGGATACAAAAACAAGACCCATATATATGCTTTCTACAAGAGACCCACTTCAGACCTAGGGACACATACAGACTGCAAGTGAGGGGATGGAAAAAGATATTCCATGCAAATGGAAAGCAAAAGAAAGCTGGAGTAGCAATTCTCATATCAGACAAAATAGACTTTAAAATAAAGACTATTACAAGAGACAAAGAAGGACACTACATAATGATCAAGGAATCAACCCAAGAAGAAGATATAACAATTGTAAATATTTATGCAGCCAACATAGGAGCACCTCAATACATAAGGCAAATACTAACAGCCATAAAAGGGGTAATCGACAGTAACACAATCATAATAGGGGACTTTAACACCCCACTTTCACCAATGGACAGATCATCCAAAATGAAAATAAATAAGGAAACACAAGCTTTAAATGACACATTAAACAAGATGGATTTAATTGATATTTATAGGACATTCCATCCAAAAACAACAGAATACACATTCTTCTCAAGTGCTCATGGAACATTCTCCAGGATAGATCATATCTTGGGTCACAAATCAAGCCTTGATAAATTTAAGAAAATTGAAATTGTATCAAGCATTTTTTCCAACCACAATGCTATGAGACTAGATATCAATTACAAGAAAACATCTTTAAAAATACAAACACATGAAGGCTAAACAATACACTACTTAATAACCAAGAGATCACTGAAGAAATCAAAGAGGAAATCAAAAAACACCTAGAAACAAATGACAATGAAAGCATGATGACCCAAACAAAACCTATGGGACACACTAAAAGCAATTCTAAGAGGGACGTTTATAGAAATACAATCCTACCTTAAGAAACAAGAAGCATCTCAAATAAACAACCTAACCTTAACCTAAAGCAATGAGAGAAAGAAGAACAAAAAACCCCCAAAGTTAGCACACAGAAAGAAATGATAAAGATCAGATCAGAAATAAATGAAAAAGAAATGAAGGAACTGATAGCAAAGATCAATAAAACTAAAAGCTTGTTGTTTGAGAAGATAAAAATAATTGATAAACCATTAGCCAAACTCATCAAGAAAAAAAGGGAGAAGACTCATATCAATTGAATTAGAAATGAAAAAGGAGAAGTAACAACTGACACTGCAGAAATACAAAGGATCATAAAAGATTACTATAGGCAACTATATGCCAATAAAATGGACAACGTGGAAGAAATGGACAAATTCTTAGAAATACACAACCTTCCGATACAGTACCAGGAAGAAACAGAAAATATGAACAGACCAATCACAAGCACTGAAATTGAAACTGATTGAAAATCTTCCAACAAACAAAAGCCCAGGACCAGATAAGTTCACAGGCGAATTCTATCAAACATTTAGAGAAGAGCTAACACCTATCCTTCTCAAACTCTCCCAAAATAGAGCAGAGGGAGGAACAATCCCAAACTCATTCTATGAGGCCACCATACCCTGATACCAAAACCAGATAAAGATATCACAATGAAAGAAAACTACAGACCAATATCACTGATGAACATAGATGCAAAAATCCTCAACAAAATACCAGCAAACAGAATCCAACAGCACATTAAAAGGATCATACACCATGATCAAGTGGGGTTTATCCCAGGAATGCAAGGATTCTTCAATTTATGGAAATCAATCAATGTGATACACCATATTAACAAATTGAAGGAGAAAACCCATATGATCATCTCAATAGATGCAGAAAAAGCTTATGACAAAATTCAACACCCATTTATGATAAAAACCCTCCAGAAAGTAGGCATAGAGGGAACGTTCCTCAACATAATAAAGGCCATATATGCCAAACCCACAGCCAACATCGTCCTCAATGGTGAAAAACTGAAAGCATTTCCACTAAGATCAGGAACAAGACAAGGTTGCCCACTCTCACCACTATTATTCAACATAGCATTGGAAGTTTTAGCCACGGCAATCAGAGAAGAAAAAGAAATAAAAGGAATCCAAATTGGAAAGAAAGAAGTAAAGCTGTCACTGTTTGCAGGTGACATGATACTATACATAAAGAATCCTAAAGCTCCTACTGGAAAACTACTAGAGCTAATCAATGAATCTGGTAAAGTAGCAGGATACAAAATTAATGCACGAAATGTCTTGCATTCCTATACACTAATGATGAAAATTCTGAAAATGAAATTAAGAAAACACTCCTATTTACCATTGCAACAAAAGGAATAAAATATCTAGGAATAAACCTACCTAAGGAGACAAAAGACCTGTATGCAGAAAATTATAAGACACTGATGAAAGAAATTACAGATGATACAAATAGATGGAGAGATATACCATGTTCTTGGATTGGAAGAATCAACATTGTGAAAATGACTATACTACCCAAAGCAATTACAGATTCAATGCAATCCCTATCAAACTACCACTGGCATTTTTCACAGAACTAGAACAAAAAATTTCACAATTTGTATGGAAACACAAAAGACCCCGAATAACCAAAGCAATCTTGAGAAAGAAAAACAGAGCTGGAGGAATCAGGCTCCCTGACTTCAGACTATACTACAAAGCTACAGTCATCAAGACGGTATGGTACTGGCACAGAAATATAGATCAATGGAACATTATAGAAAACCCAGAGATAAACCTATGCACATATGGTCACCTTATCTTTGATAAAGGAGGCAAGAATATACAGTGGAGGAAAGACAGCCTCTTCGATAAGTGGTGCTGGGAAAATTGGACAGCTACATGTAAAAGAATGAAATTAGAACACTCCCTAACACCATACACAAAAATAAACTCAAAATGGATTAAAGACCTAAATATAATGCCATACACTATCAAAGTCTTAGAGGAAAACAGGCAGAACACTCTATGACATAAATGACAGCAAGATCCTTTTTGACCCACCTCCTAGAGAAATGGAAATGAAAACAAAGATAAAGAAATGGGACCTAATGAAACTTAAAAGCTTTTGCACAGTAAAGGAAACCATAAACAAGATGAAAAGACAACCCTCAGAATGGGAGAAAATATTTGCAAAGGAAGCAACTGACAAAGGATTAATCTACAAAATTTACAAGCAGCTCATACAATTCAATATCGAACAAACAAACAACCCAATCCAAAAATGGGCAGAAGACCTAAATAGACATTTCTCCAAAGAAGATATACAGATTGCCAACAAACACATTAATGAATGCTCAACATCATTAGTCATTAGAGAAATGCAAATTAAAACTACAATGAGATATCATCTCACACTGCTCAGAATGGCCATCATCAAAAAATTTAGAAACAGGGCTTCCCTGGTGCTTCAGTGGTTGAGAGTCCACCTGCTGATGCAGGGGCACGGGTTTGTGCCCTGGTCCGGGAGGATCCCACATGCTGCGGAGTGGCTGGGCCCGTGAGCCATGGCCGCTGAGCCTGCGCGTCCGGAGCCTGTGCTCCGCAACGGGAGAGGCCACACAGTGAGAGGCCTGCGTACCAAAAAAAAAAAAAGAAAAAAAAAATCTAGAAACAATAAATGCTGGAGAGAGTGTAGAGAAAAGGGAACCCTCTTGCACTGTTGGTAGAAATGTAAATTGATACAGCCACTATGGAGAACAGTATGGAGGTTCCTTAAAAAACTAAAAATAGAACTACCCTACGATCCAGCAATCTCATTACTGGGCATATGCCCTAAAAACCATAATTCAAAAGAGTAATGTACCAAAATGTTCATTGCAGCTCTATTTACAATAGCCAGGACATGGAAGCAACATAAGTGTCCATCAAGAGATGAATGGATAAAGAAGATGTGGCACATACATACAATGGAATATTACTCAGCTATAAAAAAATCGAAATTGAGTTATTTGTTGTGAGGTGGAGGGACCTAGAGTCTTTCATACAGAGTGAAGTAAGTCAGAAAGAGAAAAACAAATATTGTATGCTAACACATATATATGGAATCTTAAAAAAAAAAAAAGGTCATGAAGAACCTAGGGGTAAGACAGGAATAAAGACACAGACCTAGTAGAGAATGGACTTGAGGGCACAGTCAGGAGGAAGGGTAAGCTGGGTCAAAGTGAAAGAGTGGCATGGACATATGTACACTACCAAACATAAAATAGATAGCTAGTGGGAAGCAGCCGCATAGCACATGGAGATCAGCTCGGTGTTTTTTGACCACCTAGAGGGGTGAGATAGGGAGGGTTGGAGGGCGGAAAATGCAAGAGGGAAGGGGTATGGGGACATATGTATATGTATAACTGATTCACTTTGTTATAAAGCAGAAACTAACACACCATTATAATGCAATTATAGTCCAATAAAGATGTTTAAAAATAAATAAATAAAATAAATAAATAAAAGCCAAACCAGAATCTATTAATGGTTTTAAGACGATTTAAAGAAAAAGCATTTTACAAGAAAAACAAAAAATAAAAGGGGCTCCCAATCTTCAGCCCCCTGTCTGAGGCTACTTTATCTTCCTGTGAGGAGCAGGCTGCCAGAAATTCTTATTTTCCCCTATGTCCACAGTGTAGAAGTAGGCATGGCTGAGAGCACTCACCTTTCCACCCAACCCCCATTTGTAAGGCAGAAGCTCTGCCCCAGGCACAACGGATGGAGAATATTGAGTTCCTGATTGTAAACTTTCCCTTTCCCCTCCTCTTTTCCCAGTTTACTCATGGAGTTGAAATCCCATATTGAGAGGGTCAAGCCGAGAAGACTGGGACAGCTGCCACTTGCCTCCATGACCAGTTGTCGAACAGGAGTATCATTCCTGGAAAAGCACACCCTTACCCCAGTTTTGGTGCAGTGGCACCTGGGCAGAACCACAAGGAAGGCCATGAGGAAGAAGAGCTCCCCAGCTCTACCTCAGGGGACTGATCTTATTTGGAACAGAGTGAAGAACTCCTTACCTAAACTAAGTCTGTTGTCATGAACAAGGGAGATCTTGGTGGAAAGCAATTAAGAGGAAGCTGGTAGCTTTGATCCGAGCAAAATTGCAGAGTTTAGTATAGAACCAGGGAAAGAGACATCCAAGAAAAGCCCTCCTGGGATCACAATCAACTGTGGGAGTCATAAAGGTTTTGCACATAATTGAGGTTGCATGTACTCAGGAATAATCAATCTCAATTCCTTGGTACTGGTGACTCCTTTCTTCCTTTCACTGGTTACTCCTTCATTTCTTTAACTTTCTCCATTTTTGAATGGAAGTGTCAACAAATGTCATCCTATGCCTGCTCCACCATTGCACTTTGAGGGCAGATAACTTGTTTTTTAGATTCATTGGTCTAGAAATAGAGAGGAATTTTGCCCCTGAATAGATCAGACCGAGCATCTTAATCCTACCTGATTTAGATAATTTAGACGACAAAATTTGGGACTTTTGAGCCAGTGATATTTAGATGGTATTTTGGACTTTGAGTTGATGCTATAATAGGTTGAGATTTGGGGATATTTGAATGGGGGGAATGCATTTTTCATATGAAATATATACATGGATCTTTGGGGGCCAAATGGTAGATTGTGGTAGGCTCCCACAAAGATGTCCACATCTTAATCCCTGGAACCTGTTAATGTTACCTTATATGGTGAAAAGGACTTTGGAGATGTGATTAAATTAAAGCTCTTGAGGGGGAGAGTATCTTGGATTATCCAGGTGGACCTAATATAATCTTAAACCCTGGAACCTGTTAATGTTACCTTATATAAGGTATTTAAGGATTATATACCTTATCTTGGATTATCCAGGTGGACCTAATCTAATCCTAAGGGTTCTCAATAAAAATGATGCAGGAAAGTCAGACAGGTGGGTTGACAGTGTGAGGATAGAAGTGGAGATTGAGTTGATGGAGCCACAACTCAAGGAATACTGGCAGCCTCCAGAAGCTGGAAGAAACAAGGAACCGATCTCCCCTGGAGTCTCCAGAAGGAACCAGTCCTGTTGGCATCATGTCTTTAGCCCAGTGAAACTGACTTTGGACATCTGGCCTCCAGAAGTGTAAGAGAATAAATCTTCATTGTTTTTAGCCACTATATTTGTGGTAATTTTTTACAGCATTCATAGGAATCTATTGCAGTAAATAATCAGGTAACTGTGAAAGAGAATATAATTCCATATTTTTCTCCCTTCTTTTCTTAACTAATTTAAAAAGCAATTCCATTCTTACAATATAAACATAATTGTATTGTTAGATCTGTGACATAGAGAACTGTAATATTTTTGACAATAACAGCATAAAAGAGGAGTGTGAGAACAAAGCTGTATTAGAGTTAGGAAATGACACCAGATGATAATACATATCTGTCAGAAAAAGTATAGAGAACCCAAAAGATACATAAGGAGGTTAAAATAACAAACTCTATAATTATATGCTAGGTTTTCTTTCTTCTCTCAGCTTCTTTAAACTACATAAGATTATATAAAATAATAATTATAACAATGTATTGTTGGATTTGTAACATGTATAGAACCACCATGTATAACAGTAATAACACCAAAAAAGTGGAGAGAGAATTAAGCTATATAAGAGTAAAGTTTCTACCTTTTATTGACACAAAGTCAGTATAAAGCTGACATAGTCTGATAAGTTAAAATGTAGTTTGTAAGTAAGTTCTAGAGCAATTACTAAGAAAATAACACAAAAGTATAATTAAATAATTCATTAAAGGAATTAAAATGTTACACTAGAAAATATCAACATCTACCTAATATAGAAAAGGCAATAAAGAAGGAATATAGGCACAAAAAAATGAGACATGTAGAAAATAAAAAGCAAAATGACAGATGTAAATCCAACCATATCAATAATAACATTAAATGTGAATTTATTAAATACTCTAATAAAAAGAGATAGTAAATTTTAAATCGTTAATTTAAATAGTAAATGGCAGCCTTGAATTGAAGCTCAGCTAGACCAAATTTAGATCCCCCTAGTAAATTGTAACAAAAATCCTTTGGCCACAATCATAGGAATGAGACTCAGTTCAGATAGATTCTGAGATTCAGAGCCATCAGCAACAGTCATCACTGAGACATGTATGGGGAAAGGGGACTATGAATGGTCACAAGCGTTGGCTAGTAAAAGGGGAGGCAAAGGCAGAAGAGTTTTAATGGCTTTATTTTTGACAAGAAAATACTTTTTTTGGTGGGATTTGTAACTCTTTTTTTTTTTTTTTTTTTTTTTTTGCGGTACGCCAGCCTCTCACTGTTGTGGCCTCTCCCATTGCGGAGCACAGGCTCCGGACGCGCAGGCCCAGCGGCCATGGCTCACGGGCCCAGCCGCTCCGCGGCATGTGGGATCTTCCCGGACTGGGGCACGAACCCGTGTCCCCTACATCGGCAGGCGGACTCCCAACCACTGCACCACCAGAGAAGCCCGACAAGAAAATTCTTTTACTAAAGTGTGAGCTAGGAAAAGGTCTTTACATTAACATACTCTGACCCCATGAATACATAGAATAGTACCCTTTCCCATGGAAGGTTGCTATGCAACTCTGTCTAGTATTTCTTTTTATTGTTGCTCTTTCATGCAAGGGATTTTTGCATCTATGTGAAAAATTATATGCCAAATAATCATGTAATTTTAGTTAATGAGTTTTTTACTTACATATGCGGATACAGTTTTCAAGAATATGAACAAACTTTTACAAAGTCTAAATGGAAGTCATGGTTTGAAGCCAGGTCTGTGAGTCAACAGAGCCCGTGTTTCCTTAGTGCACCATGGGCTTCTCACAGCATCACAAAATGGACAACTAATATTCTAATTTTTTTCTTACTGCCAGGAAGAATATGACTTTTTGGTTACTGTGAGCTTTATCTATCTACTTATGTGCTGCACTTCATGTATGATCATATGCAATGTATTCTGAGCTATTTTGGCACCTGTAATAATTCCCTAGTCTTTTCTTGTGAGCAACTTCTGTATTAGAAAGCCATCTAACTATAATTTGGGCACCATCTGAGGCAGAGACTTATTTCTACAGGATCCAAGCAGGTAGCATAAATGTATGCAGTAGGTCAAGTGTGGGACAAAAGAAAGCAATGTTGTGGCAGAGAGAGCCAGTGTCTGCACAATAGTCATTCTTCTTTTTATCCTAAACAATAGAACTTTGAATTTTAATCTGGTACATGATTCCTTGCAATTATGCCTTCATTTCAAAGCCTTCCTTGTAGCTACGGATGGCTCTGTGTTAGAGTTCTGGACAGAGGTGCGCTGTAGCTGGCTGGGCTTGGCAGAGCCAATGGCGCACATCGCTCCTAATTTTTGTTCAGGGATGTCAAGCCGGTAGCTTGAAATCAGCAGGGCAGGAGAATTTATAAAATGAAAATTACAGGGCTATTTATCAAACACTTACCAACATGCTACTGGTTTGAAACAATGAGTTATAAACTGCGTTACTCTCCTTAAAAAACACCTTGCATAAGCCTCTCGCCTCTTCTTTCTTGCATCTTTTTTCATCCTGCTGCTTGGCATGGGAAGGTGATGGATGCTGCTAAAGCAGTGCTCTTATACCACGGAAGGGGGAGGAGACTGGGTCCTTGATGACTTCATAGAGGAACCATATAATGTATTTGTTGGCTTTCAGAGGATGCTGATGCAGCTGGTCTGGGGGCCATCCTTTGAGAACCACTATTACTTTGGATATTTTGTTTCAGGCAGCTGAATCAAATTGTAACTGATACAGTTAAGAGATTCCAGTGAACTAGAGAAAACATGTCTTATCTGAAGGCATTCATGTTCGAATTTTTAAAATATGGAGCTGACCAGTAATACACATCAGCTGGCCTAATTAAGCTGCGGAACAGAGTGGAAAGAAGTACAACATTGACTTAAAGTAAAGCACTCTACTGGCAGCAGTAGATACCTCCCACCTCAGGAGGAAGAAAGGACAATGTATGTGTAACTCAATATAAAAAGAATAAAGATAGGTATCAGGAAAATAAATTTAAACAGTGACCAGTGTGGAGATTGGAGTGGACTCAGCCAGTGCACAGCCAGAACTTGCTTGGCTCTTTTCACATTCCCATGCACACTGGCTCCAGGTGTGTTTTCACTCTTATCTAGCTAGCACTGTGTCTCTTTGTTGGAGGGTTGGCCTCAGGCTGCTAGAACTTGCTTTGCTCTACTTTATTAGAAGTACCTGGGAGTTTATATCTCCCCCGGGGCAGATCTTAACCAATGACTGACAGGTGCAGTGATATAAATATTACAGCTATCTTGCCTTGGTCATGATGAATCTGAGGTGTGGCCTATACTGTCTTCAGACATCCTTTGTGGAACCAGGGTTGTCCTGGTTCCAGGACAGGGTTGTCCTCCGTAAGACTTTGCTTGATAATACACATCTGCTCTCTCTCCTAACCTTGCTAGTCCTATTTCCCTACTCCTCTACCAGTTTTTCCTGGAAAAACTTCCTATTAATCACATTCACATGAATCCTCTTTTCAGAGTTCATTTCTGGGGAACCCAACTTAAGACAGAGATAATAAGAATTTTAATCTTCTTCCCATAAGGCAGTGGAAGAATAAAGATCAATCATCTTGTTCTATCTTCCTGAATTTGAGCTTTTCCACTGAGATGTCTCAGATATATAGATGTGCTTGGGAAGAAAATCAACTCATTTTGTAAATCGGGTTCATTTCGGAAGGTGGAAATATACATCTGGACTTTGAGAGGCCAGACCCAGAGATATATTAAATGAAAACAGCTGGGCTGTTAACTAATAATGTATGAGTTAAGATGATTTACTTTTCTATGAGCTACTTGTCCATCCTCTCCTAATTTTAAAATTCAGTACAACTGTGAGTTTCATTAAATGTTTATGATCCTATTATAGGATATATTTTTAGCCTTAATAAAAGGAAGTTGATAAAGCTTCATTATCTGTCATTTCAGAGGAAGAGTAAAAAATCTAACATCTACAAAGTGAGTCTATAATATGTCATCGTAAATCTTCTATTTCCCAAGCCTTTGCCTCTCTCTGACATCAAAGATAAATGACTATTACTAGAATTAATATCTCTTAAATATATCATGATTCTTCAACTTTATTAGCCAAAAGGCTGTTATGAAAACTCCACTAAACTAGAATTTGATTTTCTTTCTATGAACTGTAAGGGTGACTGTGATTTTTCAGTACCTGTAATGGAAATGTCTTCCATATTAACTCAGCAGGTTTTCTTAGAGGAATGAAATTATTTTATATGTGAGAAAGGAAATTACAAAATATAGTGGCAAAACATTCTTTTTTTATCTTTTGAAAACCATGATCATTTATTTATTTATTGTTTCTTTTGAGAATTTATTTTAATTTTTTTAACATCTTTATTGGAGTATAACTGCTTTATAATGTTGTGTTAGTTTCTGTTGTATAACACAGTGAATCAGCTATATGTATACATATATCCCCACATCCCCTCCCTCTTGCACTTCCCTCCCACACTCCCTATCCCACCCCTCTAGGTGGTCACAAAGCACTGAGCTGATCTCCCCATGCGATGTAGCTGCTTCCCACTAGCTATCTATTTTACATTTGGTAGTGTATATATGTCAATGCCACTCTCTCACTTTGTCCCAGCTTAACCTTCCCCCTGCCAGTACCCTCAAGTCCATTCTCTGATAGGTCTGTGTCTCTATTCCCATTTTACCCCTAGGTTCTTCATGACCATTTTTTTTTTTTTTAGATTCCATATATATGTGTTAGCATACGGTATTTGTTTTTCTCTTTCTGACTTACTTCACTCTGTATGACAGTCTCTAGGTCCATCCATCTCACTACAAATAACTCAATTTCATTTCTTTTTATGGCTGAGTAATATTCCATTGCATATATGTGCCACATCTTCTTTATTCATCTGTTGATGGACACTTAGGTTGGTTCCCTAACCTGGCTATTGTAAATAATGCTGCAATGAACACTGTGGTACATCTCTCTCTCTCTTTTTTAAAAATTTAATTAAATTTAATTTTTTTATATAGCAGGTTTTTATTAGTTATCTATTTTATACATATTAGTATATATATATCAATCCCAATCTCCCAATTCATCCCACCACCACCACCCCCCACTCTGCTTTCTATGCCCAGTAGTGGGATTGCTGGGTCATATGGTAGTTCTATTTTTAGTTTTTTAAGGAACTTCCGTACTATTCTCCATAGTGGCTGTATCACTTTACATTCCCACAAACAGTGCAAGAGAGTTCCCTTTTCTCCACACCCTCTCCAGCATTTATTGTTTGTAGATTTTTTGATGATGGCCATTCATAAATCACAGCAAGATCCTTTCTGACCCATCTCCTAGAGAAATGGAAATAAAAACAAAAATAAACAAATGGGACCTAATGAAACTTCAAAGCTTTTGCACAGCAAAGGAAACCATAAACAAGACGAAAAGACAACCCTTAGAATGGGAGAAAATATTTGCAAATGAAGCAACTGACAAAGGATTATTCTCCAAAATATACAAGCAGCTCATGCAGCTCAATATCAAAAAAAGAAACAGCCCAATCCAAAAATGGGTGGAAAACCTAAATAGACATTTCTCCAAAGAAGATATACAGATTGCCAACAAACACATGAAAGGATGCTCAACATCACTAATCATTAGAGAAATGCACATCAAAACCACAATGAGGTAAAACCATGATCATTTAAATCACTTAGCTAGAAGAGGTTAGTATCACTTCCAGGCTCTGAATCTTGCTTTAAAGTGTTATGAGCTTGGTAGCAAAATAATACAACTTAATTGACCTAGGGAGAGCTCTTAAGAAACACCCTCAAGGTATTTGAAGTGTTCCTATTTCTCCTACCAGACACAAAAGATAATTTCATGTAAGTTTCTTTGTACTATTGTGAGTTATAACATAATTTCTCTAGAAATGTGTGTCCATGTAAAAGCTCCTGTAACACTTGCTATGGAACTAGTTTCTAATGCTAACATCATTAAGGCTCGTTTTGGATTGGAAGGAAGTGCATTTGTAAGACATTGGAAACTGCTTCTATACTTTGGGGCTAATGAAGAAAAAAACTGGACAGTGGCAAAAAATGAAAGTATTTGAAAGTTACACATGAAGGTTCTATATGTTTCAATGGTGATAGTGTCAGAAAAGCAAGTATTTTATATGACTATTTACTACGTCGGCATCAGTGAAAAGATATTTTAACTTTTGGAATTATGACATTTTTATTTTAAAAATTATATGAGAATTTTCATACATAGGCAGAGACTAACACAACTGGCCCACATTAAGTTTTAGAAACTTGCTCCTTTGTTTTCAGGTATAGTCCAGTGGAAGCAAAATTGGAAGAAAATTAAAGAATGTTTACTTCTCTTATGTCACTTAGGAATTTAAGGATTTTTATGCTTTCTCTACTCTTTCGCACTATGAAAACTTGTCTTTGACAGCAAAGACAAATATATTAATTCACACTAAGATGAGAGTTATTAGCTGTGGAAAATATTACACCAAAATATAATGCCGTGCAAACTATCTACCAACATTTTCCCTGACTTTCTTTAACTTTTACTCTCTATATTTTCCCTCTTGTTCTAATTTTCCTGCTTAAGTTTTTCTATTTATTTTGGAAGCTGCCTCAAATTTATTTTTGACATGAATACAGAAATAAAACTAAAATAAATGATAAAGACTGTACAAAAATTAGCATCATTTCAGTTTTATAGATGAGAAAGTTATTAAAACAGGTAAATGACTTGCCTCAATTTACTGAAAGTATTTTTAGCTGCAGATTAAGGTCTAGAACTCAAGCACTTCTGATTCTGGACATAGTATTTCTTTCAGTGGAAACTCCAGCTTTTCTGAGGAATCTTTGAAGCCAAATTGGTTGTAATGATCATAATACTGTTTTTTTTTTTTTTTTTAATTTTAAAAGGCAAACTATTACCTTTCTGAAACATATCCCTTTCCAGGTTTGAAATCATAGGTCTTAAAATCAGATGGATACTTTTAGTCTGCTACTAGTCTCTTCCTTACTGAGGATAAGCCCCTTGTGTAATAGAATACAGGTAAATCCCACCATATTAGTTGGCTTACAAGACTAGATATTGCACGGGGGGAAAAAGAAACCCACAGATGTTTTCCACATCATCTTTGACTTTTTTAAAATATGAAGATCATATGTATGAAACTATATGAGTTTGGTTATAATTAAAACTATGTCACATTTGAAAATTGAGAGTTTTCTGTCAATTAATTTTCTCAGCTTCCTGGATACTCAGATTGACCTTCTCATGAAGATTTTTATCATCAAATTGTAGATTTTGAAAACCTTTTCTTCATAATGCTCTGTTCATTTTTAAAGCCAATGCTTACATTTAAAAACAATATTTTTAATAAAGTGTGCCAATCAATAACACTTATGGCAAAATAATGAATTAAACAACCACAGGTAATGGGTGTATACTCTTATCAAATACAGTGTTACTCGAATTAGAGAAGAAATCTGTTGTATTTCCAAAGCAGGGAAAGAAAAACTAATTGAGAAAGAGGTGGTTATATGTTTTTCCACTGAATAGTTATTTCCCTCTTGTTGAGATTGCTTTTAGAACCAGTGTTCTATTTTTATTATTCTCCTTTTGCCTATATTTGACATTTTAAGAAAATTTTATTCATCAGAAACTACAGAATTTTTGTGTACACTGCTTTCACATGTATTTTCCAGAATATGTGTTGCCTAATTAAAGTAGAAGTTTTTATGTCACAATACCTAGTCACTTATTCATTCTGAATCTACCACTATTAGTATAATTAAAACAATATCTATCAAAACAATACGAAATGATAAAAAAGTATATTTTTAATTTATTACCTATTAAATTGGAGGAAATGATTAACTAAAAGATGCTAGTTAATATAAATTAATTTAAAGCTAAATATCATTTTAACTATTGATCACATGCTGAAAGCATTGCTTTGGAAAAAACAATTTAAGGAATTAACTCTTTAACCATAGTCAGGTCGTTTAACTTTTTCAAGCATCATTTTTTCAAAGGTTATATGAGATGTTGAATTAGATGAATTCCAATCTCTTCTAACTTTAACCTTACAAATGAACCTTCTTTCAACATTCTCACTTAAAAATTATTTAAGATAAATAATAGGGAGAGAGGGATACCATCCTCCCTGTATTTATCAAAACCTAATATACTTTTGAGGGAATTTCATTAGATTAATCTGGTCAGACCATCTGTGGTTCCCCCACCACCACCCCGTGCAATATCTAGGGGCCAGAGTAGTTGAAAAACATGATTAATAAACAAAATGAAACTGAGGTTGTGACATAAGGAAGTAAATATAACCTGAGAGGCTTGGAAGGAGGGATTTTACTGCTGGAATACACCATGAAAAGATATGAATACCCTTGACTCAAAGGAAATATTGACCTTAAAAAAACCAAAAGAGCCAGTTATTTTACCAGCAAAATGAGTTTACGCAGGAAAAGCAGAGAATTGAAATCTGGGACAAGCCAACTGTAGCGAGTCACAGGTAAGTCTGGAGAACAGGAGAAGGGCTTGCTTTTAAAAAGGAAAGAAGGAAACTGGGGAAGGCTGGGGTGGTTCTTCATTGGCTTCAGGCTCTGGGCAGCTTGTCGCTAGGTCAGAAGGAAACGTTCTTCCTTTTGGGGTCTGAAAGCTGCGGTGGGTGAATCAGGCTTGAGAGCTCCCCCTTCAGGGCTTCGCCACTCCACTTTAAATGAGGTTTCCTTTATTTTCACAGAAAGAGAATTTTATTATGAAAGGTAGAGTAGAGCTGAGTGCTAGAAAGATATATTCCTCATGAAAATCAATAGAATGGTGGAGAGTATTTATGTGAAGCTGAAAGGAGATTAGAAACAAACTTTGGCAGTATATCATTAGCGGTTACCAGGATTGCCTGCACTCCTATCCTGACTGTGTCACTCACAGCTGGGGGACTCCGGACAGTTTATTTTAATCTCTGTGTGCTTCAAATTCCTCACCTACAGAATGTGGATGATGATAATACCTTCTTCACAGTGTTGCTCTGAGGATTAAATGAGATTAAACATGAAATCCCTGGCATAAAGGAAGTACTCAATAAATATTAACTCTTATTATCATTGTAGGAATGTTCTAGAGAGGACCTGACCAAGGAAAGTGAATAGATTAAATTCACCTAGTGCAAATGACAAAGCTAGACTTCAAGAACACATTCAGTTGAAAATCTCATTTCTTCACAGCAAAGCATGTGATAAATTCTTGTCTTATCTCACTGATAGTTTCACCCAGTAAAAGGTAAAGAAAGTTATTAGGGAAATTGGTACAAGTGACCCAAGCACTTGCATACTGGCTGCTTTAAAAAAAATCAGAACAAAGTATTGAAAAGAATCAGTGTAGTTTCCCAGGAAATTACTGACAGGATCAGATTTTAAATTAGCAAAACGCGAGAAGAAAGATCACATACTTACACATTACAGTGATACTGTCAGGATAATGTCAGAGGTGCTAAAGTCTAAAATGAACCGTGATGTATGAAAAATGTTAAGGTTAACAAAAAGTTTTAAATATGTAAGGGGATTTCCAGGAAAGCAGAGTTAATATATGTGATGTATATTCTGTGGCAAAAGTCTGTTAATGAGCCTAGCTTGAAGCCTGCTGGCGAAGGAGCTGATCAAGCCTGATTGCTATTTGGTAGAAAAGGGATCAAGACCCTGAACACTTTCCACCTGAGATTCGAAATTGTTGAAATTTGTTGGGATAAGCTGCAGTAGTCTCAACCTAGGGCTTGTGGCATATAAGGGCAATTGCTCTCTAAGATAAAGTCAGCATTAACATAGGAAGAAACGGGGCTGTTGGGTTAATCCCTATACCAGGTCAGGTGGGTGAATTAGAGTGATGTTCCTGAATCCATGAGGCAATGGAATCCATGAGGAGCACTGAACACACGCTGTCCCTATTAACCTGTGGGCAGCCTACGTAAGGCTGTCCAACAAGCCTGAACACTGGCACCCCAGGCTGAGGGTAACAATGAAAAAAGTGTTTTGACAGTCAAGGCTTCACAAAACTATAATGGGCAGAAATAGCATTTAACCTTGGCAGCCCTGGTAAGGTTTTAGCAGTCAAGGAGAAGATGCTCTAGCACTAGCCACATGGAAGCATGACTTCTACAAGCCAGATTTCACACAAAACACTTTTGGGTTTGGTGACACTACCAGTATCATGGCTACATGCCATCAGGAAGTGACCATAATTCCTCTGACTTCAAGGGGTTAGATATGAGCTTTGGCTTGAGTGTTGAAAAATAAAATCAAGCCTGACTCTGAATATAAATAAGCATGGGGAGGTCCCATCAGGGAAGGAGAGCAGAGGCTCAACTTCCTATTAATCTAGGTAGATGTAGCCTGGAGTAGTCATCAAACTATGACGAAGGACCATGCCCCACTCCTACCCTCTTCATGGACAGATACCTCTGTAAAATAATAAGAATGAATTACTTGAAAAATTAAAATAAAAAAATCCATAATTTAAAGCCCTATTTTTAAATTATTAGATACAAAAAACATAAAATTAGAATTCAATAAAATAATCAGAACAAACACAACCTAGGGAAACATAATTACAGATTGTACATGTTGTTCATTGAAAGTGTGTGTGTGTGTGTGTGTGTGTGTGTAAGGTGATTAATATACTTACAAACTGAACTAGAGCCCTGAACGATATTTCAGTCAGTACCTCTCAGCCTTGGGACACGTGGTACGTATTGAAGATGACAATATATATACAGCACTGTAGAGTAAATGGATGAGGCTACTTAGGCCACTGGGGCCCTCATGGCCCTCCCAGGCCTTAGACACAACTCTAAGACTGGGAAAAAATGAGGCTAAACTCATGTGGTCACATAAATCATATACTGAGAAAAAGCTTCTCTTGTTCTCTTTCTGTGTGTGTGTGTGTGCATGCAAGAAAGAGCACTTAATTACAATCCTCATTTACTAATATTCTCACTCTCTGGGATCAACTAATTGCAGATGACATTGGAAACCTTGAAACGTATCTTGTTTTACGTAATATAAGTGGCTAGAAACTTGGGTTAATTTGCAGGTATGCAAAACTCTTTCATGAAGACACTGTACCGTGATAACACTAGCATGCCCACATACCGCCCAACCAGGAGCCTGATTTTTAATGTTGAAAGCTTTTCACTGTATTAAAATGCACTCTTCTTAACTCTTTTTACCATGAAGGGTAATATATTAACAGTAAATTTTATTTATGCAAGGTTTTTATTCTACCTTGAATTTAATGAGCAGTATCACATTTTATGGTTACTGTTTTTCAATTTTTTAGACTCAAAGGACATTGGTAATGTGCTGACTTGACATAAGGAGCACAGAGAAGCAAACAGTGTGATCAGGTGTGGAACTCTGGCATGCTGTCATCTCAAGGCAAAGGTCTTGCCAGGCAATAAGAAATCAAGATCTTCCTTTATCCCTTTCCTTGACTCCATCTAGATGATGCCTTTCCATATGACAAAAGAAGTCAAAGCTTTAAAATGCTGGGAATGGAGAGTAATAAAGCAAGTTTATAGATGCTTTGTGTGAGCAGAGGGATGGGAATGAAATTATCAAATACACAGCCTAGCAAGAAACACTAGAGCGAATGCACCCTATGGCCAGAAGATCTGGATGGGAGTCCTGGCTTCACCACTTACTAGCTGTTATTTATTAAACGGTGAAGTTCTCTGTAATGATGGCATCTTTCCTCACGGCATTATTCGAGAATTAAACAGAGCCTGGATAATAGGAAGTGCTCGATGAGTGTTGAGTATTTTAACAACTCCAAACCAATGTAGATCTACATAAAATGTGCAGAAAATCTTTCTTCCTGTCATGTTAAGTATCGACCAGAGGTGGTTCTGTGATTGGCTGCCTGCTGTTATTGATAACAGAGAAGATAATCATCCCCAGTGGTACAGACTCCTTACCAAGGGCTCAAACGATGTGAGCCTTTCTAGAATAGCAGTATCTGGTATTTATCGAGCACTAGCTATGTGCCATGTGAAGAACTAAATATTAACATGTATTATGGTCTCTCTTAATCCTCACAACAACCATGTGAGATAGGAACAATTAATTTCTTTTTTGAAGAAGAGGAAATAATAATAGGGATTTAAGTCATTTGCCCAAGGTCTAAAAGTTATTAAATTGCAGAGCTATTAAATTGCTAGCTAAATTTCAACCTAACTGTGGAATCCCGAAATTCCTACTTTTATACTAGTCTCTATTGCCTCTTGATAACTCCCTTAATATTTTCCTAATATGTACTAGGAGCGACACTCTGAGGTCCCATTGGTCTCCATTGAGTTATCCTTCCCTTCTTTATCTGGTCGGTCACCTGAAAGAATGTGAAGTAAATCCAAATTCAAACAGAAAAAGCTGACGGATCAACTTTTCATTACCCCGAGGAATGTGTCCAAAGAACTCAAGTTCTCTTTTGGTATGTCATGGAGGCTCAGTTTCCTTACCTATAAACTGGGAATAATACCTATCTTGTAGGATTATGGTGACCATTAAATAGAATAATTTATGTGAAGTGCCTAAAATCATGCCTAGAGTATAAGTAACTGTTGTTATTGTTGTCCTTGAGAGTCAGGGGAGTGTGGGGAAGTGGAGAACAGAGCTGGGGGAGGGAGAAAAAAATTGGAAGGATTGCATGGGTGGTTTAGAGACGACTTCAAAGACACATATGCCTATGCCATGCAGATGTTTATTCAGTCCTAGGGTTACACAAATTTTCTCTTTCCTGCTACTCTCCTTGTTGAAAGCTGTGTCCTTTTAAAGTATATGGGTAAGTATCATATTGTGTGTGAAAGTCAAAGCAGCACTAGTCTAAAAATATGTAACCTGGATTCTATTCCTGGCCTAGCTACAAACTCCTGTTAACTGACTAATATGTGTATGTCTCAATTTCTTATACATATATATGTGTATTTATAGAATTAACTCCTTCTCCCCCATGAACAGGAATTTGGAAGTGATGACTGAACATCCACAAAATCCTACGTTTTCTTGATGGAATCAATATACATACACAAGGCTTATACTATTAGGTCACATATGCTAGTTATAAAATTGCTTTTTTGACAGACGTAGGGTTCTATCTATATGCTTATAAACAGAAAACTGTTCATTTAATTGGAATTTACTTTTCTGATGAATTTTTTAGATTTTACATAAAAAGTTTCTGACATTTAACTTTTACAAAATTAAAGATGCTTGCACACTGAAGAAAGAAACTTAGAAAATAACACACATTACGATGGCGACCTTATGCCAGGGCAGATATGATTTGAATGAACATTATCTTAGGGCACAATTTCAGTTGATTGTTGCATTCAATTTATCAATTGCAGGTAAATGATCTGCAATTTGGGAACTGGAAACATGGAATATATACTTTTAAAATTATTTCTCTACCAGATACTTTTGCTTTCTTTTTATTATTCTAAACATCTCTGCAAACATCTTACAATTGGGGCATGGTAATGACCTTTGGGGATCTATATATAAACATGTATTTAACATGCATTTTCATGCTAAGACTTGAACCCCAGAAATTTTGATTCAGTTTGATCTGCTCTGGGATCTATAAATTTTAAACCATCTACAAGTGATTCTAAAATGTGTTCTTCACTAAGCTGTAAGGTGAGTTTCACAGACCTTTGTAATCCAAAGGAAAGGTTAGCTTTGCCCCAGCACTGGCAGCCACATCTGTAGAGAGAACATACTATCGGTTTCCTAGAAATTTTGTTTTCCAATCTTATGTGTGTTTGGCTGGAGTGCAAAATAAGGACGTGTGAGAGAATGAATAGAACGTCTTGATCTGTGAGGGCCCAGCACCAAGTTCACCTGTCTGCCAACTAACGCTGCTTTTGTGTTCTCCTGTCTTACATTTATTTATTCCTCATGAAATTTTCCCAAAGAAGTGAATCATCGATACTGCGGAGGCACTAGCATTTAGGATTCTCTGTTAGAGTTTGACTGTATTCCATGACAACTCAGTGTAATGGAGCAAAAGTATTTTTTTATCATATATGGTGTTTTCTTGGACTTTGACATTTTCCTATTTGCTTTGATTATACCACTCCTTAAAATTAGTATAATATCCACTCCAGAAGATTGTTGCTGCATAAAATATGGTCACGAATGAGCAAAGCACTTTGTAATCTGAAAAGTGATATACAAATGTTGAATCTAAGAAAAAAATCACCTTCCTGAATTTAATGATCCATAAGAAGTGGAACCTTGAAAGGCATTTTATTATGTGTGTTTACTTAAACCCCACCTTTGGCAAAAAGTTAAGGCAGGTTTCTTAGAGAACAAAGTTCGCCTTCATTAGAGGAAATTTTTCAAAGTAACCGTAAAAATAGTCTTTAAAAATAATTACCAAAGTACTATATGGTGATTGCAACAAATGCCAGTGATGCAGAAATTTAAAAAGTAAAAGGAATTGTTCCTACTCTACCCTGCCCCCATGTGCCGGAGGCAATAACTATGACTATTGGTGTATGTTGTTCCAGAATTTTATGTAAAGTCTCTCTCTCTCTCTCCACCCCATCTCAGTCTCTCTCCTTCCCTCTCTGTCTCTCAGCAGTTAATTTTTCCTTTAACAAAAATTATCCCTTTTCACATATTAAAAATGTTCTCAACAAATTTTTAAGGCACTTCTAAGTTAGATGCCTAAAGCTCAGGTAATGCTATGCTTGTGGTAACTTTTTGATTCTGAAGATATCAAGAGTGAAAAGCTGTCCATACCCAATTTTTCTAAGTGTCAGGGAAACACACACCTGTTTTCATGTCTTTGTATCTCTGTGTCTCCCCAGGGGATAAAGCTTTTACTCGGGGGATTTCTGGTTGGGGGAAAAGGGTCGGCACCTCAGTCTCACTCTAAGTGATTATTATCACACCAGTAAGTTTCCACTGTGGCTGCTGGGTGCAGGCTGTGAACACATTTGAAGTCAGCAGGGGACCGTTAGAAACCTCCCCTTTGCTGAGAGGAGCTGTAGAAACCTCTGCTTCACTGAAGCATACTTGCAACCTGCGGTCAGTCGCTTCTTTTTTTCACGCAGTGTTGTTTTAAACTGTCTTCTATCCCACTGAGCAAAAACATACCCAACAAAAAACAGTACAAACAATCCCCATGAGTGTTTTTGAATTTTCCTCTGCTAATCTCGTTGTTAATGGTATGAGGTCTTGCCAGGAGTCATTTGTGGTTTAGGCTACAAAATAACATAACAGTCACACAGCTTAAAAACAATATCAAGCATCAAATCAAAGGCTACTTAATACAAAACCTAGACCAGTTGCTTTTCTACCTGTCTTATGGAAAAAGCATTTCATCCTCCTTACAGGTCGCTGATTACTATACAAGAGGGCATATTTAGTAATCTGTAGAAGATACAGGACGCTACACTTAATAATGACATAATTGCATAAATTGCATACTGTGAAAGTTTGTATATTAGATTATCAGCAAAAGCGTATCCTGTTTAAAATAAAAATGATCTCCAGTAGTTAGTGGAAAGTGATTCAGATTTACGTTCCCTTATCTATGTTTGTCCTTCCTGGCAGTGAATTTAGCAGCACTTAAATTCCTATTTGGTAAAAACTGAAATGATGTTGTCCTTGGTTGAAAGCATTGATTTTTCTACCGAATGGAATTTAGGTAGAAATACCATTTATAGTAGGAATTTCAGGAGGAATTCAAAAGGTATCCCACAACCATTAAGCCTAAACCACCTAGGTCTAGTTAATCTTCAATCAAAAAATACTTTAAAGTTTGTATTATATGCAAAACAAGGTATTGAGAAGTCTGTGTACTTATAGGTATTACTCCTCTTCTGAAAGGGTTGAGAAAAGAATGGTAGAGACAAATTAAATCCCACCACCAAACAACTACTAAAACAGTGGTAGATCCTGGTGATGAGGGACTCCCAGAAGACTATTGGTTTTATTTGTTTATATATATATATATTTCCTGTTAATAAATCATAATATTATTGTAAGTCATAAACCTTGAAATAGCTATTGAGATTAGGGGGAAAAAGTAATAGTAGTTATAATTTTACCGCTTTCACTGGCTCAATGGACACCAGAACCACTAGTCAAATAAAGAAACCATTAGTTTGAAAACAAAACTATATAAAAACATATATATTTTCCAATGTATTGGTCATTGATGCTGCCATTTGACTAAATTGATCTTTGGCATCTATACTTAAAAGCACTGACTTCGTTATTTGGAGGACTAAGGTTGATGATGGGTGTTCAGAATTTCGTTATCACCTTCATGTGATTTGGGGCCAAGTATTGATCCTTCTGAGCTTTGTTAGTCTCCCTCTGAAACAGATACAATTATTTCTATCTCATTGCTTTGCTTTAAGAGTAACGAAGGATTTCTGGGAAGGAGAGGACATTCTCTGCTGCTTTCCCTTCCCAAGGGAAAACTGTCTCTGTCTCCACTCTTTCCTCTATCCCCAAGGAGTAGGGGCAGTGCTCTGATTGATCTGGAATTTTATTCTTTAAATTCATTCTTGGTATTCTCAATTCTGATGCTCCAAGTATTCTTGTTTCTTCTCTTCATGAGGCGCCATTCTTCTTGTGCCTCTGGGCATGCTGGATGACTGTGAGCTCAGCCTTCCAAAGAGTTGTAAAAAGGGAGGCCTTGATGAAAGAGTAGGTGACAACTCTGGCAATCTTAGGAGATGTCATAAATAATACAGTACTGAGGTTTTTCTGTTGTGAGGTCCCACATCTCTGTGGTAGGGTGTCCTTGGAGGCAGAGAATAGCCACTGGGGAGAGAGAAGTTCACCCCATGAGTTGGCTGCTTCTCATCATTTCTCAACTTATTTCATTCACACTCCACTTAGGAAGAATTCCTTCAAGAGACGTTCAGTTAGCTGATGGAACTTTTTAATTTTCCATGCTGTTGAGAAATTATATTGTTTGTTATGTTTCCATGGATATTTCATTGGGAAATATTTCAATGGAAAGGCGGGGGGAGACAATCACATGATTAACTGACTGCCAGAATGAACCCAAATTCTCTTGAATTGAATTTTTTTTTTACACAAGTATTACACATATATTTTTTTCTGCATATTCTTTTAGAATGTGTGGTTTGTAGGCCAATAGATAATATATCTATATTATGTATTTTTATAATATTTTTAGTTATAAGATAGTCCAACTTCCTATTGTTTGGATTTTTCCCTACTTTAACATATATTTTTTTTCAATTTATGTATCATTAATGCTGCCATTTGATCTAGCAATTACAATTTTAAAGTGTAGAGATATTCCTTTAATATTTGAATTCTGTTCAATAAATATATGTCATTTTCAGTATCACTATTTAATACTTTGTCCAGTTTGTTTTTTAGGATATAAATATTTGCTTGTCCAACTTATGCAGAGTGTAGGGTTCAGCCATTTTGTTGTGAATCTGCAAGTTCCTACCTCTTTGCATTTGTGGTTGAGCAACTCTACCTGTAGATTTCTGAAGTCTGAGAATCTAAAGTCATGTTTATTTTATGTTCAACTTGAAGACCCATCAAAATGAATAGATATTACATGATTCCCTAAATATACAACAGAAGGAAGAAAAAACAGAAATATTTATTAAAATCAAATTTTTCTTTTCCACAGCTAATTGCTAAAGTAATTATAAGTAATTACATAGGAAGTTTTTTGCTGGTTTAAGCTGTTATGAATATGGATATATATTTCTGTTTTGAATCACTTAAGTTTACAGTTTTTCACTTAGTCTTTAAGAAGAAAATAAGTACATTTATCACACTATGACTGATATGAGAAATAGTGTTTCATGCAGCTTTTTGAAATACCTAAGGAAAAGCTTCTATGTCCATGAAATGTCCGATTTTGATCTATTCTCACTCTGTTTAGTCCACCTCCCTCATGGCTCACTGAACCACAGGAGAATGAATTTCCTGAAATGGTAACTTTGGCTTTTAAGAAATCACTTTTTGTCAAATCATTCATTATTCTGAGACAACTTCTGGTATTATTCTGCTCTTCTCTAGTCCTAGTAAATGACCTGAATCCTTTATATTACTAGGGGCAATTCTGAGTAACTAACCACAAAATGGTAGAGTAAGCGGGTCTTTTCTTTTTCGAATAAGCAGGTTGCTTTTAGAACCTATATTCTTATTGGAAGGAGGAATGTTAACTTGAGGAAGATGTAGCAAGTGTCATTTTTTTGTGGGTCATCAATTAGATTCCTTTTCACATAGGGAAGGTAGCACCGTCATTCTCCATTCTTTCTATCAATTAAAGGATTTAGAGTGGCCAGAGGAATCCTTTGGGGACATTTGATAATAGATATAAGGGTCCAGCTGCTCCTCTCAGATTTGTGTTTACATGTCTAAGTCTGAGAAATAGATCAATAAGCACATACATGCCTTTCGTTTCTTTAATTTTACTAGTGAGGAGACCTTTAAATACATTGTGATTCCTTTCACATGCTGACTAGTATACTCTCAAACTTTCATATTTTATTTTTAATGGGGGAAAATGGTGCCTCACTTAAACCTGTGATATAGAGGCTCTGATACAATTGAAATGAGCCCAAAAGCTGTGGAGATATTTCTGTGCCTCTTTGATGAAATAATCTAGTTTGATGGATGTCTTTATTTCTATCTTAATCACAGCATGCAAGATTAGCAATACATGTGTTTCACTTCAGTTAATTACTCAGAACGCATGCACAAATACAAGGCTTTACTCCAATTAATTACTTTGAATTTCAATGAATGTACGAGAGACCACACAAAGTATCTGTTAGGGAAAAATGAATGTTAGAGAAACTTTGTCTAAGAGCCTCCTCCAGGTCTAGATTTTCTGCCATCATAGTGAAAAATCTGAAAATATAAACATGTAGAACATATAACAATAAATCAGATAACTGGATGACCTAATATCCTGTCTTTAGCTATAGTCATTACCTGAGGATTCAAAGAATAGTGAAAAACTATTAGATTAACTGCTGCGGTTATAGGAAAAAAAGAAAAGGCATATGCTCTTACTGATACATTGATCCACCATTTACGACCTTAAACATAAATTTTATTAGTAACTATTCTTTTGTGCTCGTTCTGAAAAAGTTTATAGATTTAAGACAAGATTATTTTATCATTTTCACTGTATGTGCCATGTTCTGAACACATCCTGATTACTGGGTACCATGTAAATAAATAGCAATCTTTTATAGTTAGAAACTAGAAATAATCCTTTCACTGGCTGTGGGTTATGAGAAAAACTTCAAAATTGAGAAATAATAATAATAGTAATAATGGAATGTGGACTATAAAGAAACAGGCTAAAAAGGGAACAAGTAAAATAAAAAGCAGCTTAAGCTTCAGATTCATTTATCAGAGACCAAGGCTGCCAGCTGGTTAGGTACACCCTGGGGAGAAGTCAGCTATCATGGATGCTGGAGTTTACAAGAAAGGCACCTTGTAGACACATGACACCAAAAGTAACATAATCATGTAAAAATCAAAATTTATTATAAAGAAATATTGCTGGGGAAAGAAGAAAAGTGATGGAAAAGGCAATAGAAAATGTGTGTGAAATTAGGCAAAGAAATCTGTCAAAAATTCCCTAAAAATGGTAACTGAGAAAAAATAATTTGTGGCTGGAACACTGTTAATTCCCATAAACAACTAAAGTTGTGCAAATACATGTAGTAAAAATGTGTCCATAGGGCTTCCCTGGTGGCTCAGTGGTTGAGAGTCCGCCTGCCGATGCAGGGGACGCGGGTTCGTTCCCCGGTCCGGGAGGATCCCACATGGAGCAGAGCGGCTGGGCCTGTGAGCCATGGCCGCTGAGCCTGCGCGTCCGGAGCCTGTGCTCTGCAATGGAAGAGACCATGACAGTGAGAGGACCGTGTACCGCAAAAAACAAACAAACAAAAAAAACAAAAATGTGTCCGTAACCAGCTTGACACTTTTCCATGGGCAAAAATTGCAGATGTCTCCATGAAAGAAGGAAGGACATATTTTTATTTATTTTATTTTAAAGCTTATTCTTATTTTTAGGAGAAGGGACAAATTTCCTGAGCTGGGAGGAACCCACCAAGGGTGCTACACAGAAGTTAGTACCAATTTACCCCTCTCTAAGCTCTGGGTATTTTTATGATAAGTAAAGATGCATTGTTGAACATACAGGTATATTTAATACCCTAAGAGCACACCTCAATGGAGCTTAATTTCTGCACTTTGATAAAGGATGGATCCTGACTTCATTTGCATCATGACTTAAGGGCACATTTATTTAGACAGCAGAGTAAGGGTCACAGGAATTTTAAGTTTGGAAAAAGATTCTCAAGGAATTGCCTTCCTCGTTTCACCGTGACTCTTTTGCCAAATAAGCATTTTAAAACATTTAAAAAGAAAGTAAAGCAAAGCAAAAGCAAGCAATAACAGAGAAGCCCCCTCAGCTTTCAAAAACGCTAATAAAAAAAAGCTCTATTGACAATACACAGGGAAAACATCAATTTGTTTTAGGGGTTAAGCTTACAATATAATACAAGTTCGAGTCCCTTCTGAAAAAACCGAACAGATGAAAAATACTTTATGGATTGCTGGTATATTCTTGAGAAAGAATATTCTGGTTGAAAGAACAGTTGCTTTCTGACTTCGGTTAGAAAATCTAAATTCCAACATAGTTGTTTGATGAAATTATACAATCCAAACCTCCTCTTATTGAAAATGGAATTTGGCTTTGGGTAAGTGACTTCATTACTCATCTGTTAGTTATTCTTTGAACAAAAGCACTTTTGTTGCTCAGCCTAGGATATGAATAGATAAATGCCTAACACCCTTTGCACTGAGGCTTGGGATGTTGCCAAAGCCATCTTGCAAGTTCAAGAGTGAGTGCCACAATATTAAAGGGTCTGAATATCAGATTCATTCACATTCAATGTCCATGAGCTGCAAATTATACAAACAATTACTTCTCCTGAGATAACGTAATTTTAAAGTTTTTTATGGCTACCAAACTGGAAAGTTCAGTTTTTCCAGAACCAAGATGTTACATGACCCATTGACACAAGTACAATTAGGTAAAACTGACATTATAAAAATGGTGATTGTCCCAGAATATTTTGGAATGAGACAAAATGTAGTGGCTCGTTTTTATCCCTGAATTAAAATGAACTATCTAATAACAAAAGAGAGGCAGATTGTTTTTAGGGTACATTGGTTGATTAATGAAAGAAACAGTTATAAACACTAAGTCCTCATGGAGGTGCAAAACAAGGTGGATTTCCCTTACTGTGCATTTAGAAACCAGAGACATATGTGAAGGCTTACTTTTTTTTTTTAAATAGATCTTTATTGGAGTATAATGGCTTCACAATACTGTGTTAGTTTCTGTTGTACACCAAAGTGAATCAACCATATATATACATATTTCCCCATACCCCCTCCCTCTTGAGCCTCCCTCCCACCCTCCTTATCCCACGCCTCTAGGTAATCGCAAAGCACGGAGCTGATCTCCCTGTGCTATGCGGCTGCTTCCCATTAGCTATTTTACATTCAGTAGTGTATATATGTCGATGTTACTCTCACTTCGCCCCACTCACGCCCACCCATGCCCTCAAGTTCATTCTCTATGTCTACATCTTTATTCCTGCCCTGGAACTAGGGTCATCAGTACCTTTTTTTTTTTTTTTAGATTCCATATATATGTGTTAGCATATGGTATTTGTTTTTCTCTTTCTGACTTACTTCACTCTGTGTAACAGACTCTGGGTCTGACTTACTTCACTCTGTATAACAGGCTCACTACAAATAACTCAATTTCATTTCTTTTTATGGCTGAGTAATATTCCATTGTATATATGTGCCACATCTTCTTTATCCATTCATCTGTTGATGGACATTCAGGTTGGTTCCATGTCCTGGCTATTGTAAATCAGAACAGTGTTAGTGGCTGAAGACTTTGGTTTTGATTTAAAAATAAGTATATATTATAAAATGAAGTAAAAAAGACAAAAATGATTGTTTAGTTGTTGGCTCCATTTTCATAGGACTAAATATTAATACTTAACTTTTAAAAAATACTGAGCCTGCAAATTAGTGAATATTCAGAGCTGAAACCCCCTCTCTCATTTGAGAGAGTGTTGTTTAGTACACCTGCCCTGCTTATTCTTTTTGGACATTTCCACTTTAAAACATTTATTTATTTATTTTTTACATCTTTATTGGAGTATAATTGCTTTACAATGGTGTGTTAGTTTCTGCTTTATAACAAAGTAAATCAGTTATACATATACGTATGTTCCCATATCTCTTCCCTCTTGTGTCTCCCTCCCTCCCACCCTCCCTATCCCACCCCTCCAGGCGATCACAAAGCACCGAGCTGATCTCCCTGTGCTATGCGGCTGCTTCCCACTAGCTATCTACCTTACATTTGGTAGTGTATATATGTCCATCCCTCTCTCTCGCTTTGTCACAGCTTACCCTTCCTGCTCCCCATATCCTTAAGTCCATTCTTTAGTAGGTCTGTGTCTTTATTCCTGTCTTACCCCTAGCTTCTTCAAAAACATGGTTATTTTTGTAAATATCCTGCTTATGTATACTGTGTAGAATGGCAGATATGTTTCAAGACACCATAAAATATTTATAATTAGAGAAATTTTTGTTAGTTGAAAATCAATAGGTATTTATTTATTTATTTATAATTTATTTATTTTTGGCTGTGTTGGGTCTTCGTTGCTATGCACAGTCTTTCTCTAGTTGCGGCGAGCGGGGGCTATTCTTCGTTGAGGTGCTCAGGCTTCTCATTGCGGTGGCTTCTCTTGTTGCAGAGCATGGGCTCTAGGTGCACGTGGTTGTGGCACGTGGGTTCAGTAGTTGTGGCACGTGGGTTCAGTAGTTGTGGCTCACGGGATCTACAGTGCAGGCTCTGTAGTTGTGACGCATGGGCTTAGTTGCTCCGTGGCATGTGGGATCTTCCCGGACCAGGGCTCAAACCTGTGTCCCCTGCTTTGGCAGGAGGATTCCCAACCATTGTGCTATGAGGGAAGCCCAATAGGTATTTAACAGTGAAATATTTATTAACCTATATCTATGCACACACATATCTACATTAATTATATATATAAAAGGTCCTATTAACCCAAGGGACATTAGAAATAGGATGCATTTTTTTATTTGAATCTGTTGCCACACTATTTTGGTCTGAAGTACCTTTTATTGAATATATGAAAAATAGTAGATATTGAATAAATATTTGTTGAATTTTCAAAATTATTTAAGTTTTATATACCTAATGCCCCATATTCAAGAGTGATTTCATTTATTTTCAGAAATCGCAGATTAATTTTAAAAAGTATGTTGCCTTTATTTTAAAACCATGGTGCCAATGTAGCTGTCTATCCGTAGTTGAAAAAAAATGTTTTAATTGAAAGATGATCCATGCTCTTAGATTTAAATAATAATGGGTATTGATTGTCCAACTTTTGGATAGCTCCAGAACTGAAAGAAAAGAAAATTTATTTGAACTAAGTAATATAAATAGGCACATAACTTGTCTACCTCATTTATTTAATACCTCTCTGCAACTGTTAATGATAATTTTCCTGGGATAACTTAAGTCAAGGGTAGCAAGTTCAAGTGCCTTTGGGCCAGGCAAGTAAATATCTTCTGGAGTTGCTGGGTTGTTTTGAGAGCTGGGATGAGACATTGACATACTCTGTTTAGAAGTATTTAAATTCAGTCTCCATGTTTTAAAACACTGTGCTCATCAAACAAAACCATTTGCCTCCCTAACATTTTAGGCACAGGGACTAAATTAAAATGAATATACGGCAGCGGTTTTCCAGTGGCCTCTGTGGAAAGGCAGCACCAGAGTGACTTTAGTTTGTTAATGCAAATTCTAGTTCACAATTGGACATTCTAACTCTGTAGATCTAGGTACCCATATTCTAATGTACGAACAATGTATATTTCTAAGGATTTACTGTTAAAAATACACAAATGATCAAAATATCAGATGCACACTTCAAAAATAAAGTCATTAGAAATGATAGTGAGTGACTGAAGAAGTAGTGTTTGCTGAAATGAGAGGTAGCAGATGTGAGGCAGTCCTAATGTTTAAATATTGGCTTGTTACACATATTTCTGTTTATTATTGGTTGTATTTGAGCTTTTGCTTTGGTAAAATATAGGCACAATATGCAGTAGAGACCAAGGAAAGGAAATAATTTGAGTATGTAGATTAACACAAATAAATCCTCAATGGTCAGTGCCGAAGTTTGTTTCTGCTCTTCCTTTCAATGTATTCCCACATATTTAAATGAGAGCTTCCTGGAAGATATAATGGTTATGAATATTGGCACTTTACCTAGAAGCAGAAGTTGAATAAACTCTGGGAAAATAAACTTCTCTTGACCATGATTTCAGGATTAATATCAGCAGGCAATTGTCTAAACTGTAATTGTTTTCTTGATCTGCTGCTTTTTGTGACAGTAAAGAAAGCATTCTAGTGAAGTGATGTGATGTATTCATCTCCTTCACTTCTTTTTTTTCACCTGATCTGTTTGCCTCGCTGCAATAGTGTCTTCAGTTTGTTACCCTCAGACTGCCATCCCACGACTGGCCTTGATATTTCAGGTGAGTGTTATTTCAGCACCTGTGTTGTTCTGCTGGGCTGGTTCCTGGATGGGATCTGGGGACCCTGAAAAACTAAATGAGACTGGCCACGTGATGAAGAGTGGCTGGGCAGCTGGTGGAGCCCAGACAGATGGAGCAATCTCAGAATCCAGAGGGTTTGGGCAAGAAGCATTAGCCAGAAATCTAGGCAGCTAGGAGTCAAGGTAAAGAAGATAGTTACGAGCATGGGGATGTAGAAGAAAGTCAGGAGACCAAAGTATCAGGAGACCAATGGGGAGAATGAGTCTGCATTTCAGTCTTATAGCAGCTACAGTCCTGGATGGGAACCATGGCAGAAGCAAGAGCAGCAAGGGAGAAACAAGAACTCTCTACCAGAAGTGGGGACTGAAATGTTTAATCTTAAGAATTCTTAGGTTCATAGGTTATTAATCCAATAACCTAGTTTTTAGAGGCTGGGTTTAAGGTTGGAATGAGATTTGTTTCCAAGCTGACCCTTGGGATTCTTAAAATCTTCCTGTCTAGCATCAAAAATTTCTCCCAGAATCAGATACCAGCAGTTAGAGAATTTAGTTGACCTGTTCAAGATCACAAGTTAATTAGTGTTGGGGCCAAAGTTAGATCCTAGGTTTTCAATTTTCTTTCTCTCTTTCTCTTTCTTTCTTTCTTTCTTTCTTTTATTCCTTCCTTCCTTCCTTTCTTTCTTTTTTATTGGAGTATAATTGCTTTACAATGTTTTGTTATTTTCTGCTGTACAATGAAGTAAATCAGCTGTATGTATACCTATATCCCCTTCTTCTTGGACCTCCCTCCCACCCTTCGCCCCATCCCACCCATCTAGGTTGTCACAGAGCACTGAGCTGAGCTTCCTGTGCTTTATAGCATGTTCTTACTAGCTATCTATTTTACGCATGGTAGGGTACATATGTCAATCCTAATCTCCCAATTCGTCCCAACATCTCCTTCCTCCACTGTGTCCACATGTCCGTTCTCTACGTCTATGTCTCTGTTCCTGCCCTGCAAATAGGTTCATCTGTACCATTTTTCTAGATTCCACATGTATGTGTTAATATACGATATTTGTTTTTCTCTTTCTGGCTTACTTCACTCTGTAGGACAGACTCTAGGTCCATCCACATCTCTACAAACGACCCAGTTTCATTCCTTTTTATTACTGAGTAATATTCCATTGTATATATGTACCACATCTTCTTTATCCATTCATCTGTCATTGGACATTCAGGTTGTTTCCATGTCCCAGCTATTGTAATAGTACTGCAATGAACACTGGGGTACGTGTCCTTTTGAATTCTGGTTTTCTCAGGGTATATGCCCAGTAGTGGGATTGCTGGGTAGTTCTATTTTTAGTTTTTTAAGGAACCTCCATACTGTTCTCCACAGTGGCTGTATCAAGTTATATTCCCACCAACAGTGCAAAGGGGTTCCCTTTTCTCCACACTCTCTCCAGCATTTATTGTTTCTAGATTTTTGATGATGGCCATTCTGACTGGTGTGAGTTGATACCTCTTTGTAGTTCTGATTTGCATTTCTCTAATAATTAGTGATATTGAGCATCTTTTCACGTGCCTCTTGGCCATCTGCATGTCTTCTTTGGTGAAATGTCTATTTAGGTCTTCCACCCATTTTTTAATTGGGTTGTTTGTGTTTTTGATATTGAGCTCCATGAGCTGTTTGTATATCTTGGAGATTAATCCAGTGGTCCCCCAACCTTTTTGGCACCAGGGACTGGTTTCTCGGAAGACAGTGTTTCCACGGACCGGGGGCAGGGGTGGAGGGGTTTGTTCAGGCGGTAATGTGAGCGATGGGGAGCAGCAGGTAAAGATTTGCGCGTCCACCACTCACCTCCCTGGATTAATCCTTTGTTCGTTGCTTAGTTTGCAAATATTTTCTCCCATTCTGAGAGTTGCCTTTTCATCTTGTTTCTGGTTTCCTTTGCTGTGCAAAAGCTTTTCAGTTTCATTAGGTCCCATTTGTTTATTTTTGTTTTTATTTCCATTTCTCTAGGAGGTGGGTCAAAAAGAATCTTGCTGTGATTTATGTCATAGAGTGTTCTTCCTATGTTTTCCTCTAAGAGTTTTATAGTGTCTGGCCTTACATTTAGGTCTTTAATCCATTTTGAGTTTATTTTTGTGTATGGTGTTAGGGAGTGTTCTAATTTCATTCTTTTACATGTAGCTGTCCAGTTTTCCCAGCACCACTTATTGAAGAGGCTGTCTTTTCTCCATTGTATGTTCTTGCCTCCTTTGTCATAAATTAGGTGACCATATGTGTGTGGGTTTATCTCTGGGCTTTCCATCCTGTACTATTGATCTATATTTCTGTTTTTGTTTTCAATTTTCAGACCAGGGCTCTCTATGCCACACCAGAGATGCATGTAGAAATATTTAATTGTTTTTGACATGTTTGCTTGTCACTGCTGTTTCATAACCATAAAGAGAATTAAATAATTAGGGACAGATTACTAGAGAGATAAAACGAAGCAATTCACAGACACATCTAGTAAAGACATACAGAAATTTGTCTTGGATTTTCAGAAAGCCTCAGAACTCACTGACTTTTCTGATTATAATTTACACATGTCTATGGTTGATTTTAGATGGATTCATTATAGATTGTCCACAATCATAAGATTTTTCAGATTGGAAAGTTCCATTATAAGTGAATTACCAAATAACACATAATTCCATGTACCTATCTTACTGATAATTTTGTCTTTTCTTTCATTCTTCCAAACTTAGCATTAAAAAGATGTCTTGAAATTCTGTTATCATAGTTTGAGCTTTTCTGTCCTGTTATTGTCCCAATTACCAAATTTTGAATTAAATGTTTGTACAGGATAGATTCCTATATTATGTGAAAATTCAACCATTGATTCAAAGCAATTCATACTCTATGCAGTCATAATTACATTTATAATTTTATGTTCTGTTTTTGCCTTATAACCTTTAAAGTTAGTGTGGACCCCTAAATGATATAAAAGGAAGCAATATTTTTTGTAGTAACCAAAACATAAATGAAATGTTATTTCAAAATTTATCAGATGATGTTATTCAGAGATGAATTACAGTATTAGAGCACAGTTGCCTTAGATATCTCAGGGTTTTGTTTGTTTTAAGCAGAATTGATTTTTTTAACAGCAGAATCATTGAGGTTTCTGACCTTCGTAGGCCCAGGACACTGATAGTAGAGTTTCATTTTTACTACACAGAATCACACTCAGCTGGAGACTAAGCTCTGACATCAGGTGCCCAGGGAAAGCTGCAGGTGTGGGAACGGGAAGTGAATGGGCCAAGGTGGAGAGGTTTTTGAGACAATTTCTGCCACAGAGAGGATAGATTCAGGAAATCTACAGTAACAGGAGATTTTTAATTAATTAATTAAATTTATTTATACCAAACAGGGAGGAGAGAAAAAGCAAAAAATGAATGGCATGTCCAGAGATTGGGACAAATATTTGAAAGAGCTGGGAAGAGAAGGAACAAATTTTGTATGAGAATATCTAGAGTAAGTTGAAATCTACAGTCTTGCTACTGAAAGCATTATTCAAGAGCTAGCAGCATCAACACCAGCTGTGAACGCATTAGAAATGCAGACTCCTGAACCAGGTTCTGTACTTTAACACTATCCCAGACAAATTAATGGTTGAGATTTAAGTTTGGGGAGCCTGTTTTTGACATTAAAATAAATACAAATATACCTTCAAACATTATCAGAATTACTTAGAAATTTTTCTTTGAAGTTTGAATTTTACATTTTAAAGCTATGGGAAAATGTTAGAGATCTTAACAATTTTGTGTTTTACTTCTTGTTCACTCTCAGTTTTCTTCATATGAAATATTTAATTATCAAGGTAATTATGAAGTATGCTTGGTCAAAAGCATCCTATTAAGTGTTTTATTGTAATATTAAAATATTTTATTTTTTAATGGATTGAAATCAACTATGAGCTTGCTTTTTAAATTACAGTTGCATACCCTCCCCAGTTTTTGTTGTTGTCAGGTGGTGCATTTTTCTTTTACAACATTATTTTTAATAAATGTGTGAATATAAAGCATTGAGATTGCTTTACAAGTGTCACAACACCTCCATTATGATTACTGGATTATATCCTCCCACACCTTATTTTGTTTTGCTTTGTTTTATTTTATTTTAAATCGCTCATTATCCAGCTTAAACCCATTAGTCTTGGCTGCAAATACTTTTTAATGCTGTTCAAAAAATTCAAATCCACCACCCAAAGCAAAGTTTTGCCAAAGGAATAGATATTCAAAAATGCGCTACCAGTATGAAAAGCAGTTTCCAAAGACAAGTTCTAAAAAATATTTTTGGCAAGTGTAGTATCCGTATGGTAAATGTCAGTTTCCCCAGGTGTCTGCTTTCAAAGAGTTTATGTTCAGGCATATATACACATTTGATATATTTGCTAAAATATCCATTTCATTGCCTTGAAAATATAGCAAAAGATGAAGGAAGAAAAAGAGCTCAAATTCAAATTGTACAATTTTTTTTCTTAATTATAGATGAAAACTTGAGTCAGGTAGAAATATGGTAAAGCAGTCCACTATAAAAATGATAGAAGGTTCTAGGTCAAGTTGACTATTGGAAATAAAGCCACTATGATGTTTCATCAAATATTAGGGTTCAGTGCCAAGGATTTTCATTATACACAGGTTATGAAGTACTTTATAAATCACCATATCTGCTGACATTCAATTACATTCAGTCTTATTAATATGAACTATAGAATGTTTTTAGGTGTCTACTGGCAGTAAAATCAGCTTTTTTATTAAAAAAGCTTGGCAATCATACATGGCCCAAAAGTTCACAAAACACCTTTAAACATCAAAGATATAAATGCTGATTATTTTTAAATGTTTCAAACTATAGACTAATTACCTAAGAACCTTAAAAATAGATACCTGTCCATATGCCCAGGGTCTGACTGAAATAGGACAGCAGACTTTGTGTAAATCAGGTAGTGATTTTTCCAAGAAAATGTAGTCCTTCCACACCTCTTTCTATATGATAACTGTTTATATTGCACAATAATATATTTTTATGAGTGAATCTCGTACATTTGTAAAATGGTCTCAAAGTCTCTGGGAGAAGAAACACCTGTCCTGGTTCTTGTAATTCCTCAATAATAGCTCCTGTACAGGGCAGATAATGTTGAAAATTGACTCAACATTTTAGCATTCTCACACTTCCAGGTAATGTGGACTCATCTTTTCTCTCCATTTTATATATTCTCTTCCAACTGAAGAATCCTTACACATAGCTTTTAGATCAGAGGTTTGAAACACTGGTTTTATTTGAGTCATTTATAAAACTATTGATTCCTGGACCTGTATCCAGGTATTCTGACTTCTTGTTCTGTGGGATGCCCAGAGATGGTATTATTATTATTACCACCCCTGTTAATTCTATTATGCAATCTGGATTGGGAACTGCTCTCAGATCATGGCTGAGGAGCTGAAAAGCCTCTATATAATTTTGCAAGTAGTACAAGAGAGAAGAGGTATTCTTGTAAGATGTCCTTTAGGCTACCACAAATTTTATGGCATTTATATGAGCTGCATGATTTTGGGGATTTATTTGCATATATATATTGTAATATATATGTATATATATATATATATCAAATGTACTTATGCCCCATGTTTAGAAATAAATAAAATTTTTATTTAAATAGGGCTTAAAATCATCTGTTCAAAGCAAGGCACTTCAAACCTTAAAAAGTTCTCTCAGATGTGTAAGCACCTTGATGAGAAATATTTTTTCATGACCACGAGGGGGTGCTAATGAACTGTGACTGTAAATGGTGTAATTCAGAATTAAAGTAAAATCGGTAATCATATGTGCAGTTGAAGTCATTGTTATCAGCAAATTTTTCTTTTTCTGAAAATAAATGATTTATAGTGACAGTAACATAAACTGCTTTCTATTCTGTATGTATAATTTCTCTATGCCCACAATATAGTAAGGAATTCTCTTTCTTTGGAAAATATTTTCCTGTAGAGATGTTAGTTAAATTTTCTAATTTAAATGCTTGGACATTGTTATAGGTTTGTTAAATATATTTTAAAGGGACAGATCAAAATGTTTTCTCTAATTTTAAAAATGTTTCTAGTGTCTAATTTGTTTTCCATGAACATGTTATACTTTTATTAGATTAAAAGTAACACTTATTTTTCTTATGACTATGAATGACCCTGAGCAGATTTAATTCTTCATTTGTTTCATAATTTATCAAACTCAGACTTGAAATGTACTCAGAATTGACAAATGTTAAAATAGTTATTTTGGTAGGATTAAGAATTTGAGGAGATAAACGTTATACTTGGTTCAGACTTTAAATAGTTAATTTTTCCCCAAAACTTAACTATGTAGCAAAAGAATATTCTAAAATATAAACACAGAAATCATCTATGGAATTTAGTCCAATAAACATTATGAATGTCTTTTATTTTGAAGCAAAAAGTGCTGGGATTTCATGAATAAAGAAGGCAGGTTCCCTGTTCTCAAGAAATGTGCAGTTTAGTGAATTTAAAATTATTAGTGTAGTGGAGATTAAGAGATTTGTGATTCCCTCCCCATTCTGTTTTGTACCTTTCCCCCATATCATCTTTTTTTTTTTTTTTTTTTTTTTTTTTGGGCCTCTCCCTTTTTTTTTCTTTCCCCTCTCTTCGGGGCCCGGGCTCCGGGTGGGCGGGGTGCAGGCGCGGCCCTGGG